>NC_034593.1:938854-943056 GCF_900095145.1 Mus pahari | reverse complement strand
GAGAGAGAGAGAGAGAGAGAGAGAGAGAGAGAGAGAGAGAGAGATCCAAAAAGTCATCTCTGCAAAATCTAGGCTGCCAACTTGGACAAATGATTTGACTTCCAGTCATTTGTTTTTGCTGCTCCCAGAAACCCGTTCTCTCAGAACCCCTCTCCAAGCTGAGGCTGGTCCATGGCAGATAACTAGCTGACAGAAATAAATTAATTCACATAAAGAACTTAGGAAATTTCCCTGAAAATGTTAACTATTAACTGTCCTGTACTAGGCATGACTACCACATTTTTAAGGTAAATATAATATAGTTTATGAAAATATATATTCATAATTTATTATACATTTTTAAATAAATTGAATGTGTACATATTGCATTTGTATAATACACTTGTTTAGATGCATGTTTGATTGTACATTTGCATGTCTATACCTAAACCTATTTGTGATTGTGTGTGTGTCTTTGATGTCAAGATTCTTTGGTTTTATTATCACATCCATTGTACCTATCAAATGCACGTGTAGTTGTATGATGAATAAATTGGTACTAGATGAAATGACACACTTTGGTTTTCTTTACGGAAACTCTAAAATGCAGAGAAGGTGTTGCTGGAATGCATTTTGTGCTGGATGTGAACTGAGTCAAAGGAAATTAAACAGATGGAATGATCTGGTTCTATTTGGATCAGCTGAGAAAACAAAAGACATATACAGTCTTGCTTTCTATACTCAGCATAGCATTGTCTATAATTTTATATTAGACAAACATAGATAATTAAAGTCAATTTATAACTTTGCATGATTTCAAACACTAGTACATGATAAACCACATACCACTAATATGGAAAGCTTATATTGGGTAGAAACAATTTTGAATTCTTAATATATGTATGCTTGAAATGATGTTAAGGGCTGAGATTATTTATGTGCCTTTCCCATCACATTCGTTAGTTTAAATATTACATGCCTGCACACGTTAAAGATATAAACATTTAGTTTAAAACATTAGGGCAAGTTTCTGATCTAAGAAGCATGCAGATTTGGTATAATATCAGATCTAGCCTCAAATCCAGCTCAGTCACTTGCTGAATTTGTGCCTTCAAACAAATGATAAACATTTCCTTATCCTTGTCTTTTTATTATTTAAAATGGAAATAATATTTGTCTCATAGAATTATTTTGTGATTAAATCAGTTCTTATAATACCTACTAAAGAGAAAATACTAGCTTTGGCCCCTAATGTTTTGTTTGTCCATATAAATGTTTTATGAAGAGCAAACAAACAATACCAGAAATCAGCTCATTGGAAACTACCTCCAAAATATCTCATATCAAAAATAAAGCCTTACTTCAAACTAACTTGCTTTGTGAGAATTGAGAGTATTTTAATAAGACAATATTGAAACTTTTATGAGACTAACAGTAAGCTGAAAATTAACTATAATTTTGTACCTTATAAATGGTGTATCTTTTTGTAAAATCAGATTGATTCAGTGGTGGCTGGATTTGGGGGTGGGTTCCAATCCACCATTGCCTGGCACATGTTAATTACTTATAAATGTCAAATACAATGTCAGACCTAAAGCCACAGAAGGAGGGTGTAAAGCATTCAATTCCAAAGAGAACAGTCATGGTTTAACAATGTGGAACTTTACCTAGAGTTTAGCGTATTAAATTAGTAGTAACGAAACAACACATTGGGAATTTGAAGCAATGCCTAGTAGTTCCTTCCAACATGCACATAAACAGCATCAGAGAAACTTTTGAATATCATCTAACTGAGCTATGGCCTTATAGGTCACATGAACCAATGACAAAATGGGTCTTCATTCCGCACCACATCCTTATATCTCCATCATACCTATGCCCAGTTTCAAGTGAGAGTTTTAATTGTCCACATTTCTTAAGACACATTCAAGGAAATCTCATCAATTCTAGATGCTGTCTTAATCTTGGAACACAAACTCCAGCAGATTCAATATTGGCATCTCTCTTCTCTCAAGCCCTTCACACATCCTTTAATCCTGTCAAATTTCGAATTCTCAGTGTTTTCTGTTGAGGTATAGTATCAGTCAATTCGAGGTGGACCTGTTTCTTCCTGATCACATTGGACTTGTGGTTGCCATTTGGGGTGGGTCTAGAAGATGGGGAAGTACAGACCTTTCCTGGCCTGAGTCTCTAACATTAGCAACATAGAAGAGAGAGAAGGCCAGGAGAGCAGCTATGGGCTGCAGGGAGCTGCCACCCGCTCTGGTGGTAGAGTTACTTGGATTTAGGGAAGCAGAAATATTCTGGTACCGGAAAATGGTGCAACAGATGTTTGGTTGCAGTAAATCTGCATGGGTAGCAGCAATGGCAGAAGCAGTAACCCTAGCCCTAGCCTGGCCACCATCGCTCTACCCATGTCTGCTCCGTTGGCGCACGTGGAGATATGCTAGGCTTGCGCGGGCGCAGGCAAGGTCATAAATGTGTATCTTAAGTCTCAGACTTGTCAATTTAGCCAAATCCACTTTACAAGAGAAATCATTTATATCCTGGGAAAGTGTGAAGCCATTAAGAATTTTACTCCTTTATTATTAAATTGTCTGAGTTCTAAATTTTATAAATATTAACCATCATTCCAATTAAATTTTATAATAGTTTTGAAATTAACTTAATGTTGTAAATTGAATGATAAAAGTTAGCTTTTGATAAGAGCAAGTAAACAACAATATCCAAAAATAAAACCTAACAGTTTTTCAATTGGTACATGAACTTATTCTAGCCTACTGGTATAGCTCTAAGATATAACACAAATAACACATTCTTTCTTCTGGGTCAAAGTTTATAGCTCCAGATATTTTACATCTCAGTGTTTGGGGTCTAGGAGTCACCTCACAAACCACAGTTACACTGGTCTCAGTCACACAGGAATGGTTTATTGAGCATATTCTTGACTGATTGATCAGGCCCACAATTCAGACTCTGAAGTTGAACTGTGACATTGAGTCAAGATCTTACAGGGCTTTTAAAGCCTAAAATCTATAAATGCATGTGCCAAGTTATTCCACCAATCAGGATTAAGGGATGGAGGATTTCCTTAGGAATATGTCTTTGTTGTACATTTATCCTGGTACCTTTGGATGGTGTATTCAACTATGGCATGAGACTTGCCTTGTCTAACATTCAAGTCTAGTCAATCAGGATTTGTCTTGTCTAACAATCACGTCTTAACTTGCCAAGCAGAATGTCAGTTACCCATGTACATGTCTCTTTCTTACAGGTAGGATGTCAGTTCAAGGGAGACCATGGGAACTTTAACTTGTATTCCACCCCTACTCAAAATAATATCACTTATGTTGTAGTCTGTCCCAGGGGCAGCTAATAAAAGTAAATACCATAAAAACTTATACACAGGTGCAGGAAGTGTTTCTGGGTAGTTGGTTCAGTTCTCTGTGGAGAAAACTACACAGAGCAGTTCTACTGACTTGTATGGTGACTGTTTTCCTAGGGCACATAACACAATATATTACCAGCTTGAGCATGAGAAACTTATCTAGTAAGAGCAGAACCAATATATGAGAATGACTCCTTATATTAGTAAGAGCATAAAATGTCAGGCTAGTCAGGTAACAGTTACCTAAGGTGTATCATTTTACCCAGGACTTAACACACCATCTAGTCCTTAATATTTTACCTAGGCCTTAACAATCTCCATGGGTTGAACTTCAACTTCATCAACAACATTATGACTTACTGTTTGTCCTCTAGCAAAAACTTCAAATTTGCTTTCTGACTTCTCTATAAGACTTGAAGCACCCTCATAGAAGTATGAGGAGTGGCAGGAGAGAGGAAGGGGCTGGAGGCGAAACCAGGAAAGAAGATAACATTTGAAATAAGTATGCAAATAAATAAAATATCTAAAACAAACAAACAAACAAACAAAACACGTCCTTTACCTCATTTCCAGCAATCACCTATTTCTTTATTTGAACCAGTTGTTTATATAACTATTAGCAATGTTTACCCACTATAGAATATGAAGATTATGAGTTGAAAAACTCATAGTATTATATGCTCACAATCATCTGCCCATATTCACTCTTATTTCTACCAGAATCACAGGTTGTACATTGTATGTCTCTATTATCTAATACCAGTGGGTAGCTAATGAGAGCCAGTGGAATGTGAGCAACAGTCTTTTTTGTTTTTATTTTTTTTATTTTTTTTTT
>NC_034593.1:935268-937109 GCF_900095145.1 Mus pahari | reverse complement strand
TAAGAATGGATCGATTCTCATTCTTCTACATGATAGCCGCCAGTTGTGCCAGCACCATTTGTTGAAAATGCTATCTTTTTTCCACTGGATGGTTTTAGTGAGCAACAGTCTTAATGCACATTTAAAGTGGGTCACTAGCAGAGGAACAGGTACGACGCAGCACCACGCCTGTGGAGCAGCAAGGTTTTGCTACTCTAGGGAGAGTATTTAACAGCTGCCCCATTCCCTGCCACCTTATAAAATATGAAATTCAAATGTCTAATGGGCCTGGAGTGTAAGTGAAAAATAGCTTTTATTAAATTTTCATGAATAGTTTCATGTTGAATATAGCAATTTGCCTACTTTGACTATATCTCTTATGTTTACTACAATAAACCTAGTATATTTGTCATACATAAAAATATTTAGTGAATAAATGAATAAAATAATCAAGTATTTAACCATATGATTTATATCTACAAGTTGAAAAGCTTTAAACAAATATCCATTTAAAGTAAAATTAAACTGAAATTTCTTTCTTCAGTGTGCTCAATCCCACACATGGAGTAGTATTATCAGTCACAGTTGCCGAGATTATGAGATGTTATAGTGAACTCTCAAGTACAACACTGTCAATAAAGTTAGAGCTGGTTATATAAACCCAACTTAAATATCATAATTTATATTCCAGCATAGAATTGTTAAAAAGTGTTCTTACAACAGCATACAAGTAAGAGTTTGTAGAGAAAGCCAAATAAAATGCCCATGAATACCCAATCATTAATATATTTTAACCAGAAATTGATGTCTCTCTCTAAATATCAAACTATAGGAATATGTATATTCCAATATACATACATATTTATTTTTAAATTATATATAATATAAATAATACATATTTATATATCCATTTTAATATATATATACATATATAATTATATAGACATATTAGTATAGTGATATATCAGTAGCAAACTAGTTTCATTTTTACTTGACATAATGTAGAGTAAATCAAGAAGACAGACTCCAATTTACTAATTGCATCTATCTGATTAACCTGTAGTCATGTCTGTTTGGCATTTTCTTAGTTAATGGTTAATAAGGGAGAGCCCAGCCCAATTATAAGTTGTGTTATTCATGGGTATATGGCCCCAGATGATAAAAGACAGCAAGCTGAACGATGTCTGAGGAGGAAGAGTAAGCATGGTTCCTTTATGGCCTTACCTTATGTCTTGGCCTCTTATGATAAACTGACTAGAAGTGTAAACCGAATGAAGTCTCTCCTCCTTTAAGTTTGTTTAGACAGTGATTGCCTGTTTGCTTGTCTTATTTGATGGTGGTGGTGGTTTCCTCCCCCAGCAATGGTGAAGAAAACTAGGATAGGAGGAAGCAAACTGGTCCTTCTTTAATTTTTTGTTTAACTTATATTGCTTTTCTTGAAAGCCTGATAATAGTGAAGTTTGAAATGTGATTTTAAGAGTTTCAGAGAATTACCAAAGCCAGGATCCATTAAGGCAACACTGTACCTGGACGATTTTAGTCACTCTTCACCTAAGTGAAGCTTTGTCTGGAAGTGTAGTGACATAATCTCATTTCATGCCATTGTTGATTTTGAGGATTTGGCTTTTACATAGAATATTGTCAGCTTTTCCTCTTGTATTCAATTATAACACTTAGGAAATACTTATAAATATTCTGAAAAAAGCCACCACTGACTGACAGAACATAGAATAAAATTTCAAAATTTTCTTCATCAGGTATCCTGTGGATACTTCATTCCTCCTTAGAATAAGGAACAAAATACTCATGAAAGGATATAGGTACAGAGACAAAATTTAGAGCTAAGATGAAAGGATGGACTA
>NC_034593.1:925266-934850 GCF_900095145.1 Mus pahari | reverse complement strand
TTATATGACCCAGCACAGGGGAAGGCTAGGACCAAGTAGTGGGAGTGGGTGAGTAGGGGAGCAGGGCTGGGGGAGTATAGGGAATTTTCAGGATAGCATTTGAAATGTAAATAAAGAAAATAATAATAATAATAATAATAATAATAGTAAATCAAAAGAAAAAAAAAAAATAAAATAAAATAAAACCTGTTCCTGATTCCAAAAATGAGGACACACATCCAGCCACCTATGTTCATCCAACCACAGCCATAGGCAACCAATCCATGGACACCTTGTCATCTGGCCTGTAGTAACAATAGGTAGCTAGAATGAGTAAGCAACCCCCTTGGAAATCTCCACAGTCTAACCAATTGTCAAGTCAGTTTAGACCTCTAGAGATAGAGCTAATAAATCAAGGTTAATGGGCACAAACCCCTCCCTGGAATTCTCCTAAATGACAACAAAAGATGGACCTGCAAGCCCACCAGAGAACTCAATCCCTAAATGGAATACCCCTGCATGCAGGAAATTCAGATGAATAAACGATCTTTGCTATTGCATCATATGAGTCTGGGGTATCATCCTTTAGTGAATCATGGGCCCCAAGACTGGGAGGCCAATTACTGCATACATCTTATTGAATGACTGGATCATATTTCACTTAATTATCTCCTATTTTCAAACATTTAGGCTAAAGACTTCCAAGTTTATGATGCAATAAAGATGTGTGTAATGACTGTTATTAAAGCTGACAAGGAAACATAAATGTTCAGGAAGAGAATGGGACTTTAGTTGATAAAAGTAGAGATTCTAAAGGACAGTATTCATGTTGACATAGATGGGGAGTATTGCACAGAGCCCCACTCCTAGATAAAGAGTTACAGGCAATTAAAACTATTGGAAAGTCATCTCAAGTTGTTGTAAGGGTCCATGATTCTAGGAAGAATGATACCTTGGACTCTATGGCCATTCCATTATCAGGATGTGGGGGCTGTAAACTTACTGGGGAGGTCTGGAAACTGCTGTGGATCCATTGTCCTTGCCTCAATCAGGGTGGCAGGGCAGCTTCTAAGCCCTAGACTTACCTGTAATTGTCCAGTCATTGGAAACACAGATTTAGGCCTGGTCTTCTCACCTGCCAGTTACAGCCTGTCATGGAATCATCCCACCATTCTCACTATGAACACCCTAAGTGCTTACCCACTCCTCTGTGTCTAGCTCTAAAGAATAAACATACAAGCAACAGTAAATTGACATATTGATTTGTATTTATGTATTTATTTACAATAATTATATACAAGTAATAATTTAAAATTAAGATGCCATACATTTGAATCATGGGTAATAAGAGAGAGGTGGGGAGACTAGACAAGGCTGTCCACTTTCTCCCAATCTATTCAATATAGCACTTGATGTACTATCGAGAAAAATTAGCCAACAAAAGGAGGTCAAAAGGATACAAAGTGGAAATGAAGAAGTCAAAATATCACTATTTGGAGATGATATGGTAGTTTACTTAAGTGATCACAAAAATTCCACCAGAGAACTCCTATACCTGATAAGCAACTTCGTGAAAGTGGCAGGATATAAAATTAATTAAAGAAATCAATACCCTTCCTCTACTCAAATGATAAGCTGAGATAGAAACCAGGGAAATGACACCCTTCTCAATAGTCACAAAAAATATACAGTACATTGTTGTGACTCTAACCAACAAAGTGAAAGACCTGTATGACAAGCACTTAAAGTCTCTGAAGAAAGAAATTGGAGAAGACTTCAGAAGTTTGAAAGAACTCCCATGCTTATTGATTGACAGGATTAATAGAGTAAGAATGGCCATCTTGCCTAAAGCAATCTCCAGATTCAATGCAATCCCCATCAAAATCCCAACTCAATTCTTCTTAGAGTTAGAAAGAGTAATTTGCAAATTCATCTGGAATAACAAAAAAACAAAACAAACAAACAAACAAAAAACAGGATAGCAAAAACTATTCTCAACAATAAAAGAAATTCTGGGCGACTCACCACCCCAACCTCAAGCTGTATTTCAGAGCAATAGTAATTAATATGTGTGGTATTGGTACATAGACAGGCAGTAAGAACAATGGAATAGAATTGAAGACCCAGAAACAAACCCACATACCTATGTTCATTTGATTTTTGACAAAGGAGCTAAAACCACCCAGTGGAAAAAAACAGACAGCATTTTCAACAAATGGTGCTGGTTCAACTGGCATTCAACATGTTAGAAGAATGCAAATTGATCCATTCTTACCTCTTTTTATAAAGATCAATTCCAAGTGAATCAAGGACCTCCACATAAAACCAGATGCACCAAATCTAATAGAAGAGAAAGTAGGAAAAAGCCTCAAAAACATGGCACAGAGGAAGATTTCCTGAATGGCCCACCAATGGCTTATGCTCTAAGACCAAGAACGGACAAATGGGAACTCATAAAATTGCAAAGCTTTTGTAAGGCAAAGGACACTGTCAATAGGACAAAATGGCAATCAACAGATTGGGAAAAGACCTTTACCAATTCTACATCCAATAGAGGGTTAATAACTAATATATACAAAGAACTCAAGAAGTTATATTCCAGAGACCCAAATTACCCTATTAAAAATGGGATACGGAGATAAACAGAAAATTCTCAACTGATGAAACTCGAATGGCTGTGAAGCACCTAAACAAATGTTCAAAATCATTAGTCTTCAGGGAAATGCAAATCAAAACAATCCTTAGATTCTACATCACACTAGTGAAAATGGATAAGATCAAAAACTCAAGTGACCTCAGATACTGGAGAGGATGTAGAGAAAGAAGAACACTCCCCCATAGCTAGTGGGATTGCAAGCAGGTACAACTACTCTGGAAATCAGTCTGGTAGTTCCTCAGAAAATTGGACATNGTACTACCTGATGACCTAGCTATCCTACCACTGGTCATATAACCAGAAGATGTTCCAACAAGTAATAAGGACACCTGTTCCACTAGTTCATAGCAGCCATATTTATGATAGCCAGAAGCTGGAAACAACCTGAATGTCCCTCAACAGAGAAATGGATACAAAAAATGTACTGCTAACTCAGCTATTAAAAACAATGACTTTCTGAAATTCACAGGTAAATGGATGGAACTCGAAATTGTCATCCTGAGTGAGTAACTCAGTCACAAAAGAACACACATGGTATGGACTCACTGAAAATGGATATTCGTCCAAAAATTTGGAATACCCAAGATTCAATTCACAGACTATATGAAACCCAAGAAGAAGGAAGACCAAAGAGTGTAGTGCTTCTTAGAATGGGGAACAAAATACTCACAGGAGGAAATATGGATCAGAGACTGAAGGAAAGGCCATCCAGGGATGGCCCCACCTAGGGATCCATCGCATGTATAGTCACCTAACCCAGACACTATTGTGGGTTCTGGGAAGTGCTTCCTGAAGGGAGCCTGATATGACTGTCTCCTGAGAGACTTTGCTACAGCCTGAGAAATACAGAAGCAGATGCTCTCAGCCAACCATTGGACTGAGCACAGGGTCCCTGATAAAGGAATTTGAGAGAAGATTGAAGTAGTTGAGGGGGTTTGCAGCCCCATTGGAGGAACAGCAGTGTCAACTGGCCAGACCCCCTGGAGCTCCAAGGGACTGAACCACCAACCAAAGAGTATATACATGGAGGGACCCATGACACTGGCTGCATATGTGGCAGAAGATGTCCTTGTTGTCATCACTGGGAGGAGAGGCCCTTGGGTCTAAAGGTGCTTGATACCCCTGTGTAGGGAATGCCAGGGTGAGAAGGGAGTGGGTGAGTGGGTAGGGGAGCACCCTCTTAGAGGCAGGGGGAGAGGGGATGGGATTGGGGGTTTCAGAAGGGGAGACCTGGAAAGGGGAAAACATTTGAAATGTAAATAAAGAAAATATCCAAAAATAAAAGAGGGGGGGGGGACAGAGGGAGAGAGGGTGAGAAGAAGAGAGGTTGAAATGAGGACAGCAGTAATGATGAAACTATAATTTAATTAAAAAGGTTTTCTAAATAAAAAGGAAGAAATAGAAATCAAAGTTTTGTTAGTGAAGCAGTGCAATAGGTTGTCAAACTCTGAAACAAAGATAAATGAGAACTGTGAAGAACAAGCTAATATACTTGAGAGAAACATAAGCATCGGTGAGTGTTATTTCAGAAGATACAGGAAGTTAAGTACAATGGAGAGACCCTGGAGACAAAAGAGTGGAGATCTCTGTACAGTCATGTAAATGAAGGACCAGGAGCCATTGAATAAAGGGTTGGGTATTAAGGTGGAAATGAAGGCTCAAGAAGCATAATAGATAGACACAGACACACAAATGTGTCAGGATACAGTGATGGATTTATTAGATACACTGAGAAAATGCAAAGAAAAGGAGAAAATGATTATAAGTTGCTTTCCCTGGGGCTGGAATGTAGACAGTGTTAGTACTGAAGCCGGGAAAAGTGACTATTAACAGGTGTGATTACTTCACAGTCTGATAACATAGATTCCTTTGTTACAGTAGCTAGAAGACAATAATGTATGAGCAATTCAAGTTACATAATGCAGGGTAGAGATGTCTTCACATACATTTTGAGTGGAGGGCATACAAATAAACTTGCAGCAAAATGTAAACAAAGCTGTGCTATATCAACTAACTCACTCAGGCAGGACCATTTGCTAAAACCACTTATTATTAATATTAATGAGGAATCATCTTTCCTGATCTAAAAATAGTTGTGTGTCAACGACTCATTTTCTGAGAATATTGTAATAACAGATGGTCTTCATTATTTATGTTTTGAATTTGTTTTTAATATGTTTATTTGTTCTTTGAAATTTTTATAAATGTATGCAATGTATTTTATATTATATATCAAAATATATATACTATATCTTATATCAGATATCATCATATATCATTATATCCACTAACTGCTGTCTTCTAAATTTCCCCAATATACCTCCCTCTGAACATCATAAGGTATCCTGCAAACTAATTTATGTGGAATTCACTCTATTTTATCTTATAGTTATGAATAATTGAGTGTGTACATGACTAAAATTAGATACATCTTGGGAAGGAAAACTTGGTGATGAGAAGTGAACATATAACCTAATTTACCACTCCAAATGAAGATCCATTCAAAGTATTCTCCTTAGTAACCACCTTTCTTTCCTATGGACTTCATAAACAAAACCCCTGGGCTGTAGCTAGGGTCTTTGAATATGTTTATTTGCCTGGTTCACTGCTCTCTTGCACTATAATCTGATTTATTTTCTTGTAGTCTTACCTTGGAAGTATTAAAATGAAAATAATTACTTAAGGTGTATATTAACAGTAGTGAATTAATCCTTGGTATGTAAGATGATATATAAGATATTAATATTAAAAGGTATAATATATAAAGTTATTTCTTATGATAGAGAATCAAAAGCATTTAAAACAAAATAATATAAATAAGATCAACTATGTTTCATATATTGTCCTTTTTAAGAAAAAGAAAAGAAAATTACCATTATACTTAACATATGTTTTGGAAAACTATAAAACAAACACTAAAAGACAAACTGTTTTACGTTTGTTTAAAAACACATTTTCATAATGACATGATGCATGTTTAAAAGTAACAAATTTGTTCCTTCCATAAATAATTAAACAGCAATGCATCAGTGTCTACCTTCAACAGAAGGCACACAACATAGTAGCATAAGATGATTAATATGGAAAAACAAATAAAAACATACTCCCTAATATTTGGTAATAATTAGTGATGATTTTCTTTGTATCACCATGTTAAATCTTAATAAGTTACTTAGTTTTATATTGAAGTATAATTCATCTCAAAATCTATTACTTTCTGTACAATACCTTGAAATAAAAAATTTCACCTTGATATAAAGGTTTGTTTCCTGACAATGATAAAGTTTTCTTTTTAGTTACCAACATGTAATTCAGTTAATGAAACAGATATATTACTGGACAAGTGCAGAAAAAAAAATGCTTTGTTTTTTTTTATCCCAAAATCTAATTATTCAGACAGCCATTATTCTCTTCTTTATTTGCATCTTACCTGCACCTTCCCAGAATCTTACATGTGTTATATAATTCTTACAAAGGAATATCAGATGCATATTTTAATAAGTAAAATTCAAATATCATCATTAAGTTTGATAGGATCAAACCTGTCCCATCTTCACAGTGGGGAAATAGGATATAACTTATCCATATCTAGAATGTGAGCTTTTGTTGTCTTTTCCATAGGCTACAAACATCCTCTACCATCATAGGTGAATTTCACAGGTTTCACCAATCCTACTTTCTGTCTTCTTCTGACTGCCAGAACAAGAAGCCCAGGGTTATTACCAAACCTGATATACTAGTTATATCTTATAAAACAAAGCTTCATCAATACCAGAACAACACCAGAAGAAATACATCCTTTTTTCCTTAAAGAAGACAACAAATGTGCTGTTTACAAGGGCATGCATTTATTGCAGCCTTACAAAAAGTAAAAGATGCTACAGAAAAAGCAAGTGCTGGACTCAGATATCAGAATAAATGGCCTAGTGTAGAACTGAAATACAGCTTAGGTTCAAAGGAGTGTCTATTCTCATCTGCGAGAGAAGTAAATGGTTTTTTTTTTTTTTTTTTTTTTTTTTTTTTTTTTTGTTTTTTTTTTTTTTTTTTTTTTTATTTAAGAAGGAGGCAACAGTAGAGAAAGGTTGGGGGAAACTTTCTGAGGCTTGGCTTTGTAGACTCAGTTTTATCACTTTCTGCAGATTATTAAGAGTGTCCCTCTAGTGACAGCAGCAGTTGCAACCTGTCTCATGAAAACAGTCCTGTTTCCTGACTGGAAACCTCAGTTCTATCAAACTTAACAATCCTGTACTTCCCATCAAGCCTGCTAACTATCTAATCATGGTGTATCATCACTGAGTACACACATTATAGACACATATATCAATGTGTAACTCTTAAGCCATGGAAGAAATAACACTACTGCTTTCAGTATTTTTTTTTAGAAAAAAAAATTAGTTTATTTTCAAAGAAAATTGTGTCTTCATTATTTACATTTTCTTTGTAAGAACAAAAAGCAATTGTAGCCTGAGCAGATAATACTTCAATATTTTTGATAACATACAAATTAAATCCATTCATTCGTAATTTATTTAATACTAAAGATGTTTGCAATATTTAGCAATTAAGTGAAATAAAATTGTATAATTGTATATAATTTGTTAAGAAATATTAGTAATTTTCTGAGTCAAATTTCTGAACCCACTTTATTTAGTGAGATAGTTTTTGTTTGTTTGTTTGTTTGTTTCTTTCTTTCTTTCTTTCTTTCTTTCTTTCTTTCTTTCTTTTCTTCTTTTCTTTTCTTTTTATTCTTTTGTTTGTGTGTTAATTTCTTCTAAGCCTATCTTTCAGGAGGGAATATGACATTTTGGTAAATTAGAAAGTGGAGGGTTCCAGGTCCCTTCAGAAGATGTAAAATGCTTCACTGGGTACTAATGTGCATAAAGCAATTAGTTACTAGCCATGATGGGTATTCCCAAAGGCAGTACATTTTCTCCATGTGTGTTTATATCTACATGACATTACATACTGGGCAGCACTAAACAGATGACGGATGCTTCCATAAATACTTAAATCATGTGCGATCAAGAAGACATTAGCCGCCATTATTAGCATACAGGTGGTGCTGGATCACTTAGTTTCCAGTGAGATTACCTTTAAATGCTAGCTGAAAAGGCAACATTAGCGAATTGATTAATTATTCCATAAGGGGGCAGGTTTTTTATTTATTATTATTTACTGGAAAACATTTCTGCTTCACACTTGTGACAATTTTCTCAGAAGTCACCTCCTCTTTCATTTTCCCTGAATACCATGCCTTTCTCAGAAAAATAAAAGTCTTTTCTATTAAGAAAACATTAAAAATAT
Organism: Mus pahari; assembly: GCF_900095145.1. Taxonomy (NCBI): domain Eukaryota; kingdom Metazoa; phylum Chordata; class Mammalia; order Rodentia; family Muridae; genus Mus; species Mus pahari. The sequence continues at coordinate 926,911 of NC_034593.1, read as the reverse complement.
ATAAGATGAAACGCAACTGAATGATCTTAAATATCAATGCAATAATATCCAGGCACACCATGGGTTAATGGATAGATTTGAAATTATAGTAAGATTATATTGTTTTCTTTTCTATCATTAATACATTCTTTTTGCCATACCTCTTTCCCATGCCAACCTAATTTATTGAACATTCTTAATTTAAAGACATTTTTGACCCAATTCTTACAAAGTTCTTGTCCTATTTTTTAAAGTCATTAAATTTTGAACTGCAGCTTTCTAATTAAAATGTGAAAGATTATTTTTCAAACTAAATACTCTTTCAGAAAATAGATATAATTCAAAATAATAACAAATATAAAGATTGTTAATAATTAACACATGGTTGTCCCCTGGTCTTTATAATAGATGACTGATGTTGTGGTCGATTTTTCACAATGTAACTTTCTCTACGTCTCTCTCCATCTATTATACTTAAGGATGCTTCAGGCCAGTTTAAAAAAACCTGCATAAATAAAACTAAACGCTAAATAGTAGAAAACCTTAAATTAACTTTTATACATTTTTAAATATTGTCTATTGTTTTCTGAGATAGTCTCTTGTTTCGTAACCTTGGCTAAGGTGGATATTGCTATGTACAAGCAAGCCTCAACCATACAGATCAGGTGGTCTCTGCCACCATGCATGGTGTAAATATTCTTATTTACCATTCATTTTAAAATTAAGTCAGTTTTCAAAATAAAATGCTGGTGCTTTATAATATAGGGTAAAGTAAAAGATTTGGTTACCTTACAAGAAATATTACATTTATCAATAGCAGTAAATTCTTTAAATACAAAAATGAAAATTTTATGGATGCTAATCAATGAGTTTTAATTAAACTCACTATTTTACTCTACTCCCAGAAAGCATGTATGTATAAGGCAATTCAGACATATGTTAATTAATTAGATCTCAACATATAATAATTTAAAATCTAAACAAAAAAATGTCACAATCTGCCTACCATAGTCGTTAAATTCATGTATTTCTAACTGGTAGGTCATTAAATAAAATTTACCCATTCTTATTAATTTTTATAGCTGTGTAGATCATAAGACATAGAAATAAGAAAATTAGACTGAAACATGCAAATATATAAATCCTAATAAAGGAATGGAAAGATATTGCTGTAGGATAACCATTGTATAAAGTATACAGTGGACACATACTGATTTTTGTACAGATCTGGGGCATTGAGTTCACAGGGCATGCTTTCAATGAGTGCACTGTCCTTCAGGTAGCTTTCCTACTGTAAATGTTGTACAAAGAAAAGTTAGCATTGAGTAATTGCTAAAAACAAAACAAAATTTCCATTTTTTGCACATTTTAACTGGTGTCATCTGTGCAGATCCTGAGTTCAGAACTAGTATGGACAACCTGGTAGGCTCATCAGTGGGAATTCAACTGGTCCACATATTCCATGGTGGCCAGAGAGTTACTGCCTCCTCCGACAACAAAAGGATATCAAGGAGATACAAATTGGTAAGGAAGAAGTCAAAATATCATTATTTGCAGATGATATGATGGTATACATAAGTGACCATAAAAAGTCCACCAGAGAACTCCTAAACCTGATAAACAAGCTTCAGTGCTGTAGCTGGATATAAAATTAACTCAAACAAAT
>NC_034593.1:896846-922224 GCF_900095145.1 Mus pahari | reverse complement strand
AAGGAACTGAAGGGGGCTGCAACCCTGTAGGTGGAACAACAATATGAACTAACCAGTACCCCCTGAGCTTGTTTCTCTAGCTGCATACATAGCAGAAGATGGCCTAATTGGCCATCACTGGGAAGAGAGGCCCCTTGGTCTTGCAAACTTTATATGACCCAGCACAAGGGAAGGCCTGGGCCAAGTAGTGGTAGTCGGTGGGTAGGGGAGCAGGGGTGGGGGTGGGGTATAGGGAACTTTCGGGATAGCATTTGAAATGTAAATAAAAAAAAAGAGTGTCTGACATTTGTGGACACAGTTTCAGTATTCATAGCTTCCAAGAATTGATGACCTTTTTAAAAAATCAAGTCTCATTTCCCATCTTCAAGTCTTTTTATTGTTCCTGCCCCCTATCGTCATGTTCTTTGAATGTTAATATCATACTATAAATGTATTGTCTAGGGCTGAGCACTCAGATGTCTGTTATCCTCAGTATCATATGCAGCCATAGGACTCTGACATTGCAGGATTGTGTTATGCAGGCTAGATTGGGGTAAAGTATTGAAGATCCAATACAGTTGTCAGTTTTATGAGCTATAATAACACTCCACTAGGCAACCTGTGTCCAATGGTGAAATGGCAGCAAAACTCTTATTTATGTAACCTATACTCACAATTCGATTTGGGAGTACTATTAACCTGACCCAATCCCCATGATAAAGAGGTCTTAGGACCAGGCAGTCAATCTAAGAAGGCTACTTAGCTACCTTGACATACATCAAACTGCCTCCAAAGTATCTACACTTATTCCATAGATTCTTTCAGGCTTAAACAGAGAAGCTTTTCTTTCTGTGAATGAATATGACTGTAAAACTCAAATCCATTGCCTTTTCTTCCTTCTAACTAAGCAAGCCTGTGTGTAGATGAAAGGTTCTGCTTCCTTACACTAGAAAGAGTGCATTATTCCTTTTCTGAATAAAGCCTACAATGTCCGTGAGTTAGTTGCTTATCCCTTTGTATGCCCTCTACACCTGCTTTAACACAGACCTATGTTCAAATTTGATAATTTCAGGGTGGAGATAGCAGAGCATTCAACCATACCTGATCCATACGGAGAGTGCAGATGTATATAGCTACAGAAACCACATGCCATGGAACTCCACTAACTCCTAGAAAAAAATGTAGTTCCTAACAATAAACATGACATTTTAACTTCAGGTCAAACTGAGCAAGGTTATAAAGATGTGTATTGTGCTACCAGTCACCTGGAAGCTTATTGGAATAACTGTTTTAATATTGAGTAGTTAGGAAAGACTTATGAAAGAGTAGCACTTGAAAGACATGCTGTGGTGTTCCTGCCTGCACGCAGACCGGCGCCTTGTCTGCATGGGCAGAACACCTTTGGGGTGGGTTCGCACTTGAGCGGCAAATGTGTTGCTCTGCCTGCTGAACCCACTGTGGATCCGAACTGGAGGACGAGAACTCCTGAGAAAGAACAGGGCTGCAAAGGAAAATATGGGGCCTTGGCAAAGTGTCTGATCAAAGCCCTTATCTTTATTGTCAGGACTGGCTTAAATACAAAGAAGGGTTCCCAGCATTCCCCTGAGTCCTTAGAAGTTGCCATGGCGTTCTCGAGATGATGGGCAGTCCTGGCAGTGGCAGGCAGGTGTCCGATGGTGGGCGGTCCAGGCGACGGTGGGCGGTGACAGTGGGCGGTTCGAGGACGCTGTCCAGATCCAGGGTTTCAGGAAGAAACTCCCAACCTGTCTGCAAGAGGCGGAACACAAGGCTTAGAGGGAGGAGCCAACAACATGCTGGGTTTTTCATGGGGAAATTTAGAAAACAGCATGTAGCATCAAAGAATGGAAAAGAACATCCTGCACTGGATATAGCCTAAGAATTGAGTTAATATAGAATAGACAATAGAGATTAAGTTAAAATTAGAGGTTGGGACCAAAAAATGGGATATCATGAATGCTGCTGTAGTAGGTTTGAATTAAACCTTACAGGCAAATTCAAGCCTCTGTGTAACAGGACCTCAGGCAGGCCACAGAGTGAAATGAGAATAAAGATGAGGAGAGACACTAAGAACTGATTCCTAGATGGGAAGACAGTAGTATAGGCTATCAGACTGGAGTGGAGATGTAACAACAAGGTTGGCATATGAAAGGCATAGTAAATAAAGTACTGACAGACATGTGGTCACAAGAGGATTAATTAATGATCACTACTCTTAACCAATTCAGCCAAAAAGTAGAATACAGTAAGTCCTTGGATAATTCTCAAATGTTTATTGAAGAAATATGTAATGAATCCAGTCACAAACTTAAAAGAGAAGACATACCATGAAATGGGAAGTAATTTGCTGGTCATAAATTCAAAGGAGATTAATATAAAATGAGACTCACCCTAGCAACCAAAAGCACAGACAATAAAGTCCGCAGGTAGGTAGAAATAGGGGAATATAAATTTTGTTATTATCACTTTCTCTCCCAGGACAATTGAGGGTCAGACGTTTGTTCAAATAATTTAGGAATGGTTCTTTTTATGTAACTGACACATGAAAACTACAATACTCTAGTCATCTTATTTCTGGATGCCCTGAACAAACTAGAGTATTCAAACCAACAAAAATATATAGATCACCTATCATATATTAGGCACTATGAATACCACAGGGACACCAGCATAGAAGCCTGAATATAGACAACAAGGTTCAAGCATGGTCCATATACATATTGGAATAAAACCTTTTTCTGAATAATTGAGAGTTTCCATAAACCAGAGGTGAATTGTTGAGAGCTGATTTTTGTGATTTAGAAGATACCACTAACTGTACCGTACACTGAAACTACTAGGAACATTTAAACATTTTATCAAAGACAAATATAACTAAATCAAATTCTTGAATTATTTATAATTCCAGTGCTTTGATGTTGTTTTCAAATAAAAGTGGGCCAAAGCTATAGTTCAAAATTAAGAATATATTAAAGTAGGAATATAAAGGCCTAGTGTCCAAAGCTATAAACTGTTTTCTCTTTTTGAGACTAAATACATCTTTTTGCAACTTAAAATATTTGTTATATCCTTTGGCATGACATAATTAAGACATGTATTTTAGGACAAATATCAGGAGATGTTAAGTTCAATAGAAATGTCTATACTGCTTAAACAATGGAAGTATCAGGTAAGTAACAACATTTGGACAGCAAGTCAATATGACTATGAAAGGTCTCCAATAATGAGCAAATTCAGACCAATATACAGTTTGAGGATCTGGCCTTCTTATTGACAAAGGTTGCTTTCAATCACCCTGGATCTATTACCATATCAGTCATCACTGTAAATGAGTACAATGTTATCATTGACAAAGACATCACTTAAGCAGAGAAAGGAAAGGTTCTAAATAACAAAATAATGATAGGTAGGTTGTTCACTGCAAGAAATTGAAAAAATACAGTTAGCAGTCTAGCTCAGATGGGGCAGACACTGGAGACTGGGGAAAAAGGAAAATTGCTTACTGCCTCACAAGGATTGTGATGAACGATTAATAGCATACTTTATTTATTGGTCTTAACATGACCGAATATATTTTTGGTATACAAATTATGATATGGAACTGTACTGATAAAATGATTTACATTCTGGATTAAAATATTGGCATCTTTATGGAGTAAAATGTCACTGTTTTCTGGAACCTTCAAATTTACATTTCTTCCTTTGAATCCCTGTCAAGCTTCTTGGACAGCAGAGTTTAATCAATGCTTGGGGTAGCAATAGCATAACATTGCTATTGCTGAATGCTTTGCTGAAAATCACAAGCAGAGTAATGAAAAACAACACATTAATATCTTAATTTTCACAGTGTAAATTAAACTGTGTCACAGAGTTTAAAAAATAATAATGGTTTTAAAAAGACAAGGTTTTCACTGAATAAACTCTTTCATGGCTGCTGCTTTCACCCAGGATATTTGGCTTGCTGCAAGAAACAAAAAAATGTAAGGAAATATAAAAATTTTTAACAGTTGCATTTGAAAGAGTTTCACTTTTATTTTGAATTCTCAGATATGCAGCTGAGTTGTTACAAGGCTTCAATATGTGTGTTTCAGTTTTCTTAATGTGCTTGGGTTTAGTTTCTCAGGTGGCCCCATCTTTGAAACACCCAATTGTGAATCATGTTGACTCTGACAGGGGGAAAAGATGTTGTACTGATGTAAAGGATCTGTTCCCACGGTTTACCTGTGACACACCCCTCCTCCCAGAAGGCTCTAGGATGTCCGAAAACAAAAGAAGGATAAAGACAGAATGAAGGGACAAAAGAAATCAAGAATGAAATTTCAGGCATATCCAGCAGAGTCCAGGTACCCTGTGGAATTACATGACACATTGAGCCATTAAGGAAAATCATACAAATGAGTGTGAGTAATCGCTGGGCAATTTTATGGTGGAGGGAGGGGAAGAGCCTGTACAGAATAGGTGAATAAAGGTCTCAAGGCCAGGAGCTGGGAGAAAAGAGGCACACAGCAATCTGCCTTTATTAGGACCAATCATTACTGCTCATCTCAAAATTGCTTCTCAGGCCTGTAAAATATCTGGGCTTTTAAGTGAAGAGGATATACTGCTGATACATATGCATCTTCTAAAGGGTGAGGATGGATGTTCTCTTTGAAGGTTTTAAAAAAACATTTAAAATAAAAACAAATCCCATTTGTTTTTAATATATTTTTGTGAATTAACTTTATTTGGCTGTCATTGGAAATAATTAAGAGTATAGATCAAACCCTTTTGTAATAAAGAAAAATTAAATTCAATACACAGATAACCTTCAAACATGAGTCTTGATTTTGTTTATATTCACATAACATATCAAGTAAATGTTCATTGCAGGCAACAACAACAACAACAACAAAATGGAGAGAACCAATGTCAAACACGTTGTTTGCAACCTGAAATTTTAGTTAGGTTTCTTTTTTCTTTCCTTTTCTTTCTTTCTTTTTCTTTCTTTTTTTTAAGATCCTCAATCATTTTATTCTTGATTTTAAGTTGAACTGACATTAGATATTTTATGAAGCGAGGATAAATATTATAAAACTAGAAAGAACTTAGCATCCCTTTCTAAATAGTGGGGATATCCATGAAGTGATAGCCTTTAGTCAACAAACAACTAGCAATCAAAATATGACTTGCCTGTCAGTTCATGAAGCAGATTGAGAATATTGCCATAAAAATACAGGAGGAGCAAAGATCACCACTGTCAGTATCTCCTTCAGAAAGGCCGAAGCTGCCATAAGTTAAGAAATAGGAAAAATCATATCTAAATACATTATTAAATTTTAGGGTAGGAACTCAAAACAAATTATACTTTCCTCTCCAGGTAAAATGGGTAGAATGAAATCTTACCTGTTAGGAAGTCAGAAAAGGAAGCAGTTTCTGAAAGGAGGAAAATATTTCATCTTCAGTTCTGTAATAGAACTCTTTATGAGGGTAAAGTTTTCCAAGAAAGTATATGCTGCTTAACTGTAGAGAAAAAAACAACAGGCAGGAATATAAAAATTAGAGGACATAATCTTTTTTTCTTTATAAATGACAGTGTTATCAGGGCCATGAAAAATTCCTCTTAGTTTCTGACCATAGCCACTCAAAAGGGTCAAGAGAACAAAGGAGAAAACTGTCAAAATGTTGGAGAAGTATGGACTATACTGCCCTGCAATCGTCACCAAGTGTTTAGAAAAAAGGCAATGTGTTGATAATAATTTAATTGAAAGCAAAACAAGTGGCTACAATTTATTAAAGAAATGTTTGGAGGCTAAGATTTTTTTGGTTGACATCTATTTACCCATTGACAAGAGAACAGGAGTGCCTTAGAGGAATTCTAGTTATAGCTCAAAGTTCAAACAAAGCAAATAGGTTTAATTATCTTAATAACCAGAGGACTTTCCACAAGATGAGCAGAATACAACATAGGTTCCAATTCAATCACGCGGGACCTGAGACAGAATTAGGGAAGCAGAAAACTGGCCTGTCCAGGGGCAAAAGTACCTTCTGGTCAGCACCAGCACTGGGTCACCTTGGGCATGGAATTGGCTGACACCCTCATGGTCCCTAGAGGACTCTCCACAGGATCTTAAGAGCACTGGTCAGTAAAACACAACATCAGTACCAATCCAATTATAACAGGCCTGTAACAGCAGGACCAAGGACACCAGAGCCCTTCCTGACCAGAGGCTCAGGTTTCTTTTGATCCCTGAACAATAGATCAATCAGATACGCTCAGAGTGATTCAATAGTATTGCTCTTAGTGCTAGGAGTTTTTTCAGGAATTAATTTCAATCAAAGAGTCCTGTGTCTGTTTGTTTGGAAGCAGAGTAGGTTTAGAAATCCAGTATCAGTGGTAGACAGAGAGCTAATACCAACATTTCAAAATAGCACTGATGAAGTACTTTTTCCCTTCTCCTCTACTATGTGTTTATATTTCTTCTCTTCCCATCATTGTGACAAATGACCTGTCAGGAACAACATAGAGAAGGTAAGAATTATTTGGGTTCTCATTTTCAGGGGATTTACACAATGATAGAAGGGTAATAAGGATAGAAAGGCCATGTCTGTGTCACAGACTGCAAGCAGTCCTGGTCATGGGGAGCGGCTTGTACATGTAATGGGAAGCAAGCAGTATCTGATCCTAGGAAACAGAGAATGGAAAAGAGAAGAAAAGGTGGGCGATAAATATCAGAGCCCAAAGAAAGTGATCATCCACCTCGGTCTAGAACCAAGGATGCAGAAATCCCACATCTCCCAAAGCACCTATTTGGACCTAGAGAGTAGGAAGCACACGAGCCTAAGAAGGTTTCACAGCTGAGCTGTGATATTATCTTTGAAAGAATATTATTGAAACTAGGTATTGAGCCTTGTGTCTGTGATCTGAGAACATAGAGAGTGGAGGCCAGAAGACAAGAGTTCAAGGCCAACCTGTTCTATCAGAGACCTTGTCTCTAAACTCAAAAGAAGTAAGTATGATATTGATAATTTAAAATGTTATTCGACTCTTCTTTTCACTTTGATATTATTTTATTTGAAATTAATATGGTAAGTTTATCCTGAATCTATGTGCAAATTATTTTTGTATGGGGAAAAAAGAGTCAATATTTCCAGTTATTGTACATCATTCATTTCAAAGTCTATGGTTATTTTCTTGTGTCTTTTACATCAGCTTAGCCTCAAATGCCTTCCCACCAAAATGCTAATCAAAATTATGTATTTTTTATTTTATTCATTTCAAATAACATACCCTATCATTTCATTTTTTTCTGATTTTAAATTGGTCAGTAATGTAGTGTTATCAGTATTATTCTTGGGCTAAATATTTCCCATATGTATATGCTCCATTTTGGGGGAGGCACCCTAAAGTTTAAAAGCTGGACAGTTTACCACAATGTCGGATGTACAGCAAGTGAATGAATTGGCCATCTCAAACATGTGTTTAATTGCCTAACCTTATCTCTTATCATTTGACTTTATATAAACTAATTCTTAAAAAATATTGATCACCTGGGTATGTAAAATAAATTTATTTTAGAGGAAAAATATAAAAATACAGGGACATATCCCATCATGAGGATCTGAAGTATTCATTGTAATCATAAGAATGTGAATTAAGCACAGAGGTTCCATTAATGATAGAGGATACAGAGTAAGCATTTTCTGCTTTAATGTGGTGAATATATATTCAACACTGTCAAGAATCCTTCTTACATACTATGTAATGTTCATTAAACATGTTATACAGTAGTCTGACAGAAAGAGAATCAAAAGATCTGCCAAGGAAAAATTTGCTTTTCAAGCAACAGAGCTAATCACTAATTCAAAAAGAGAATACTTCTTTCAAAACAATATATATTTTTTCTTGTTGTCACTAAAATAATCATCCTCCCCAGTTCAAGAAGAAAACATCACATATATAGAGTGATGTGGATAAAATACAAGATTTTTCATTAAAACAAACTAGGAATTCAGAATAAGATCAGAGAATAAGAGCAATGCCTTCCTAACAATAAAGAAAACTTTAATATGCATACCACAATAAAAAAGAGAAAATGAGTAGAATTTATGGCCAAAAAACAAACCCAAAAGTGGATTAGCCTGCATTACTATGATATGTCACTCTCTAGATTAAATACTCATCAAAAATTTAATAGAAATAGGAGTATGAGATAGACCTATAAAGAGGAAGAGTAAAAGGGGGATTAAGAGGAGAACAAAGTGCAGGAAACAGGAAGACATGTCTGAACACCAGAACAGCCTTGAGTTCTTCCTCATCAAATATCAGATTCCTATGAAGAACAAATGACACAAGGGAGCCCTGGGAAATTTGAACAGAATGTACTAGTTACTTAATAACTTAAACTTTCAAAGCACTTCTGCTACTCTTCACTTTTACTAACCATGTATCTTTTTTAAAAAAGTATGTAACATTTGCAGAGCCCACTCAGTCCTGCCTCTGTGCATAGGCATGGGATCATCTCCTGAAATGAAAGCAGCCTCTCAGAGCCCACATCCTTTAAGAAACTGTTACTCCCCAAGAATCCATTAGTTGTCAATGAATACTCAGATAACAGCAAGATATCACAGGCATCTCCACCATCTATCCTGAGACTTTGACAGACTTGATCTTATACAAGTGTTATTCATACAGTTCACATAAAGAAAAGTGGATATAAGAGGAGGAAGGAAATGATATGAGAGGAGGTGGAATGGGGATGAGATGTAGATTTTATCTAAATAATATTTATGAATATATAATGTATTTTATATTTTACATGTGCATTATATATAATGAATATATAATGTATATATTCATATATATACAAGCATATATATGCTTGTATACATATGAATATGAACTGACTTAAAATATTAGTATTTTATATATGTTGAAAACAGTTTGCCTTCATTTTGATTCTAAATTCAAGAAAAACTACAGAGACAGTCTATGTGAGGCTGAAGGCATAAACATAATCATTTACTGGATGTCCAAATGAAATCACCTGGATGCTGAGTGAAGTTATCTGTGGAGTAATCAACCCTCCCTATGTATTTGAGGGCCTCAGAGATGCTCCTGTGAATACTGTTCTGATGTCAATGGAATATTAGAAACATTTCTCTTCCTTCTCAAGAGTTGATACCACTTCAATGCTGTTTTTTTCTGTCAATATTTTAATACAAAAAGTCTGAAAAATCTGTGTTAGATTAGGCTATTCATTAGTCCTAGGAATTGTAGGATTGTTGATAGCAGTCAATGATATTCATGAGTCCAAAATGAAAGAAGTTATATTTTCCAAACCAGAGAAATTAATTTCATTGAGAATATATTGTCATGGTACATGTAAACATAATTAAAATTCTCTCAGAGAAAGGTTAAAAATGAGAGAGGGCATCATTAATTCAAAACAGACATTGAAAATTATCTTTTCTTTTGCTTGTAGCAATGAAATTAAAAATTGCTTAGGAAACTGCCTTGTAACTACTATAGTAGCTAGCTTCACAACTGCCATCTCTAATAAGTTTCCCTTCCTCCCAATTCATCTTGCATCCTTTTGACAGAGTAATTTTGGAAAGGGCCAGTTTGATCATTTTACTTGGTCAAAAATTGAAAAGAAGATCTTCCTGTCTAGCTCATAAAATCCAAACTCTCCTGCCTGGTTTTCAGTCTGCTTTATGATGAGTGTCTTCCTTCCCCAGCAGACTTATTTTATGTTCTCATTCCAGAACACCTGTCAAGTGTCTCCTCCTTGGCTCATCTGCACCCAGTGATTAGCCCATAAATTTGACAAGCCTCTCTATTTCCCACCCAGATCGAACGAGACATTTTGCTCTGCTCTGCTCCTCTCCTAAACCAGTCACTTTTAAAGTCTAATATTCTAACACAGTTTCTTAAAATCATTAGTTCACATTGATCTGCTATCCTGTAGTATTTATTTTCAGTTTCAATAAATTTCATATTTACTGGCCTTTAGGTTTGAAACTACAATATGAGCCAAGAGCAGGATAATCGATGCGGTATATGGGTAATCTCATCTAATATTCAAGACTACCCTAGGAGGTATAACAATTTGAACACCACAATTTTGTGATGTAAACCTTAATATTCCAGAAACAATGAATGATCCTAAGGGTGTAATGTTATCTCAAGGCCAAATAGGACCTTGTGTTATAGTTTATCTTACTTAGCAAATAAAATTCACAGCAAAAGTCTAATGTCAGAAAGTAAAATCCATTTATTTATCTATTTTTTTGTAAAAATATGTATGAAACAACAGTTGAAATGTATTTATACATGGAGGTCATTGTGTGTTTCTCTGAAAATCAACATTTACTATCTTATCAGGTTTCATTTACCTCCTCTGTCCTATATCTGACATACATTTCAATGATATCTCAAACCAAATAGTGTCTTCTCATTTCCAGTTATAAAGTCTCCCCAACATGAATGCCAAAATATAAGCTAACTAAGAGAAAAAAAATAGATATGCCAAAGTGGGTAGACAAAAATCTGACCAAGCCTTTCTGCTAGGGCAGTCTACTAGCTGATTTGCTCCCCTAAAGACACCATATCCTGAGCCATCCTAGAGGATTCACAGCACTCAGAGTAGTCAGTGAGAACCTCCCTCCCCCAAAGTACCATAGCTGCTACTGGGAGTCCAGTGAATTAGTCCCCCATCCCTCAAATACCACTCCCCTTCTGGTCTGTCCTTACTGCTGAGGCAGACCACTAGCCTGTCTGCTCCCCTGAAGACACCATATCCTGAGCCATCCCAGAAGATCTTCTAAACTAAGTGTAGTTCTGCAACAGACACCACAGCCTGAGGAATCCCAGGAGGTCTGCTGCACAGAGGGTAACTGAGCAACTTATCACCAGCTTTTCTGTTGCCCTGAAGACACCACAGTTTGAATGCATCCCAGGAACTCCTCTGTACACAGTGGGACTGGGCAAAAGACACCACAGTCTGAAGATCTCTTGGTGGCCCGGAGGCATACAAGGCAACTGACCCAACAGACTGAAAGTCTCTCAGGAGTTCTGCTGCACTCAAAGAAACAGAAACTAAAGTCCATAGGCCCCGCTGGAGAACATCTACACAAGACAACAAAATCATAGAAGAAAACTTCCCAACTTAAAGAAAGAGATGGCCATAAAGGTACAAGAAGCTTATAGAACACTAAATATATAGGACCAGAAAAGAAAATCATCTCATCATATAATAATCAAAACACTAAACATACAGAACAAAGAAAGAATATTAAAAGCNGCAAGAGAACAGGGCCAAATAACATGCAAAGGTAAACCTGTCAGAATTACACTAACTTCTCAACAGGGACTATAAGGTCAGAAGAGACTGAATGGTCAGAGGTCATGCAGACTATAAGAAAACACAAATGCCAGCCCAGTCTACTATAATCTGCAATGGAGAAAACAAAATAATCCAGGACTAAACCATGAACAAACAGTATCTATCTACCAATACACCCTACAGAAGATAGTAGGAAAAAAACAAAAAACAGAAAAACAAAACTCCAAAACATGAAAGGTACCTACAACAAAGAAAAGAAAAGATATTAAGCATCTCACAGCATATCCAAAAGGAGAGAATCACAAGTACACAAAGCCACCTACAAAAGCAAACATAAAGAACCAACAATCATATGTCTTTAATATCTCTCAATATTAATGTACTCAATTCAAGTGTAAAAAGACATAAGATAATGACTGGATATGCAAATAAGATTCAGAACATTGTTGTGTGCAAGAAACACACCTCAATAACAAAGACAGCACTATCTCAGAGTAAAATGACAGAAAAAGTTCCTCCAAGCAAATGTTCTCAGGAAACAAGCTGGAATTCCCATCCTAATATTCAATAAAATAGAATTTCAAACAAAAGTTATCAAGCATGATGAAGAAGGACACTTCATATTCATCAAAGGGAAAATCCATCAAGAGAAAAATCTCAATTCTGAATATCTATGCCCCAAATGCAAGGGCACTTACATTCATAAATGAAATATTACTAATGATCAAAACACACTTTGAATCCCACACAAAAATAGTGGGAGACTTCAATACCCCACTCTCACCAGTGGACATGTTACTGAAATAGAAACTAAATTGAGATACAGTGAAACTAAGAGAGGTTATTAACCAAGTGGATTTAACAAATATCTATAGAACATTTCACCCTAAAACAAAAGAATACACCTTCTTCTCAGCCCCTTATGGTACTTTCTCCAAAATCTTCCATATAATTTGTCATGAAACAAACCTTAACCTCCATATCATTTGTCATAAAACAAACCTTAACCTATACAAGAAGATGGAAAAAATTCCATGCGTCATGGAATTCCATCACCATGGCCTAAGGGTGGTGTTCAATAACAACAAAAACAAAAGAAAGCCCACATACATGTGGAAACTGAAAAGCTCTCCACTCAATGATAATTTTGTTCAGGAAGAAAGAGAGAGAGAGAGAGAGAGAGAGAGAGAGAGAGAGAGAGAGAGAGAGAGAGAGAGAGAGAGAGAGAGAGGGAAAGGAACAAAGGAAGGAAGAAAGGAACGAAGGAAGGAACGAAGGAACGAAGGAACGAAGGAATATTAAATACTCACTGGAATTTAATGAAAACATTGACACATCATACCCAAACATGTGGGACACAATGGAAGCAGTTCTAACAGGAAAATTCATAGCACTAAGTGCCCTGGTAAAGAAACTGGAGAGATCTTACACTAGCAACTTAATAGCACACCTGAGAGCTCTAGAATAAATAGAAGCAAACTTAACCAAAACAAGTAGAATGCAGGAAATAGTGAAACAGAGGGGTGAAGTCAATCAAATAGAAACAAAGAAAATAATACAAAGTATAAACAAAACCAGAAGCTGTTTCTTTCAGATACTCAAAAAGATAGATAGATAAACTCCTAGACAAACTAACTAAAAGATGCAAAGGCAGTATCCAAATTAAAAACTCAGAAATGAAAAGGAAGATCTAACAACAGAAATGAAGGAAATTCGAAAAATCATCATATTCTACTATTAAAGTCTATGCTCAGCAAAACTGTAAAATCTAGATAAAATGGATGGTTTTCTAGCCAGATACCACATACCAAAGTTAAATCAAGAGCAGGTATACTATCTAAAGAGGCCCACATAGCATAAGGAAATAGAAGAAGTCATTAAAAACATCCCAACAAAGAATAGGCCAGGGCCAGATGCCTTTAGTGCAGAATTTGAGCAAACCTTCAAAGAAGACCTGATACTAATATTCCTCAAGATATTCTGTTAAATAGAAACAGAAGGAACACAACCTAATTCATTCTATGAAGCTACAATTACTCTGATACCTGAACCACACAAAAACCCAGCAAAAAAAAGAGAACTTCAGACCAATCTCGCTTATGAATATTGATTCAAAAATACTCAAAATTCTCTCAAACCAAACCTAAAAACACATCAAAAAGATCATTGACTAAAAAAAGTAGGGCTCATCACAGGGATGCAATGTTGTTTCAATATATGAAAATCTATAAATGTAATCCACTATATAAACAAAATCAAAGAAAAAAATCGCATAATGTCCTTAGATGCATAAGACAAATTTGACCACCTACAACACCCCTTCATGTTAAATGCATTAGATATTTCAGAAATTCAAGGCCCATATGCAAACAAAGTAAAAGCAATTTACTGCAAACTAACAGCCACTATCAAATTAAACAGAGAAATATGTGAAGCAATTCCAATATTACTGGAGACAAGACAAGGATGCCCACTCTCCTCATACTTGAAGTTCTTGCTAGAAAAATAAGACAACAAAAAGAGATCAAGGGGATACAAATTGGAAAAGAAGAAATAAAGGTATCAGTATGTACAGATATGATAGTATACATAAACGACCCCTAAAATTCTACCAGAGAATTTCTCCTGTTGATAAACAACTTCAGCAAAGTGATCAGATATAAAATTAACTGAAATACATCAGTAGCATTCCTTTATACAAGTGATAAACCAGCTAAGAAAGAAATTAGGGAAACAATTCCCTTCACAATAGACAAAAATAATATGAAATATCTTGAGGTAACTCTAACCAAGGTGAAAGACCTGTATAACCTTAACTTCAAGTCTCTCAGGAAAGAAATCGAAGTATATCTCAGAATATTGAGAGCTCCCCAATGATCATGGATCAGCAAAATTAACATAGTAAAAATGGCCATCCTACCATAGGCAATCTATAGATTCAATTCAATCCTTATTAAAATCACAACACAAATCTTCAAAGACATGGAAAGAGCAATTCTCAAATTCAGCTGGAAAGGTAAAAAACCCAGAATAGCAAAAAACAATTCTTAGCAATGAAAGAACAACTGGGGATATTCCCATCCATGACCTCAAACTTTACTACAGAGCAATAGTGATAAAAACTGCATGGCATTAGAACAGACATAGACATGTTGATCAATGGAATAGAATCAAAGACCCAGAAATAAAACCACACACTTACACACAATTGCTCTTTGACAAAGAAGCCAAAAATATTACAATGGGAAGAAGAAAACATCTTCAATAAATGGTGCTTGTCTAACTGGCTGTCTGTGTGTAGAAAAATGAAAATAGAGCCATATTTGTCACCTTGCACCTCAACATAAAACCAGATACACTGAATCTAAAAGAAGAGAAAGTGGGAAGGAGCCTTGAACTCATTGGTACAGGGGGAATTTTCTTAAACAGAATTCCAATGTCTCTAAGATCAAAAATTGATAAATGGAACCTCATGAAACTATAAATCTCCTGTAAGGCAAAGGACATAGTCAATAAGACAAATCAACAATGTACAGATTGGAAAAACAAAAACAAAAACAAAAACCTTCACTAACTCCATATCCAACAGAGGAATAATATTGAAAATATACAAAGAACTCAAGAAGCTAACCACAAAAAAACCAAAAATTCATTCAAAAAATGGGGTATAGAACAAAACTGAGAATTCACAACCGAGGAGACTTGAATGGCTGAGAAGCATCTGAAGAAAGGTTGAAAGTTCATAGTGATCAGAGAAATGCAAATCAAAACAACTCTGAGATTCCACCTTATACCAGTATGAATGGCTAAGCTCAAAACCTCAGGTGACAACACATGTTGCCAAGGATGTGGAGAAAGAGGATCACTCCTCCATTGCTGGCCAAAGTACAAAGCTACAACTATTCTAGAAATCAGTCTGGAGTTTCCTCAGAAATTTGGAAATAGATCTACCTGAAGACCCAGAAATATGTCTCTTGAGAATATACCCAAAAGATGCACCACCATACAACAGTGACACATCTTCCATTATGTACTTAACATCTTGTTTGTGATAGCCAAAAGCTGGAAACAACCCAGATGTCCCACTACCAAAGAATGGCTACAGAAAACATGGTTCTTTTACACAGTGGAATACTACTCAGCTACTAACAAGGATATTCTGAGTTTTGCAGGCAAATGAATGGAACTAGAAAATATCCTGCGTGAGGTAACTCAGACCTAAAAGGACATGCAGGGTATGTACACACTAATACGTGGATATTAGCCAAAACAGCAGCAGCAGCAACAACAACAACACAACAAAAACAAAAACAAAAAGACAAAAGAAAACAACAGCAAAAAAACAGTATAGAATACCCGAAATTTTGTCCACAGAACTGAAAAAGGTCAACCAGGTGAAGAGCCCAAGTGAGGATGCCTAAGGCCCACATGTAAAGGAGAAGAAAGCAATCACAAGTGGGACAGGAGAGAGGGACCTGGGAAGGAAAGTAGATATTAAGTGAGGGAAAAGGACTGAAGCCATTAGGCCCAGCAGAAAGAATGGGAAGAGGCAACCTCAAGAGCTAGGAGGTGGTGGGGACCCTCCAGAATGTACCAGAGATCAGGGAAGTGAGAAATGTCTGACAGTAGAGAGAGGGAGCTTATAGAGCCCACCTCAAGCAGAAAGACAGAGCATCAAGTTAGGGAGGGTGTTGCCATCCCACAGTCAAAACTTTGACCCTTATTTTTTTCATTTTGGAAAGAACTACAGGGATGAAAATAGAGAGGAGCCTGAAGAAAAGAAGGTCCAGAAACCGTTCCAATGTGGAATACATCTCAGGAGGAGGTCCCAAAGCCTGACACTATTACTGAGGCTATGGAGCACTCTCAAAAAGAGATGCCCTCCGGAAGACCCAACAAGCAGCTGAAAGAGTCAGATGGAGATAATTGTAACCAACCAATGGCCAGAAGCTGCTGATTGCTGTGGATGAATTAGGGAAAAAACTGGAAGAAGCTGAAGAGGTGGGTGACCCTGTAGTAGGACCAGCAGCCTCAATTAACCTGGACTCCTGATATCTCTCAAACAATTGACCACCAACTGAGCAGCATGCACCAGCTGATATGAGGCCCCCTACACATATTCAGCAGAGGACTGTTGGGTCAAGTTTCAGTCAAAGAAGATGCAACTAACCCTTAAGTGACTAGAGGCCCAGGGACTTTAGAGTTCTTGTTGGGTGAGGGGTGTGTGGTTGGGACATCTTAGTGGAGAAAATTGAGTGGGGAGGAGGTATGGGATGTAGAACAGTTGGAGGTTGAACATATTAGGGGGAATAAAATCTGGAGTATAAATAAATAAATAAATAAATAAATAAATAAATAAATAAATAAAAGTTTAAATTTAAAAAAAGATTCCTTGTTATCAGACATAATAATTTTTGCTTGGTTAGCTAATTAACTGTTTTAAATAAGTTTACAGTGTCTCAAGAATATAAAACTGAGTTGCTAGAAACTGGAATTTGGCCATGTATCATTTCTCAAGTTGTTTTATCATAACCTATTTTAAGTCTGACAAAATAATTTGGAATTATTTAATAATATATATTTATCACGTTAGTGTGATATGATAAATAAAGGTGATTTTTCTTCCCCCCCTCAAAAAGAAATCTGACCAAGCCTCAACCCTACACAAAGACCTATAGGCAACGAAGGAATAGTACGAGAAATAATCTTCTCCAGGGAAAAGAATAATCATTGGTTTTCCACTACCAAACAGGCAACCCTGAAGACACACACATTGGAATCATATGGACTGAGTATGTTATATTTACAAATATAATATCCATATATTTTATATATAACATATATATATATATATATATATATATATATATATATATATATATGATGTAATCTTAATAAACAAAAGAGGCTATGAATTTGAAAATCGAGCAGCAAAGTGTATGAGATTATAAGATATGAAAGAGGAAAGAGAAGGGAGAAATTAAAATCTCAAAAATGAAAGGTTCTGCCTTAGCAAATTCAGGGCTACCCATGGCTGGTGAGACCTTTAGTGTTCACTTTATCAGCCACACAGCACTCTTGTCACAGGGACTTTAGGAATCATTTCTTGGTGCCAGCTCTGCAATCTTGTATTTACTCTGCTTACCCAAGTATGAACAGCTTAGAGATGGGCCTTACTGGGCTGAGCTACAAAGACCCCAGGTAGTCCACGGTCCTCTGAGAACAGTGCAGCTACAGGGAGGCTAACCTCTTTCCTATACCACTCAGCATAGGATGAAGAGAAGAGGAATCTGGGCTCAGCCACACACCAGCGATAAGCCTGAGACTGGCTGCCTTCTGAAGGGAGATAGGGCAGTCAAAACATGCACCAATGCATACCACACCCTATTCCCCTGACAACTCTCATCTACCACCTGGGCCATGTGGGCACAGATAGAACTAAGTCTATACTCAAGAAATTCCTTATTTGTGACACCACCACCTTAGGTCTTTGAATATCAAGGACAAGCATGTGTGTGAGCTACCAGAACCCTGGTTAAAACAATGACATTGTCAAGTTCTGTGCTGTCAACAAAGGTGAGAAGCGTGAACAGGAGCAGGATGAGTGAGGGGTTGGCCATGGGAAAGGAGACAAAGCTGCAGGCTCTCATGTGTAAAATGTGTTATGTAAGGGGAAGTCTTCTTCTATGCCACCCTTTAGAATGGCTGGCACCTTGTAGATAACAGCATTTCTGTGGCTGAAACAGCAAGCACAAGGAAAGTCTTGGTTGAATTCGAGTTTGTGGCCAAGTTCAGTCGAAATATTAAAAAAGTGAATAAAAAGAAGTATGGACAATGGGCATTCCATGCTCCCTGCATGATTATAATATACAGTTAAATACATTTATAGGCAAATTGATAGATAAAACCAAATACAAACTTCTAATATAGTTTGCTTCCAGTACATACATGAGAAAATACAAGTAAAAGTAGAAATAATTAAAATTAAATAAAGATCTCTGAGATCAAAATTTAAATGAAATGCAAATTAGTGAGTGAGGTTTAAGCCACTTGCCTACTAGATCAGGTTACAAAAGCTGAGTGACTCACTCAAAGCCAATGATGAATAGCTTTGTAAATAAGTGTATACCTTGATACTAGAGTCTGAGTTAGGGCTTTTTCTTCACCAGAGACTTTAGGAAAAACAGAAGTATGATGATAGTAACAATAACAAACACAATAATAAGCACTAAACATTTTTCAGAGGCTTTTGCTTACATAGTATGAATTATCAATGTGTAGTGAAATAAGTGTCCATTTCAGACGTCAGTATTTTCATCCTCAAATGAAAAATACTAAGCCACCTCACATATGCTTTCTCAAGGATACACTTGCAAGTAAAGGAAGAAATACATTGGAACATTATGATAGAAGACATAATCAGCATGAAACTGAGTAAGCATGACTTAACTGTTATTCTAACATGAAAATCAAACTGCACATACCTATTTTAATATTCTTGCATATTTTAAACATTATTTAATGATTTATTCATGTTTATTTACGTGCATTTGTGTTTTGTCTGCATATATGTTATCATAAGAAGATATCAGATCCCTTGGATCTAGAGTTACATACATGCATACATATATAATAATCTTAATTTATTTATTCTTTAACTTTCAAATGTCTTGGCTTTTGATCTTCAGATGAAAGGAAATTATATAAATTTAAGGTTCAAATAATGTAAGACATAGAGGGTTCCTTTGATGTAAACTTAAGGTTAAAAATTGCCCAGGTGGGCCCGGGCTGCCTTGAAACTAGAATCAATTAGCCACAAAGATAAGATGAGGAATGCAGGAACTAGTCTGAGCTATCTTGACTGACTCAACAGCCATCTGACAGAGTGGTGCCTTCCCCCTGCTCGTTAAGACTCAGTTTGAAGTTATACATTACCCAGATATACTGTGTCAACCTTGATAGCCCCAGCCCCTAGAATTTCCTGCCACCCTAAGCCCACACATACTATACTGCTGACTTGTAACCGCGCCCATTCTCCCCAACACCCCGACCCGAACCCCATAAAAACCCCTAGCTTTTGAGTCTCGGGGTCAATGCCTCTGCCTCCTGCATGAGGTAAGCATGGGCCCTGAGTTCTGCCATTAAACTTCCTCATGCTTTTGCAACAAGAAGGTCTCTCGTGTTTCCTTGGGAATCCTTAACTCCCGTGATTTTGGGGGGTTCCCTGAAAAAGGGGTCCTACAGAGAAAGCATATGTGGGGTGGATTATTTTTTCAGTTTGAGGATGAGAATACTGGTAGGCATGGTAACAGCCATGTAGCAAAACAAATTGAATTTGGGTACTGTTCCTTAGCCCTCTTACTTATGGACAGTTTCATATAATATATTTTAATCATATTCTTTTCCCTCCCCCTACCTCTTCCCTGGTCCCCCAAATTTCGTGTCCTTTTTTTCTCTTAAAAAACAATAGGCACATACAGATTACAGAATCTATTTGATGTTGGCCAAGGATCTAGAAAAATATAATCCCAATCTGTGCTTTCTATATCACCTTTAATCATTTAGTTCCTGGATAAACATATGTAACCTTTATATTTACAATAACCCTTAATCAGAACAAGAGCTATGTAGATATGTATCCTCTACGCTATCATGTCTATTTCCCAGCCAATATTTGCATTATATAATTTGCCATGTTTCATCTGGGCTGCCCTTAACTCCAATTTGCCAAATTATATGGCCATTATTTTAGGACTCACCTAACCCATGGAGGCTGTAACATCTTCTCCCCCTCTGACCCCAAATTGAGGAACACTAAACCTCACCTATATCTCTTCTTCCCAGCTGCTTTCTATTGAAATCTTTTCTTAACAATCAGAAATAACTTGGGGGCAAGGTCACACTGTGTCACTTGGGTCTACATGAGGACTCTCTCATCTCTCTGGCAACCACACCTTGGGGTCCTACACTTAACATTACAATACATAGCAACAGACATAAAGGAGATGCTAAACAAATAAAGCTTAATTTATTCATGGTAATGACACCATATTCTCAGAGAATATTTTTACCTTCAATTAAAACAACTGGAATGAAAAATGAAAGGTCTCATGCTCAGTACAGACCTGCCATTTACTTTTCTATCATGTACCATTCTACCGTGGTGTAGCTCACTAGTAATTCAGAGGGACGATATGTATATTAGGATTGAAAAGGAACTGTAACCAGTAACCAACAAAAATTAAATACACAAATGGAGAAAAACAACCTCAGTGTTCTAGCATGGCTAACATTTTCATTTTGATTATACTATAATCCAAAGTGGATAGTGAAGGCATTGGGAAGTTAGTAGTGGGGATGTTGTGTTAGAATCCAGGCTCTCATCCAGACCACATCAGGTCAAAAAAGTTCCATGTGGCAGATGTTTATTGTGTGGGAGAAGGGCAAAGATGATGGCATAGAAGAGCAGGGGTGGGGAGAGAGATCAGAGGGGTCTGCCTTTTATTTGGATAATGAGGTAGCTGCTCACAGGTAAAGGTGGGAGGTGAGCCAAGTGGATTCTGGGAATGTATGGCGGTTGCCATGGCTGCAGATGTGCTGGTCTATTGCCTATATGTGACATCACTGGGTTTGGAGCCAATCAACTGTATTGGTTCTTGATACCAACATACTGCCCTTTTTCTTTCCATAAAAAATGAAGGAAAAATGGGGAGGAGAAACCAATGGTGAAAAGGGAATGGGGGTGTCATGTTTCTTAAACTGCTTCCTGCTGTCTAGGTGTGTCATCAGTTTTGGGGTGTAGCTGATTTTCACCATCAGAGTCCACTTGATAAACATCAGGTTCCTCTCTAGACAGAAACTCTTCTGTCGACTTCAGCTGGTAATCCTGTAACAGAAACTGATTAATAGTTTGGTTACAAAATTTTTGTATTTGTCATTGAAGGAATGTAGAAACAAGGTTAATTGGGAAGGGAGTGAATAACAAGGAAGATGACTAGAAGAGGCATTATGAACAGGAGTATCCATTTCCATATAGGGTTTTCGAAAATCCCAGAACTGGAGGTCTCACATTCCCTAAAGTTCTGTATGTATGGTTGTAGCTCCTGGATTTTATTTCTCACTGTCCCAGATTGGTTGACATAGAAACAGTATTCTTGTAGGAAGAGGCAGACTATCTTCTTTAGCTGTCAGGACATCTAGCCACCAGTGGTTCTGAAGCACGACAGCTACCAAAAATTCAATCTGTTTCTGGATAGTAAGCATGGTTTCAGATATTTTTTGAAAACTGCTTTCAAACTTGGAAGTTGTTATCCCTGCCATTCCAGTAGCTGGGACTCGGTTTACTAGATTACTGCTATTTCAGGGAAAAGGAGTACCAACTCCTGACCAGCTAAGGGGTAGGCGATGATATAACTGAGTGCCACAAAGAGTTGAAATGTTTTAAACTGCAGAGCATTGTGGTAGAAATGAGGGATCATGGGTTGTTCTTCTATTGCAATCTAGGGTGTGTGTCCCAGAGGTCTTAAAACTTTTGCACACCACAATAAGGATCAAGAAAAGGTATGGAGTCATGACAACATCAGAGTCCAGGCAGCTGGCAAAAGGTGAGGTAAGGCTACAGGGCAGTATCACTGGAGAGGCTATAAATGGCAATTGTGAGTAAGTTCCAGGGGAGGTACGCATTGCCAGGAGTCTTTAAGGTGACCAGGTCTGATAACATTAAGGAGTTGGTATGTCAAGGTCAAGGTCTGAAGCAAAAGGTGAAATGACAGGTTAGTGCCATTTATGAGGGGTAATGTCAAAGATGTAAGGACATCAGAGGACTGTTTGATTCCTTCTCCTACTTTTCTGATATCTAGAGGTTAGGCAACTGAGACATATCTTCTCTTGATGAGGATGGACCTGTAGTACTTACTGTGGACCCAGGTAGATTTTTATGGTAGTTTTTTTACCAAAAACACCTGTTTCCCACCTGGGATCTCATGGGTCTCGTATGTAGAAAAAGTGTGTCTTGGCAGTGTTGATAGAAGAAATGATTGGTCTGTGATCCTACCATATGTATCTGACAAGAGCAATGTGGGCAGCCCCATATTTGTCTGGCCATTTTTTATAATATTCTTTTATCTGGTCAAAGAAAAGGGAAATATAGAGATCATAATATTTAGATGGGATGACAGATACAAGGAAGACAGAAATTTGGATCAGTTCCTGGCATCCAGCTATGGAGAAGTTTCGTAACGCTATTTGGAAAGTGTTTGTTGTCTGTGGGGGTTCTTGAACCTAGAATTCCCAGAGGTTAGTGCTACCCTGGATGGAAATGAACAGCAGGGAAGCCCGAAAAACTCATGTCTAATCCAGTGAGGTTGAGCTCTGCTGCCAGAGTTGAGTTCTTATTTTCTGGGATTGGGGACAATGTGGGTAGTCTCACCATTCTCTGGACCTTAACAGAGCATAGATCATGGTTCTAGTAGAGTCCAATGACAACAGAATGATGTTTAGCAACAGAGGGGTTCTCGACATGCCATCCTCAGAGGTCCATTTGAAAAGCTGGAAAAGGAAACAATATGTTATGGTAGGTTGGTTGGCTGTGTAGAAGAAGGAGCAGAGGAACTGTTGGTGAGCTTGGGTTTAGGCGAATGGGAGAAGCTAAAGAAGTAGAAACTCTCATCTTAGCTAAAAGATTCCTTCCTAATAAGGGGAAAGAACATGATGGAACTACCAAAAAGGAATGTGTGAGAGGTACACCCTAAAAATGCAACTAAGTGGTGGGGTCTGGTAAGGAAGGTAAGGTTGTCCTTCTACTCTGATGATAGGAAAACACTAAGGGGAAGTGGGTCCCCAAAACTCAGGACAGAGTAAGTGGACCCAGTATCCAAGAGGGAAGAAATGGGCCACCCATATACCATGATGGCAATAAAGCCTTTGTGAGGCATTCTAAAAATTGAGATGGGTTTTCCTGCTTGTCCTGGACAACCTCTTGGTGTTTTTCAAAATTTACTGGCTTTAAGGCTGTCTTGCAAAGGCCAGACAAGAGGCAGATTATAAATCTATCTCTGACTAAAATAACACCTGCAAAATTATAATTACATAGAGGATCATGGTCAGGTACTGCCTCAGATCCAATTGGACATGTTCAATCTATTTGATGAATTTCATCTGCATGTGTTCTTGCCTCTTTTCAAACTCATCTGTTCTTTAGGGAGTAAATTACTAGTAGGGATCATAGGTACATTGTGGAAAATTAAGCCATAAGATTGAGTAATGTACTGGAACTCTTTAATAAAGACAGAGGCATTGGAGGTATAGAAACTCAGTATAATTTCTATTTGAGAAAGTTCACTCAGTGAGAGTGGAACATGTATTCTGACAAGACCATCCTCCCCAGCAACTTCCCTTAGAGAAGGGACTGATGCTGGGTCAGGTGTCCCTGGAGGAGAAGGACTTGTTGAGTTTGGCTGGGGCCTTAGAGTGTATGATAAGAGGGGTAAAGATCGGTGCCAATGCAGGGTGATTGGAGTGACCAGCATCTGGCATGGGAGGAGGGGAGGGGTATGGAGAAGTCAAGCTGGTAAGTAAGCTCTGTGATATCCTTGTGAGAAGGAGAAACCGAGGTGGCAGTTTGGGTTTTAGGAGATGTGGAAACATGTCTGCAGCAGAAGGGAAAGAGTTCATTAGCTGGATCAAGGGTTGTAGCGTCTAGTGGAGGTTGTATAGGTTTCATGGCTAAGAGAAGTTGAGTTGGGGAACAAGTAGAGCACATAGAGGGATGGGAGTGAAGATGGATAAATACTTGGACTTGGAGACCCTCTTTCCATTTACCAGACTGCTGGTACTATGTATGAAGTTCCCTTAAAATCATTGAATCTAGTTTGCCATTGAGTGGCCATTTGGAGCTATTATCTAGTGGGTACTGAATCCAGACCTAATTGCAGAGGTATACAAGTTTCGATGTCCTCAAGTCAGGCGATAACTTCAGAGATTTGAGCTTTTCCAAGAGACATCACAATGGGGTACCTAGGGATATGTTCAGAGACAATTTAGTGCCCACTGTGTGATGGGGATGTTCCTGAAGTATTCATACTGGCATCCGGAGAAGAGTTCAATAAGAGGTTACAAGTGTACAGCCAGACTAGTTGTTCAGGACATCACATGAATATCTAAGGGTTCAGTAAACTTCTCTATTCACCAGAAAGTGGTTCAACCAAGATATAGGAATTCCAGAACTACTGCAAGAGCCAGAGGGAGTATAAACCACTTTCAAGAAGGGAACTCACCCAAGGGTCTAAGTACTATCTTCTAGGACAGCTAGGAGGCCAGTCATAAGGACAGAGTTATTGAAATGCTAACCCCTTAACCAAAAACGGCTGGCCAGGCCCTATCTAGGCATTTAGGGTCCTCAAGACAACTGGAGAAACACCTTACCAATATACCAGTGTGTGTTTGAGTTTTTTTGGTTTGGTGTTTATTTGTTTTTTGTTTTTTGTTTTTTGTTTTTTGTTTTTTGTCTTTGTTTTTTCTTTTCTGTTTTTGTTTTTTGTTGTTGTTGGTTTTGTTTGTTTTTTGTTTTTCTGTCTGGTAGCAGAAAATGTGGAACTGCATGGTTGGTGTGGGTCTGCCTGACTGTGTAGCCCATGTGGCAGAGGATAACTCCACATGGTGGACTGTGGCAGCACAGCTCACATGGTAGAAGTCTGTGAGTCTCACAGCAGCGGTGGAAATCAATGTGGTGTGGCAGTAGCAGCAGGTGGCAGCAGATGCAGGGAGTGGTGGCAGTGGTAGTGGCAGTAGTCCATACTGCATAATTACAGTTGATATTCCACAGTCACACCAGTGGGCAGAGGCAATGGTCACCTGGACTCTGAAGCTCTCCTGGGTAGGGATTCCTGTGTTTCGGCACCAATGTTGTGTTAGAAGCACAGCTCGTATATGGACAGACCACACCAGGCCAAAGCAGTTCCACGTGGCAGAGGTTTATTTTGGGATAGTAGCACAAAGGTGATGGCAAAGGGGGAGGGAAAGAGAGAGAGAGAGAGAGAGAGAGAGAGAGAGAGAGAGAG
>NC_034593.1:880100-896704 GCF_900095145.1 Mus pahari | reverse complement strand
GAGAGAGAGAGAGAGAGAGAGAGTCCAGCGGGGTCTACCTTTTATTTGGATAGTGAGGTAGTTTTGGGCTCATATCAGATTCTAACATTCTACTTTAAAGTCTTACAATTCTCTGATGGATTCAGTGTACCACCCAGTGAGATGAAGAACCAGCATGAAAGCAAAGCAGATGCAAAAGTCCTTGGGAAAAGGTAGAAACATTGTTGGTCACTGCAGTCTCTTTTCCAGTGCAGAATTCAGTCTTAGGGCCAGTGACAGAGAGAACTGGTAACTATGTTAATTGAAAAGTCCTAAGGAGAAAAAAAAAGGGGGGGGGAAGTGCAATAGTTTAAAGGAGGGCAATGCTTCATGTAAATGCTGTAATGGGCTTAGCTGCAAGTTACTTCAATATTAGGAAGAAGGTGCTAATCATCGTTAACCATTATTCATATTTTCAATGTTTATTTACTTTATCAACCATAGTGGCTTTATTTTGCTACCATGAATATCAAATATTTTTATTTACTGTTTTTTTATTACTCCAATAATATGTGTTAGTATATTCTGATCAGATTCTTCAAGAAGAGTGATTTATATACAGAGTTTACAAATAATATAAATACATTCTTTTGAACCGCAAGGATGCCACCTTCTTTGTGTCAGTTTTTAAAAAGTAAACTCCAATATATATATATATATATATTTATATATATATATATATATATATATATAGATAGATAGATATAGATATATAGATATATACATATATAGATATATATGTATATATATAGTGTGTGTATATACATATATATGTATGTATGTATATATATTGCATTTTTCAATATATACTATTAATTTCAGTTTTACAGATACTAAATGATTCTGATGTAAGTTACATGATTGCAGAGTTTGTAAAGATAGACCAAAATAATACAATTGTACAGGCCTTCAGTCCTTCCTTTATTCCTTCTATTTTCATTTCAAACCACCAAGAAATATTATTTTTGTTGTGTTAAAAATAGAAATTAAAATAGAAGCTAGTGACTTTAAATTTAAACAAGTGGACATTTGTCATTTTTTGTATAATATATGAGTCTCTACCAAATTTGGGGTTGCTCATTTTCATTATAATTCTAAGTGTAACCCTATGTACCTTCCAGAAGCATCAGGAACCTATGTTTCTGCAGTTAAGGTTGATTGCACGTACCTTAACTTCATTTGCATAACCATGGCTTTCGCCTGATTATGAAACTTTAAAAATAGTTCCTATTTCTGTTAAACCTTCAAAAAGCATTTTCATTAAATATACAACAAGTTTTTATATTCATGGATTCCAAATTTACATGTTAATCTGTTTGGTAACTTTTATAAGTTCAACATAAATATTTACCTGCTTTAGGTGTCATGTAGAGAAATACACAAGGCAGCATCATGTGGGGTGGTGGGCTATGCACAGACAGCCTGGTCCCCAGTTGAGTAAAGGTTTGGAACCCGGAGCCCTGATGAGCAGTGATTTCCACCTGCATGAGATGGAAGGAGTTTGGCCAAACCTCTGCTTACAGCCTCCCACAACCCCCCTGCAGAGAGGTATGTGGCATCAATCAAGTAGTAGCTGCACACCACGCCCTCCCAAATGCAAATAAGGTTTCCTCTATCAGTCCAAGCCAATGAGTACCTGCTATCCCTGAATCATCCCCTGAACTGTATATAAATCCTATCTAAGCAATAAAAGTGCGCAAGAACTACTGCATTGTCTGAGCCTTTTGTCCTAAAAAATGCAACACTTGGGAAGAGATCTGCTCTGAGGATCTGCAGCACTCCTCACTGGCTAGTTAGCCTCTCATCCGGCCCAGCCCAACTCAACTCAGTGCAGGGTGACATGGAATTACAGAGTAACCTGGAAGGAAAGACAGAGATGGAGGTGGAGCCGACCACCACAGCCCAGGCAGGGAAGTGACTTTTGCCCCTACTTGCACTTGCTTCTCTTCACCCTCCTACCAGGACTGACCAGAGACCTCTGTGAAAAGCCTCTGTTACTCAGGCCCACAGCAACAAGAACAAGAAATTGGATGCCTATGCTTCCACACTGGCAGCTGATGTCAAAGCATGCCACACTCTGCTTTTTTGCTCTGGTTCCTGCATTGTACACACATGTCCTTTTCGTAATTTAAGTGGCATGTATCTCTCATCTGCATGCTGATTTCATTCTTTCTAGTGATTCATGTCCAGAATACTGAAACATGAACCACTGTTTCTAAGAAAAGCTCGTGGTGTGCTATATGAAGAATTACCCATGTTAGATGAGTTTTGTTCAGACAGAACATGGAATATTCATGGTCAGGAGGACACACATGACACAGGGTGACATATTGATTGCTTGGTGAACATGCAATGACTTGTAGGCCTTTAGAAACTTGTATTTCTTCTCAGAGCAGTAGCAGGGTACTGAGTAATAAAGTGTTCTTGGTGACGTGACAAACTCAAATTGTCAGGTAATGAGAATTCACAGATGTCAGTGGTAATCAGTACATTTCCTAACAGCTTGAGCTTAGAGCAAAAATCTTTTTAGAAAACAAGAATTATCATATTAGTAATATAATTTTGTCCAAAGAACAGATATTTGATTATTCTTTTGTGCAATACCTAAATATATTCCTATCTTTTGATTCAAAATGAAAAAATCTCAATTAAATTTTAAAAATAAAAAGTATGTTTGAATTTTAAGAGGAAAAAAGCAAACAAAACGATAGATCATGTTCATTTTGAAAATAAATTTATATTTTGGGTACAAATGTATTCAAATTAAATTTCTAATTATTTTTCTGTTTATATAGATAATGAAGACATATTTTGCATTATCTTTTTATTTTGTTCATGATTTTTTTTTTGTGGCCTAGGTTGATTTTTCTGTTTCAGTCCCACAGTACTGATACGACTACAGTATGTATCAGAAAGTATAATGGGGATTTTTAAAAATAATTTTATAAATTTCCTTTTTAATACTGTGTTGTAATTTAGTGACTTTTTAAAACGTAAAAGTGGTGAACTTTGATACATTTTGTATTTTAGGAAGTTGTTTGTTCCAAATTGAAACAGTCCCTCTTTGGGGAAATAAGGAGGCTCCTAAGACACAGGAAGTTACCAATATGTACAAGGCTTAGACACAGCAGAAGGGGGCATTACACCCCATTCCAGATGGATGTGAGCCACCATGTGGTTGCTGGAGATTAAACTCAGGACCTCTGAAACAGTCAGAGCTCACAAGCCCAACTCTCCAGCCCAACTTGAACTTTTCAAATTGGCATCTGTTTGTGCATCTATTCATTAGTACAGACCTAGTCCTGCACTTCATCTCTATGCTCTGCCCTCTCTCTTTTTCCTATGCCTTCAATGGTACTGAAAATGAACTCAATTCTGAGACCTAGCGAGTCTCAGTGTCTTTAGTAGCTCTCTAGCTGAGTTTGTAAATGTCCAAAATTATCTGAAGTGACTTTATTTGTATCTCCTGGAATCTATTCTCTCTCTCTCTCTCATTGCCTCCACTAAGCCCTCTTAGAACTCTTTAAATGGTATTACCTCTTTAAAACTTCCATGGCTATATTGTAACACACAAATATAATGACTAGGTGACTCACTGTGTGATACTAACATGTGATATGAGAGTTAGCTCTCATAATTCAAATCAGAAAAAGGAAACAGGTGTTTGTCATGTCCAGCTATCAAGGGTATTTGGAACTACTGTATAAATAGCAACAAACAAAACCAACCTATTTGTGAGTTTGATATGTCATAGGTCCTAACATTATGGAAAGATACAGATGTGTATCTATATTTTTGTCAAATTACACTTGTGTTTGCCAATACTGACAGTCAAAAACCAAAAGAGCAAAAAAAAATCACAGAATAAAAAAATTGTATTTACATTTATATTCATGTTTTAGACAAACCATTTTCTTATAGATACTAGTCTATGTATCTCTTAATGTACCAGATGATTTCTAAGTCATTTATAAGTCAATTTTCAGTGGCTATTAAGACTTTTTTGGTTTTTTTTCTTCTTTTTAATAGTTTTCAGTTTTATTTTGAGATACACTATTAAATTGATTACCTATTAAGAATAATGACTGATAGTAAAACTGGATATCTTTAACTTAAAAATTATCAACAGTAACAAGCCTGGAAATCGGTGCGATAACATACAAAATTAAGGCTTAAACTAAGTTTGACATATGTTGGTATATATCTTCACTATTAACCCAAGAAACATGTAGTTTCAAACAAAGATAATTTATTATATAACAACATTATTTTCTTTTTGTGAATTTGTATTTATTTGTAAATCTCTTACTGTTTCAATATACAGTTTTGATAAAAGCAGTAAGTGTAAAGCTTATAGTCTACAGTTTTAAGCAATACTTGAAGATAATTACAGAGTTATCATGTCAATGATACACTTTAGGCAAATTAATTTTTTATTATGTACTTCTTACATATTTATATGTACATGTATCTTGCTGTATGTCTTAGTATTAATTACAAATATAAGCTTGCTTTGGTTTGGTGAAGATAATCACAGACTATGACAGAAAACTTAAAAGACAGAATGTCTGTGAAGGCTCAGCATTCTCATGGGTGTCACATGGCAGACAAAAATTCAGTGTGATTCAAAGCCCAACTAAGTGGAATGAGGAAGTCTTACTTTTGTAAAACAGAAAAATTCAGAATTCCCCATGTCTCTGGTTTCTTCTACACTTGCAACAACAGCAAAAAGACTCTGATTTTAGGAATCAAGAAACTAACTAAATAAATGCAATGCACTTTAAGCACACTAGAGGATAAATAATATGTTACAAAAAATGCATTTGAAAATATAAACATAACTGTTATTTTCTTTCGAGAAATGCTATTAAATACACCAAAACAACTAATGTGCACACAAACTTAGAAATGATACATTAGTGGGTTAAGATTAAACAAAATGTTTTCTTTATTCCTTATATTTTCAGCTGTTTTCTAAGTCTTTTTTATTAGACATTTTCTTCATTTATGTTTCAAATGCTATCCCCTTTCCTAGATTCCTCCCTGAAATTCCCCTATACCCTCACCCTGCTCTGCTTCCCAACCCACCCACTCCAGCTTCCTGGCCCTGGCCCTGTATTGGAGCATATAATCTTTGCAAGAACAAGGGCCTCTCCTCCCATTGATGGCTGACTAGGCCATCCTCTGCTACACATGCAACTAGAGACATTAGCTCTAGGGGTACTAGTTAGTTCCTAGTGTTATTCCTATAGGGTTGCAGACCCTTCAGCTCCTTGGGTACTTTCACTATCCCCAACATTGTGAACCCTGTGTTCCATCCAAGAGATGACTGTGAGTATCCACTTCTGTATTTGTCAGGTACTGGCATAGTCTCACAAGGGAGAGCTATATCAGGGTTCTGTCAGTAAAATCGTGTTGGCATATGCAATAATGTCTGGGTTTGATGGTTGTTTATGTGATGGGTCCCCAGGTGGGGAAGTCTCTGGATGGTCCTTCCTTCCATCTCATCTCCAAACTTTGTCTCTGTAACTCCTTACATGGATATATTGTTCCCCATTCTAAGAAGAAATGAGGTATTCACACTTTGGTCATCCTCCTTCTTGAGTTTCATGTGTTTTACAAATTGTATCTTGGGTATTCGAATTTTCTAGGCTAATATCCACTTATCAGTGAGTGAATGTCATATGTGTTCTTTTGTGATTGGTTTACCTCACTCAGGATGATATCCTCTAGATCCAACTATTTGCCTAAGAATTTTTATAAATTCACTGTTTTTAATAGCTGAGTAGTACAACATTTTGTAAATTTACAACATTTTCTGATCCATTCCTCAGTTGAGGGACATCTGGGTTCTTTCCAGCTTCTAGCTATTTTAAATAAGACTGCTATGAACATAGTGGAGCATGTGTCCTTATTACAAATTTGAAAAATCTTCTGGGTATATTCCAAGGAGAGGAATTGATGGATCTTCCCATAGTACTATGTCCAATTTTTTGAGGATCTGCCAGACTGATTTGCAGAGTGGTTGTACCAGCTTGCAATCCTACCAGCAATGGAGGAGTGTTCCTCTTTCTCCACAACCTTACCAGCATCTGCTGTCACCTGAATATTTGATCTGAGCCCTTTTTACTGGTGTGAGGTGGAATCTCAGGGTTGTTTTGATTGCATTTCCCTGCTGATTAAGGATGTTGAACATTTTTTGAGGTGCTTCTCAGCCATTTGGTATTCCTCAGTTGAGAATTCATTCTTTAGCTCTGTTCCCCATTTTTTTAGGGTTTTTTTTGTTTTCTGTAGTCCAGCTTCTTGAGTTCTGATAAATTGGCTATTAGTTCTCTATAAGATTTAGGACTGGTAAAGATATTTTTCTTTTTCTTTATTCCTTTCTCATATAATAATCCTGACCACAGCCTCTCTTATTTTTCCTCCTCCAAGTCTCACCCTCCCTATCACCTTCTTTCTCCTCTAAATCAACTACTTTTCTGTTTCTCTGCATACAAATGCAGGCCTCCTAGGGTTATCAACTGAAAATAGCATAGTGTCATGCAATAAGTCTAGACACAAACTCTCATTTCCAGGCAGAATGAAGCAACCCAGGAGGTGAAAACGGGGCCCTCAGACAGGCAAAAGACCCAGGGATACCCCCAGTCAGTCCAACACAACAATAACAACAAATAACAACTCCAGATGAACAACCATATTATGTGTGCAGAGGGTCTAGCATAGAACCATGTAGGCTCTGTGATTGTCCTTCCAGTCTCTGTGAGCTGCTATGGTTCCTGCTAAGTTAATTACGTAGGCTGTGTTCTTCTGGTGTCCTTCACCCCTCTGGAACCTATAATCCATCCACCCCCTCCTCTAAATGGCTCCCTGAGTAAATTTAAATCACAAAGAAGTTAGGTAAAGATGAGTGGTCTATGATAAAGAGCTAGGGCACATGGATCTCCCTGGGAAAGGGAAAAAGAAAAAAAATTTGGTTAGACTACAAATGCATCAGGATGGGACCAGGAGAGATCAAGTAGAGGAGGGATGGACAAAAAGAAAGATTTCAGGGAGAGACAGGAGGCACTGTAGACAACCAGTGCTGTGGAAACTGCCTGGAATCTATTAAGGTAATCCCAGCAAGGCCACCTAGTAACAGAGGATATAGACACTGAACTGGCCATCTTCTGTAACGATGTTGTTTTCCACTGGTGGAAGTGGGATGCCAACTGCCAACTCAGCCACAAAATCTTGTACCCACATCCTATACTGCCTGCAGGTTGTGATAGGGCAATGGTGGCCCAGAGCTTGTGGGAGTGGCCAACTATTGAATGGTCTAACTTGAGGCACAAACCAAAAGAGGGAGCCAATGGTAGTCACTGACAGAATGGCCAGCATATGCAAGCGATGTGGCCCAAAGTTCTAGGGTAGAACCACAACTAACAAATCAAACAAAAAAGCAGGTAAGTGAAATGATTCCTAATGACATTCTGCTATACTCATCAACCACTCCTAGCCTAATCCTCATCAGGGAGCCTTCCAAAAGGAGCTGATGAGAACAAATACAGAGACCCACAGCAAAACATTTTTTTCAAGGTGTGAATACATTAGTAATTATTGTTAAATTTAAAGTCAAGTGAAATATTAATCAAATTTGTTGAAGTAAATTCATAAATTTGTCAGTCAAGAGTAGTTCTCAGATGTGTTTATATGGGTACCAAGTGATACTCCAAAGCATTTGTTTTCCTCCTAGTTGACTTGTTTTGCATATATTCATGTGGTTTCAATACATATTATGTTAAGAACAATCTCAAGCATTTCAAGAGCAAGAAACCATTGTCTCCCCTTCTGTTTTGCAGGTAGAAGCCCTTAAAGAAGAAACACGTAAATCCTTTAAAGAAATACAAGGAAACACAATAAAACAGGTGACAGTACTGTACAAAGCAGTAAAAGACCAAAAGCAGAAGTATAAATAACAAAGAAATCACAAATAGAGGCAACCATGAACATAGAAAAACTAAGAAAGAGACCAGAAACTAGAGATACAAGCATCACCAACAGAATTTAAGAGGTAAAAGATAGAATCTCAGGTAAGGAAGGTACCATAGAAGATACTGATACAACTGTCAAAGAAAATACAAAGCATAAAATTCTCCAAACCCAAAATATCCAGGAAATTCAGTACACAATGAAAAGACCAAGCCTAAGATTAATTAGAAATAGTATAGAATGAATATTCCCAGCTCATATGACCAGAAGACATCTTCAACAAATTCATAGAAGAAAACTTCCCCAACCTAAAGACAGAGATGGCCATAAATATATAAGAAGCCTACAGAACACTAAATAGATTATGACAGAAAATTAAATCCTGTCACATAATAATCAAAATACTAAATGCACAGAACAAAGGAAGAATATTGAAAGCTGTAAGGGGAAATGGCCAAGTAACATATAAAGGAAGACCTATCAGAACTACAAGAGAGTTCCCAACAGAGACTCTAAAATAGATCCTGAACAGATGTCATACAGACCTGAAGAAAACACAAAAACCAGTCAAGGCTATTGTACCTGGCAAAATTTTCAATCAGTATAGATGGAGATACCAAAATATTCCAGGACAAAACCAAACTTAAACAATATCTAGCTATTAAACCAGCCCTACAGAGAATTCTACAAGGAAAACTCCAACACAAGGAGGGTATCTACACCAAAGAAAAGACAAGATATAAATCATCTCAAAACAAAGCCAGAAAGAAGATAATCACATACACATAATGACACCTACAACAACAAACATAACAGGAAATAACAATCATTTGTCTTTAATATCTCTCAATATCAACAGATTCAATTCCACAATAAAAAGACACAAGCTTACAGACTGAATATGTAAACAGGACCCATCATTTTGCTGCATACAAGAAACACAACTCAATAAAGATATTGACAAAACCTCAGAGTAAAAGACTGGAAAAATTCTTCCAAGCAAATGGTCCCAAGAAACAAGCTGGAGTTGTCATCCTAATATCCAATAAAATAGACTTTGAACCAAAAGTTATCAAATGAAAAGGGGAATAACATTTCATATTCATCACAGGAAAAAAATTCAAGAGAAAACCACAATTCTGAACATCTATGCCGCAAATACAAGAGTAGCCACAGTTGTATAATAAAGTTTACTAAACCTCAAAACACACATTGAATTTCACACAATAATAGTGGGAGATTTCAACACTCCACTCACATTAATGGATAGGTCATTGAAACAGAAACTAAACAGAAACAAAGTGAAACTAATAGAGGCTATGAACCAAATGGATTTAACAGACATATACAGAATATTTTACCATAAGACAAACCATTATGCATTTTTCTCAGCACTCCATGGTACCTTCTTCAAATTTGACCATATAATCAGTCAGAAAACAAGCCTTAACAGATAGAAGAAGATTGAAATAATCCCATGTATCCTATCAGATCACTATAAACTAAGACTAGACTTCAATAACAACAAAACCAACAGAAAACCCACATACTCATTGAAACTGATAACTTGATCAGGGATGATGAAAAGGAAGAGATTAAAGACTTCCTGGATGAAAATCGAAATCAGGATACATCATACCCAAATTTATCACAATGAAACCAGTGATAAGAGGAAAATTCATTGCACTAAATGTCCTGGTAAAGAAATTGGAGATTTCTTACACTAGCAACTTAACAGCACACCTGAAAGCCCTGGAACAAAATGAAACAAACACAGCCAAGAGGAGTAGAAAGGAAGAAATAGTCAAACTGGGTGGTGAAATCAACCAAATAGAAACAAAAAGTGTACAAAGAACAAACAAAACAAAAAGCTGGTTATTTGAGAGTATCAAGATTAACACCTAGACAAACTAAATAAAGGGCACAGAAAAAGTATTCTAATGAACAAAACCAGAAATGAAAGGGAAACATAACAAGAGAAACTGAGGAAATTTAAAAAAAAAATCATCAGATACTACTACAAAAGCCTACACTCAACAAATCTGATAAATCTAGATGAAGTGGGTGATTTTCTAGAAAGATTCCATGTACCAAAGTTAAATCAAGAGCAGGTAAATGGTCCTAGATCTCCTAAGGAAATAGAAGAAGTCATTAAAAACCTCCCAACCAAAAAAAAAAAAAAAAAAAAAAGTCAGAGCCATATGGCTTTAGTGCAGAATTCTACCAGACCTCCAAAGAGCTAATGCCAACATGCCTTAACCTAGTCTATAAAGTAGAAACATAAGAAGCACTCCCTAATTCATTCTATGAACCCACCTAAACCACACAAAGACCCAACAAAAAAAGAGAACTTCAGACCAATTTCGCTTATGCATATTGTTGGAAAAATACTCAAAATTTTCTCAAACCAAATCCAATAACCCACCAAAATGATCATTCACTATGATCAGCTAGGCTTCATTCTAGGGATGCAAGGTTTGTTCAGTAGAGGAAATCAATTTACATAAAAACAAACTTGAAGAAAAAAATCACATGGCCATCTCATTAAATAGTGAAAAAGCATTTGACAAAATATAAGACTCTTTCATGGTAAAAAGTATTGGAGAAATCAGAAATTCAAGGCCAACACCTAAACCTAATAAAAGCAAAATACAGTAAAGCAACAGCCAATATCAAATTAAATGATGAGAGACTTGATGCAATCCATTGAAAACCTGGGACAAACATGCCCACTTGCCCAGTGCTTATTCAATATAACACTGGAAATTTTAGATAGAGCAATAAGACAGAAAAAACGAGATGAAGGGAATTGGCAAAGAAGAAGTTGAGGTATCACTATTTTCAGATGATATAATAGTATACATAAGCAGCCCCAAAATTTCTACCAGAGAACTTCTACACCTGCTAAACAACTTCAGCAAAGTGGCTGGATATTAAATTAACTCAAAAAAATCAGTAGTTTCATTTGTATAAATAATATATGGACTGAGAACGAAAATAGGGGAACAACATCATTCACAATAGTTACACATTATATAAAATACCATGGGTAACTCTAACTAAAAAGTGAAAGATCTATAAGACAAGAACTTCAAGTCCCTCAAGAAAGAAATCAAAGACATCAGAAAATGGAGAGATCTCCAATGTTTCATAAATTTAACATAGTGAAAATAACTATCTTACCAAAAACAATATACAAATTCAATGCAATACCCATCAAAATTCCAAAAAAAAATTCTTCAAAAGCATGGAAAGAGCAATTCTTAATTTCATATGAAAAACAAAATCTCAGGACTATGAAAACAGTTCTTAACAATAAAAGAACTTCTAGGGGAATCAA
The DNA here is from genome assembly GCF_900095145.1 of Mus pahari. Taxonomy (NCBI): domain Eukaryota; kingdom Metazoa; phylum Chordata; class Mammalia; order Rodentia; family Muridae; genus Mus; species Mus pahari. Next base: position 885,378 of record NC_034593.1, on the reverse strand, counting down.
TATCACTGACGTCAAGCTATACTACAGAGCAATAGTGATTGAAAAAACCAAAAACTGTATGGTATTGTTACAAAAACAGACTGGTTGATCAATGGAATAGAATTGAAATCCAGAAATAAACCCACACACTTACAGACACTTGATCTTTGACAAAGAAGCAAAATATATACAATGGACAAAAGAAAGTATCTTCAATAAATGATGCTGGTCTAACTGGCTGTCAGTATGTAGAAAAATGAATATAGATGCATATTTGTCACTTTACACAAAGTTCAAGTCCAAGTGGTTCTAGACTTCAACATAAAACCAGATATATTGAATGTAAAAGAAAAGAAAGTAGGAAAGAAACTAGTACTCATTGGCATGGGGAAAGGGGTCTTAAACAGAACTCCAATGGCTCAGGCTCTAAAATTGAGAATTGATAAATGGGACCTCATGAAACTGAAAACCTTTTGTAAGCCAAAGGACATAGTCAATAGGAGAAATTGACAACCTACATATTGGGAAAAAGTATTCAATAACCCCACATCTGACAGAAGGCTCATATCCAAAATATATAAAGACCTCGAGAAGTTAACCAAACAACCCAATAAACAATGGGGTATAAAACTAAATAATTCATAGAAGAGGAAAATCAAATGACTGAGAAGTACTTAAAGAAATGTTCAAAGCACTTAGTAATCAGGGATACACAAATCAAAAACCATAATGAAATTTCACCTTATACCAATCAGAATATATAAAATAAAAAATTCAGGAGACAGTATATATTGGCAAGAATGTATAGAAAGATTAGAAATATAAGAAATATCCATTGCTGGTGATATTGCAAACTTTTAAAACCACTCTGGAAATCAGTCTGAATGTTCCTCAAATAATTGGAAATAGATCTACCTGAAGACACAGTTATACCGAAACATGCTATAGAAGCACATATTCCATACATGTTCATAGTGGCCATATTTGTGATAGCGAGAACCTGGAAACAACCCAGATGTCCCACAATGGAAGAATTGATACTGAAACTGCTTCATTTACACAATGGAATGTTATTCAGCTATTAAGAAGAGGAACTCTCAGGTAACCAGACCCAAAAGGACATACAGTGTATGTACTTACTGATAAGTTGATATTAGGGAAAAAAAAAAAGGAGGAAAGAAAAGAAAGAAAGAAAGAAAGAAAAGTAAAAATGACAAAATACCCCAGATACAGTCCACAGACATAGAATAGTTAACAAATTGAAGGGGACAAATGAGGACACCTCAGTCCCACTTGGGAGGGAGAGGAAAGCAATCACAGGAGGGGGGGTCAGGAAGGGACTTGGGTGGGAAAGGGGATATAGAGGGGGAGTGAAGATAATGACCATGTATTGGGTCAGGGGAAAAAACTAAAGCCCTGAGGGCCAGCAGAAAGAATGGAAACAGGCAACCTTGGGAGGTAGGATTTACGGGGACCCTCCAGAATGTACCAGATACCTAGAAGGTGATAGACTCTCAGGACTCAGTGGGAGTGACCATTGATGAAATGCCAAAATGTGTGGAGAAGGAAATCAAATAGTCTACCTCCAGTAGATATACTGGCCAACAAGTGGAGGGATGGGTTTGCCAACCCATAGACAAAGTTTCTGACCCAGAATTGTTCTGGTCCAAAATAACTTCAGGAACAAAAATGGAGAAGAGACTGAAGGAAAGGCAGTCTAGTGACTGGCCAAATTTTGGATCCCTCCCATGCGTAGGCACCAAAGCCTGACAGTATTACTGATGCTATGGTGTATGTACAGACAGGGGCCTAACCTGGTTTTCCGCTGAGAGGCTCAACCAGCATCTATCTGATACAAGTAGAGATATCTATACCCAACCATTGGACTGAAGTTGGGATCCCTAGTGTTGAATTAGTGAAAGGGTGCAAGAATCTGAAAAGGAGGGCAAGCAGCAGTGTCAACTAACCTGGACTCCTAGTACCTCCCAGATAGTGAGCTACCAACCAGGATGCATACTACCAACCAGGATACATACATAAGCTGACCCAAGGTCCTGGACACATATGTAGCAGAGGACTATGTGGTCTGGACTTAGTGGGAGAAGATGACCCTAATCCTGGAGAGACTTGAGGACTCATGGACTGGGGAGGCCTGGTGATAGGGGAGCATCCTCTTGGAGACAAGGGGAGTATGTGGAAGAATGGGATGAGGAACTGTGGAATGGGGAACTGGGAGGGGAGCAACAGCTGAATTATAAATAAATTTTAAAAAAAGGAATAATAAACCTTTGCATTTAGGGAGGTTTCTTTGTTGCAAATGACTTAGTAATTACTGGGGAGGATTACTCCCAAATTGGGAGGGAATTTGCCCTTCCTTAGGTTTAGGTAGAAGTACTGAAATTGGTAAGCCTAAAACACCAAGAATGCAATAAAATGTTCTGTATTTGACAAAATAGTTATTTTTCTTAGCTTATTTTTCTATGTATTCACAAACTGTTATTTCATAATTTTTATGTATTCAAACCTATCAATTTTTGCTGAGTTATTCCTTTTATGTCATGCTTAGGAAATACTTTTCTTTTTTGATAATACAAAATCATTCCATTAGAAGACTCTCTAAAAATTGTCTTTAGATTAAACTTACATTTATTATAATTACAGGATTTTTACCATATAACTATTCATTAACTAAAATGTCATACATTCAGCTATACAGCTTCTGTACTTATTTGAAAATTAATCTTTATCATGCCTATATTCTTTACATTCTTATTGCTGTTTTAATTCTTCAAATGATGTTTCTATTTCATATCACATAGTTAATGTAGAATATTATATTGTTCATTGATTCATTCTCATTAAAACTTTATAAACACCCAAGCAGAGTAGATGGCAGGAAATAATCAAACTCAGGGCTGAAGTCAACCAAGTAGGAACAAATAAAACTATACAAAGAATCAACAAAACCAAAAGCTGATTCTCTGAGAAAATCAACAAGATAGATAAACCTTAAGCCAAACTAACTTCTGGGCATAGTGTATCCAAATTAACAAAGTTAGAAATGAAAAGGAAGATATCACAACAGAAACTGATAAAATTTGTAAAATAAACAGATCTTGCTACAAAAACCTATACTTAGCAAAACTAGAAAATATGTATGAAATGGACAATTTTCTAATAGATAACTGGGACCAAATTTAAATCAGCATCAGATAAACCATCTTAACAGTCCCATAATCCCCAAAGAAATAGAAGCATTCAGTTAAAAATCTCCCAACCAAAAAAAGCCCAGGACCAGATAGGCTATCAGAACTTCAAAGAAGGTCTACTACTTATATACTTCAAATTATTTCACAAAATAGAAACAGAAGGAACAATATCCAATTCTTTCTATGAAGCCACAGTTACACTGATACCTAAACCACAAAAAGACCCAACAAAGAAAGAGGATTTCAGACTAATTTTCTTAGGAATATCGATGCAGAAGTAGTCAATAAAATTGTCACAAACTGAATCCAAAAACCCATCAAAATGACCATTTATAGTGATCAAGGAGACGTCATCCCAGGAATGCAGGGATGGTTCAATACACAGAAATCCATCAATGTAATCCACTATATTAAATACAAAGAAAACAAAACATGTGATAATCTTTCTGGATGCAAAAAAGCCTTTGACAAAATACAATACCCATTCATGTTAAAAGTATTGGAGAGACTAGGAACTCAAGGTTGATACCTAAATATAATAAAGCAACATACAGCAAAACAATAGCCAACATCAAACTAAATAGAGAAAAACTAAAAGCAATCCCATTTAAAATCTTGGTTCAGGCAAGGCTGTCTTCTCTCTTTCTCTCTACCTATTTGATATCATACTTTTCTTCTAGTCAGAGCAATTAGACCACAAAAGGTGATCAAAAGGATACAAATTGTGAAGGAGGATGTCAGGATGTACTTATTTCAAAATGATATATGATAAATGATAGTATACCCATGATTCCACAAAAGTTGTAGTAGAGAGCTCCTACAGCTGATAAACAACTTTAGCAAAGTGGGTAGATATAAAATTAACACTAACAAATCAGTAGCCTTCTTGTACTCAAAGGATAAGTGGGCTGAGAAAGAAATCAGGGAAATTTCATAATAGTAACAAATACTATAAAATATCTTGATGTGACAAGACTGTCAAGTCCCTGAAGAAAAAATTGAAGAAGACCTTAGAAGTCAGAAAGATATTCCATTCTCATGGACTTTTCAGTATTAATATATTAAAAGTGGCCATTTAATGAAAGCAATCTCCAGATTCAATGCAATCCCCATCAAAATTCCAACCCAATTCTTCACAGAGTTAGAAAGGGCGATTTGCAAATTCAGTTGGAATAATAAAAAACCTAGGATAGTAAAAACCGTTCTCAACAATAAAAGAACCTCTGGTGGAACCACCATGCCTTACCTTAAGCTGTACTACAGAACAATTGTGATAAAAAACTGCATGGTACTGGTACATCAACAGACATATACATCAATGGAATAGAATTGAAGATCCAGAAATGAATCCACACACATACGGTCACTTGATTTTTGACAAGGGAGCTAAAAACATCCAGTGGGGAAAAAAAAAAAAAAAAAAAACCAGCATTTCCAACACTACTGGCAACTATCATGTAGAAGAATGAGAATCGATCCATTCTTATCTCCTTGTACAACGCTCAAGTCTAAGTGGATCAAAAATCTCCACATAAAACCAGAGACACTGAAATTGATAGAGAAGAAAATGGGTAAAAGCCTCGAAGATATGGGCACAGGGAAAAAATTTCTCAACAGAACACCAATGGCATGTGCTGTAAAATCAAGAATTGACAAATGGGACTTCACAAAATTGCAAAACTTCTGTAAGGCAAGACACCATCAACAAGGCAAAAAGGCCACCAACAGATTGGGAAAGGAATTTTACCAACCCTAAATCTGATAGAGGACTAATATGCAATATATACAAAGAGCTCAAGAAGCTGGACTCCAGAAATTCAAAAATAAAAAATAAAACATTAAAAATGGGGTACAGAGCTAAATAAAGAATTCTCAACTGAGGAATATTGAATAGCTGAGAATCACCTGAAAAAATGTTCAATATCCTTAGTCATCAGGGAAATGCAAATCAAAACAATCCTGAGATTCCATCTCACACCAGTCAGAATGGCTAAGATTAAAAATTCAGCAGCTTTATTTATAATGGCCAGAAGCTGGAAAGAACCCAGATGTCCCTCAATAGAGGAATGGATACACAAACTGTGGTACAT
>NC_034593.1:877837-879130 GCF_900095145.1 Mus pahari | reverse complement strand
AGCATCTAGAGAAAGGACCCAAGGAGCAGAAGGGATTTGCATCCCCATAGAAGGAACAACAATATGAACTAACCAGTACCCCCAGAGCTCCCAGGGACTAAACCACCAACCAAAGAATACACAGGGAGGGACCCATGGCTACAGCTGCATATGTAGCAGAGGATGGCCTTGTTGGACATCAATGAGAGGAGAGGCCCTTAGTCCTGTGATGGCTTGATGCCAGGGCAGGGAAGTTGGAGTTGATAGGTTGGTGGGGAGAGGGGAGGGGGTGTTAGGGGAGTTTTGGTGGGCAAACCAGGAAAGGGGATAACATTTGAAATGTAAATAAAGAAAATATCTAATTAAAAAAAAAAAAACTTTAGCGTTGCAGATAGAAGTTTCACTTAACATGTAAAGAACCTGGCCTGTATGTCTTCTTATTCCAAGCAGCTGGACAAATTGCATAAGAAATGACAGTGCAAGATGCTTTCCAAGCAGGAACTGGCCTGGGCGATAATGGTTTAAAACACTGCCCATGTCAAGGAAGAAGCAAAAGGATTTTGATTGTAGAATTAAAAAGGGGGAGAGGGCAAGGTCTTATCATAGTGGGATTTGAAGATGAATAAACAAAAGATAGATAAGCCTTGTGGGGGTACACTTGGTCTGTGGTCCTGTTTTATCATTCCTAAATGAAGTGGTCTAATGTACTCTGATTTTATAAATATATGTTTCAGAGAGAGAGAGAGAGAGAGAGAGAGAGAGAGTTAATAAGTATAAATGACAAAGGGGAGAATTATTCCTACAAATACAGAGAGCAGTTATTATTCTGGGCAAGGTCCCAGAGGAATGAACCTTAACAGGATGCTCCTTCCTCTTGGCTGGTTCATTTCTCAGAAAGGGTGAGCAGGGCTTATAGAGAGGAGACCTGGAGACAGCCTGTGACAACCATCCAATCCGTGTGCACCAGAGGAACCATATTGGAAAAGTCATTCCAGGCAGAGGATGCTGAAGAAGCAGGCTGGGGCAGCTGGAAAGAGGTCTCCAGGGTCCCCCTAGGAAATCATACCCGACCTTTTACAAGGAACAAACAAGCAGCATTTTAAAGAAGAATAAAAGAGAGAGACTTATTTTTGGAGATTCACCTGAATAGCAGGTTAGAGAACAACACACGGGATTTGAAACTGGAAGTAGGAATGGCAAATGAAGACTGTAGTCAGGTGGGTAGGAATACAGAGGCTTAAGAACTGGGCCAGTTGAAAAACTAACAGAGTCAGTCCATAATGATAGCTATATTAATAGAATGCAGGAAAAAAA
>NC_034593.1:851395-877826 GCF_900095145.1 Mus pahari | reverse complement strand
GTGCCTGGCAAACATAGAAGTGGATGCTTACAGTCAGCTATTGGATGGAACACAGGGCCCCCAATCGTGGAGCTATCGAAATTACCCAAGGTGCTGAACGGGGCTGCAGCCCTGTAGATGCAACTACAATATGAACTCACCAGTACCCCCTGAGCTCGTGTCTCTAGCTGCATATGTAGCAGAAGATGGCCTAATTGGCCTTCATTGGGAAGAGAGGCCCCTTGGTCTTGGAAACTTTATATGACCAGGCACATGGGAATGCCAGGGTCAAGTAGTGGGAGTGGGTGGGTAGGGGATCAGGGGCGGGGGCAGGTATAATGAACTTTCAGGATAGCATTTGAAATGTAAATAAAAAGTAGTAATAATAATAATAACAATAGTAATAATAATAATAATTCCAACTCAATTCTTCATACATCTAGGAAGAAAAATTCTCAAATTTATTTGGAATAGCAAAAAACCCAGGATAGCACAAACTATTTTCAACAATTAAAGAACTTCTGGGGGTAATCACCATCCCTGACCTCAAGCTGTTTTATGGAGCAGTAGTGATGCATGGTATTGAGACAGAGACAGGCAGGTATATTAGTGAACAAACCAGAAATGAACCCATACAATTATGGTCAATTGATCTTTGGGAATGAAGATAAACCATCAAGTGTAAAAAAAAAAAAAGACAGGATTTTCAACAACTGGTGCTCGTTCATCTGCCTGTCATGGAAAAGAATGCAAATTGATCCATTCTTAATTCCTTGTGCTAAGACCTCAACCTAAAACCAGATATGCTGAATCTAGTAGAAGAGAAAGTAGGGCAGAGCCTCAAACACATGGGTACTGGGAAAATTTTACAGCAATGGCTTATGCTGTAAGATCAATAATTGATCTTAGAGGACCAAGTAGGACCTCATAAAATTGAAAGCGTCTGTAAGGCAAAGTACACTGTCAATTGGACAAAATGGCAAACCACAGATTGGGCAAAGATCCTTACCAACCCAATGTCTGATAGAGGTCAAATATCAAAAATATACAAACAATTCAAGAAATTAGACTCCAGAGAATCAAATAACACTCTTAAAAATGGATTTACTAACAGGAGTAAATTCTCTTCTTCTACAAAGTAGAACCTGGACATTGAATGTAGATCAGCAGTCTTGGCAGCAAGTACTTTCAGGCTCTGTGATATCTCATCTGCCATATTTCATGGCTTATAAAGATATTTCAGATACAGTTTCTTTATATTATATATGATTTGAGAATGTTTTACAGTCTTTGGTTTGTTCTTAAAACAAAGGATTGGGTCCTAATTCTCACATCGTATTTCTGCTTATCCACTGATGCTACCAACAATCAAAACATTATTGAAAAAAAAAAATCTAATTCTGGTAGAAGAATCCCTCCCAAGCAATCTAGAGTATTTGATATTTACTTTTTCTTGCACACCAAGAAGATTGTCAGTGACCTAAAATCTCAGACTTGAATTCCAAATAAACTCCAAAATGATAAATATATCAAAATAAAACTCAGTAATCAAAGACACAAGGATAACAAATATATGATAACACATTCTAAGAGCATTTAAAACTGGGAAATATATTGCAGGCATTTTTTCCCAAAGACTTCATGTGCATTTACATTTATTCATTAAATTTGTAGTGTTCATAATTAAAACCAACTCTTTACCAAATTCTATGGTCAGGCTACATACACAGTTCCACACGTAATTTTAAAACAACTATTATTACAGTATAGACAGCGAGTTTGAATTTAGACAGTATTAAAGTATTATTCTAAATACTATACTTCAAATTACTTTCTTCAATTCAGAATCAAACCTATATTGTTATATTCATTTTTGTGATGATATCAAGTTTCTTGTGTATCAGCTAAAAAGTAGCAGTAACAAGTAGAAAGGAGGATTGTTATCATTGAAACATCATACTGTTTGAGATCCCTGCTCCATGTATCTAGTATTGGTCACATCAGCTCTTCTCCAAGTGAGGCTTGGAGTTCTCTACACTGCCATATGACTGGTTTTCTCCCTTGCCTGACTCAGGTTTCAATATATCAAACCATAGTCTCTATGGACCTCAAGCTCCAAAAAATATTCATATGCTTTACTTATCTGTTTAACAGAGCTAATGTGAGTTGCAAAAGACATACCATGATAAAACACTTTTATTTATGCGAAGATGTGTGGTGTGTACTGTTAGCAATGCTATTAAAACAGGTAGAGTAGAATCTTAATGCTTAATTGTGACCACAAAGCCCTTTATTGTTAAATGGACTTTCTCATTACATACACTTTACTTTCTTCTGAAGATGTGTTAGTATTTCATACCACTTTATATCATGCTCAGACTAAATATATTTGTGCAATTTTTTTATTTGAAATAGGAAAAGACATGAAAAAGAAATCATTTGGTAAATTAATGAAACATTTAACAATTATACAGATTTCTTGACTCCAAACCAGTACATTAAGGCTTTTGATTCACTTATCTTTAATTCATGTGCAATTCATTGATGCAAATGTTTTGGTTATGACATTTATATTAAATTAAGCATGTGTTCCATTACAATATCCATGTGACCCTAAGTCCTTATCTGACTTTTTAAATTCACTCAGTGATATTAATGATGAGACACATTCTCATTTCCTGGAAATTTTGAGAAATCTATCATACCATTACTTCAGAAAATGATTGTTTAGTAACAACTCATGGCAATTTTAAATACAAAGCAAATTTGAGCAAGATTTATTTACATATATAATCTACCTGATTAGCATGGAGATCATCTTATGATTGATTTTTTATTTAATTTAAACCTAAGTGGAGAATAAATATATGGAAAAGGAAGAATATAATTTGGAAATAGTAAAAAGAAAAAAGATGATCCTGAATAATCAACTTACTAAATTATCTATAAACATCCAGATGTTTCTCATATATATATATATATATATATATATATATATATATATATATATATATACATATATATTATGGTTTAATCTATGAATTATTATTTTAAAAATAGGGTTATTTTTGAATTATTAAATAAACTCATTTAAGCTTTTACTACTTCAACATGAAAATAAAGCACAAATTTTTCAATCACTATTTATTACTGTTTGTGTGACCACGTTTACATGTGAAGAAAAGCAATATTAACTTTACATGTGGTAAAAATCTTCATCCTAATATTTTACTGTTTCTTTAAAAAGAATGTATAAAAATAACAATACATATTAAGAATTTACATTTGCATGTATGAATAGAGTCATACAATAGGTTTAGAAGTTCTATAACTCACTAGTCATGATTCAAGCACTCATTAAAACTGATATTATCTCCTAATTACTAAACTATGCACAATATGTTTTTAAATACTGTTTTCCCAATTTCTGTAAATTTAATATGCTTATTGACTAATTCATATTCTATAGTTTAATACTAATTTTTGCCAGTGTTTCTTTTTTAGTTCTGATTTAAGACATATCTAATTAATCTGATGTTAAAACAAATAATTTCTCCTATTTTTGTAATTTTAGAATCTCTTCTTATTTCAAAATTGCATTTGTATGTGTGTGTTTATATACTTGTTTTTTCTTATTCTGTATAACAATTCTAATATGTTAATTTATTTTGATTCATGCTCTTTTAAATCATAGTGATATCTTTGTCAAGCTCAATAGAATTTCAGTATGGAAAGATGGATTGCCATGAAGTTATGCATGGATTAAGGACTCCTGGAAATTGAAAAGTTCTTGGAGAGGAGACTTAATTTACTTTAAGGGTCTGACCACTTAAAGTTATGCTACTCTCTAGTGCGTGCCCTCAATAGCAACATGCCCTCCCTATAAAGCAGCACAAATTTGACCTGTTTTTATTTATTTTATTTTGAAGAAGACATGCATTTGGGATCTAAAGAAATAAGGGTGGTGCTGGGAGGAGACAGGAGAGAGATTTGAGCATGAATATGATCATATAGTGATTACACTGTATGAAGTTTTCAGAGAATATCATTTTTATAACAAGGAAAAAAATTAAATAATCCATTCATTTCTATTAATTGAACTACAACATCTATTTTTTGTAGGACTCAAATCTTTTCCTTTAGCTTCATTTTAAATTAATTGTTATACACATGTGTGTAGATGTATGCTTCCATTTGTGTTCATGTGTTTCCAGGAAATATGGTTGAGTAGTGTGTGCAGAGTCATAATAGCATACATGAGTTTCACCTCCTTAAAGGCATGTCTCTTCTCAGCCTGGAGCTCACCAATTAGACTGGATAGAGAGCTCCCTGGAATTGTATAGTCTCCATACCCCTAGCGTTGTGATTAAAAGTGTGCCTAACACTTTCATGTGTATACTGGGAACTTGATATAGGTACTGACAGTTAGGAAGTAAGAACCTAACCAAACATTCTACCTCATTTTCCCAGATACTTAACATGTCTCTTTTTATTTATTTATCATAATATCAACTCCAAGTCACTTTAATAAGTAGCATGTGTTAATATCCAGAAGGGTAGATTTTCCTTCTTCTTTAAATTCTCTAAAACAAAACTTAACTCTCATGTCAACTTGCAAACAACAAAAAACAATCCTACAGTTATTCCATCAAGACTGTATTAAAGTTATGTTTTAATTCTGAAAGAAATGGCATCTTTGTAATAGTGTCTTCTAATCCAAATAATTCACTAATTCAGTTATTCATGCACCTTTTATGGCTATAAGTGAAAAATTAACAGCCTTGAATAAAATTTAGTTTATTAATTTTAAGTACACACCATGATTGTAGAGAATGTTAATTTAGAGAGAACTTGTGCAATGAATAGAACTAAGTTACTAGAGAGTTTATTTAGCATGCACAAAATTCTACATTTGATCCCCAGTACCACATAAAGGTAGGCTTGACTATAACTCACTTATAGTGTCAGTACAGTGTAAGAAGACACAGAAGAAACGAAGCCAAATGTTAGCTTTAGCTGCATAGTGAGTTTGATGTCATCCTGGGATCTTCTTTCAAATAGAAAAATTACAGGAAGTTAGACAAATATTTCAGGAAAATTCTGTACAGTTTTAAATTCTTATATTAACAGTCTATTCACAAATAAAGTACTGAAATTGCAATTTTGTTGTTACTGCTTATATTTAGCTCTGTTGATGAGAACATTTAAAACACTTAATTGCTGAGCTACATGTAAATTTCTTGAAGCCAGAGAGCCTCCCATTTAAAAACTTACGGTACAATTAATCTACAGTGTCATAAAGAACCACAGATAATTCCCGAGAAAGATGTTCTGGGAATTAAACTTTCTCTGATCCTCATTCTTTTGAGATGTGTGCTTTGGCACTTTTTTGAACCTATGTCTCTTAACGTTAATGTAAATATCAGAATGTTTAGATATACAATGTGCAGAGACAGTCAAGCAGCTATTTGGGTGCTCAAAATAGGCGGTCTTCAATTTCACCTACTAGACTGTTTTTGTTATTGTTGTTTTTATTTATTTTGCTGTTATTCTCTGCCAGCACCAATCATATCCACTAAGAACTTAATAATTATTTTCTTCTCTCTGAGTATATGTGTTTATGTTTATATACACATTCATGAAGTCAGACTTTGAGTACTTTTCCTCAGGAACTGCCCTTCATAATTTTTAGACACAGTTTCTCATTGGACTGGAAATCATGGCTGGCCAAGTAAACTTGAGGACAACTAATTTTTCTTTACCAGAACCAGGATTTCAGGCATTTCATGTAGGTTTGGGGATCAAATACAAAATGATATGTGTGGCTAACAATTTCTGTACCAACTGAATTATCTACTCTTGCTCACTTTAACTAATATTTAACAATGAGTATTCAACCACAGCCAAGTTAGCTTCACATATTTTTAAGTGGCAAAGGTTTCCCAGGAATGAAAAAACATTATTATCTTTTGCCACTATACAGAATCCTTGGTGTCTCAGAAAATGTGAACTTTTTAGAAAGAATTCTAAGAATGAGAATTTTATTCGTACAAAGAACAAAGGAAATAAAGGAAGCCATTCACATCAGATTCTGCATGTATAACCACTTTCATACACTTTCTTACATAAAGTAGATAAATGAATATATACTAGTGTGGTGTCAAGGCAGAACAGCCCATGGCATCATCTCTACAAAATGATAATATCTTTCTCTTGTAATCTTCATAGAAAATCACCAAGTAGAGGTTCATGTTTGTCCTAGGCCCATTAGAAGATTCAGATAAAAATGCAATCCAAGCATAATGTAATACGAATGAAATATAGGACTCTCATTATTCACTACTTATTATTAAGATGATATGAGCCAGAATTATTGATGATGATCTCCCAAGTAGCTTCAGACACACTTGTTCTCGTGTCTTAAATCCGAAAGCCATATCAAAGGTCCTGGACTGCCTCCACATCTGTTAAAGGAAAGATTAAAATCATTCCTAATGTGATTCCTGTCCTTGGTCTTAACAGAACTGATTAAAGAGAGACAACATGGGAGAATTGTATCCATTGGGAGACAACCAACTTGCAACTCCATCCCAGTACCTATAAATGTTAAACTCGGAGATTTACTTAACAGCATATTTATTTAAAAATGTATATTGGGGATTTGTGGGAAAGGGATAATACATGAAAATAAATATAAGACTGGAGTTCTTTTATATTCCTGACATCACTGTTCTCATGAGAACCTTTTGCTGGCAACAGTGGCAATGATGTGACTATCTTGAATGAAAAAATTAATTTTTTTTTTTGGTTGGTTGGTTTTTGGTTTTTTTCGAGACAGGGTTTCTCTGTATAGCCCTGGCTGTCCTGGAACTCACTTTGTAGACCAGTCTGGCCTCGAACTCAGAAATCCGCCTGCCTCTGCCTCCCGAGGGCTGGGATTAAAGGCGTGCGCCACCACGCTTGGCTCTGAGAAATGATTTTTACATTACTCCATGCTGGAAATCCCACAATATATTCAAGGACATTGAATTCTCATCTACACCTAGAAAATGTTTCTAATGTTTAATAATTTCCCTCTATTTTGCACAGCACATTCTTGCTGATAGCTTTTGAAATTAAATACCATTGAAATTAGCATATTATGAGAAGCAGCAACAGTTTGAGACTGCATAAATAACTATTAGAAAAGCATAATGGGGGTGATTTCAGGTCTATCTAAAGGGTAGGTTAAAGCCAAGCATTATTGGTAGTCATTGTTTTGTTGACATGTAGGCTCTTGGGGGGATGAAGCAGCCAAGCTTTGTGAGCTCTTCTTGAACCATTTACTTTTATTCAGTGTTTTCTAATGGTGTGTTGAGAAGGTATCAAGGATCATTTTATATTATTCATTATGGGTGACCTTTCCATAGCACTCTTTTTCCTTCCTTCCTTCCTTCCTTCCTTCCTTCCATATATTGAAATGTGACTCCAAACATACTCAAAGCCATTTTTGTGATATCTTGCTTCAAAAATCTCACTACAGTTCTAATCCTAATACAACTGTCTTGCTATTCTAAAGCAACTTAGAGAGGATAACATGAACACTGCAGGAATGGAGCAATACATTTTGCCAGTATAGGTCATGTTTTAAAGAAGAAACCAATAGATTGCTTTCTATAGATTTCATAGTACAAGACTTTAATCAACAAAGAATTATCACTGGACATAGTTTGTAGCTGTTGTTTATAGATATGGATTTCATTCCTTCATTTCACAATATTAAAATAATTCACATGCTGAGGAACCTAGTGTGCAATGGTCAAGCTTCTGTGTACTTGTTCTATGTCCCAAGAACATTAAGCCTATAGGAATATTTGCATTGATAAAGTGAGGAAATGTAACCTGCTAATTATGTATGATAATATTTATTCTTTATATATCTTGAAGAGTTCGTACTCACCATTAGAATTTGAAGCATGGGATATCTATATATCTTTATATATCTTGTCTTGGGAAACTTCTTGGATAGAGGGTACTTTTTGTCACCTTTATAAGTCTAATAGTTTGTGTCAGGTCTTGGGACTTCTTATTGAGCTGGATCCCACCTTGGGCCTGTCTCTGGACATTTTTCCCCAGGCTGCTTTTCCATTTCAATTCCTGTAATTCTTTCAGACAGGAACAATTTATGGGTAAGAATTGTGACTGTGGGATGGCAACCCCATTCCTTACTTGAAGTCCTGTCTTCCTGCTAGAGTGAACTCTATAAGTTACCTCTCCCTACTGTCTGGCATTTCATCTACAGTCCCTCCCTTTAAGTTCTGAGGGTCTCTTACCTCCCAGATTTCTGGTGCATTCTGGACCCCCCCCCCATCTCCTATTCCCTGAGGTTGCCTGTTTACATTCTTTCTGATGGTCCTTGGGGCTTTAGTACTTTTCTGTGACCCAATACCAGATTAGTTTCCCCTCTCCCCCCTATCCCATCCACACCATCCACTTTCCTTCTCTCCCCAGTTGTGATTGCTTCCTTCTCTCTCCCAAGTAGGATTGAGGTGTCCTCACTTGGGCACTTCAGCTTGTTGACCTTTTTGAGTTCTTGGACTATATCTTCGGTTCTGTTCTCTTGGCGGGGGGCTAATATGCACTTATTAGTGATTATGTGCCATGAATGTCCTTTTGGGTCTGAGTCACCTCACTCAGGAATATATTTTCTAGTTCCATCCATTTGCCTGCAAATCTCAGGATGTCTTCATTCTTGATAGCTGAGTAGTGCTCCATTGTGTAAATGAAACAAATTTTCTGTATCCATTCTTCTGTTGTGGGACATCTAGGTTTTTTTTGGCTTCTGGATATCACAAATAAGGCTGCTATGAACATAATAGAATACATGCCCCTGTGACATGGTGGGACAACTTTGGGTATATTCCCAAAAGTGGTATATCTGGGTCTTCCAGCAATTTTCCAATTTTATTAATTAATTCTATCAATTAATTCTATTTCCAATTTTCCGAGGAACCTCCAAATTGATTTCCAGAGTGATTGTACCAGTTTGCAATCCTTCCAGCAATGGAGAAGTACTCCTCTTTCACCGCATCCTTCTCAACATGTGCTGTCACCTGAGGTTTTGATTTTAGTCATTTTTATTGGTGTGAGATGGAATCTCAGTGGTATCCACCTCAGGGCGAGGTCCCAAGGCCTGACACTATTACTGAGGCTATGGAGCACTCATAAAAAGGGACCTATCATTACTGCCCTCTGATAGACCCAACAAGCAGCTGAAAGAGTCAGATATAGACATTTGCACCCAACCAGTGGACAGAAGTAACTGACCCATGTTGTTGAATTAGGGAGGGCTGAAAAAATGCTGAGAAGGGAAATCCTGTAGGAGGATTGCAGTCTCAATTAATCTGGACTCCTGAGATCTCTCCCCAAACAGACAGCATATGCAAGCTGATATGAGGCTCCCAACACACATAGAATAGAGTAATTCTTCATCTGTGTTCATTCAGAGATAATACACTTAACCCTCAAGAGACTGGAAGCCCCAGGTGGTGTCGGAAGTAGGGACATCCACGTGGAGACCGGGGTGTGGGGTGGAGATATGGGATGTGGAACAGTCGGAGGGTGGATTAGGAGGTGAAAGGAATAGAATATGGGGTGTAAAAATTTAATTAATTAAAAATATTCTCAATAAAATTCTAGGAATCTGAGAAAAAAGTCTAAAATTTCCTCTGGACACCATATTCTTCTGCCCATGTTATAAATGATGACTCCATGTTATATCTGGCTTCATTATTTAGTAGTATTAGGAAACCTTTAAGTAAAATTATAATTATTAGTTTATCTGGTTACCTCTCATACAAATACAAGTGCATGAAGTGCAGTATATTCCATTATTAGAAAGTTAATAAGTAAAATACACATATGTAGATTACTGGATCATCAAATCATGCATATTTTGTTACTAAATATGATTAATATTAACATAGTGAAATATAAATCACAATATTTAATATTTTTTTCAAATTTTTATTAGATATTTTATTCATTTACATTTCAAATGCTATCCCAAAAGCCCCCTATACCCTCCCCTCACCCTGTTCTCTGATACACCCACTCCCACTTCTTGGCCCTGGCGTTCCTCTGTACTGGGGCATATAAAGTTTGCAATACCAAGGGCCTCTCTTCCCAATGATAGTCGATTAGGCCATCTTCTGCTACATATGCAGCTAGAGACACGAGCTCTGGGGGTACTGGTTAGTTCATATTGTTTTTCTACCTATAGGGTTACAGACCCCTTCAGCACCTTGGGTACTTTCTGTAGCTCCTCCATTGGGGGACCTGTTTTTCATCCAATAGATGACTGTGAGCATCCACTTCTGTGTTTGCCAGGCACTGTCCTAGCCTCGTGTGAGACTGTTTAATATTTTTAAATGATAGAATCATAGAAATGGCACATTGAGAGTTTTTACTTACAGAAATCATATATGCTAACAATTAAAATTGAACCAAATGTCAACATTGCTTGCATTTTTCTTCTTTTAGTTTTTGAACTAATTAGGTCACTCTAAGTTTTGTTTTTTATCTTTTCTGCCTTTCATATAAATGTATAGTACTTTAGAATTTATAGCAATGGCAATACAGAAAACTTAACTTTGGAAAAATAACTTAATAGCATGAGATAAATGTTTCCTTGATAAGCATGTGTACTGACTGTTTTTGTGCCAACTTGACACAAGCTAGAGTTATCACAGAAACAAGAGATTCAGGTGAAAAAATGCCTCCATGAGATTCAGCTATAAGGCATTTTCTCAATTAATGATCAAGGGGAATAGACCCCTTGTGGGAGGTACAATCTCTGGACTGGTAGTTTTGGGTTCTATAAGAAAACATGCTGAGCAAGCCAGGGGAAGCAAGCCAGTAAGTAGCATCCCTCAATGGCCTCTGCATCAGCTCCTGCTTCCTGACCTGCTTGAGTTCCAGTCCTGACTTCCTTTGGAGATGAACAGCAGTGTGGAAGTGTAAGCTGAATAAACCCTTTCCTCCCAACTTCTTGGTCATGATGTTTGTGAAGGAATAGAAACTGTAACTAAGACAGCATGAAAAAGTTTTCTGACACTGTAAATAAACCAAAGCTCTACTATGCTAGTTCCTCGTGTAGCATGAGTTAATTAGGAAAAAAACAAAAACAAAGCTTTTAAACCTCTTTATCACTTCTAAGTAATTTTACAAACAATATAATAGGTATTCTTTTTTTTTTTTTTTTTTTTTTTCGAGACAGGGTTTCTCTGTATAGCCCTGGCTGTCCTGGAACTCACTTTGTAGATCAGGCTGGCCTCGAACTCAGAAATCCACCTGCCTCTGCCTCCTGAGTGCTGGGATTAAAGGCGTGCACCACCACGCCTGGCATAATAGGTATTCTTATTATCTACAGAACACTATGTTTTCTTTAATCAAAAGAAACAATTACTAATCAACTGGGTTTTATTTTTTGTTTGTTTTGTTTTGTTTTGTTTCTTTGTACAAAATACAATGTTACCTAAACACAGGCACAAGTGACAAAAATAACTGTGTATTTACCCTATAATTAGGTGGTATCAACCTTATAATTAAAGGAACAAGAGCTACCACATACACAAAGTGCACTTGCAGGAAGAAAGTACACTATAAAGTAATTACGGAAATAAACTATATAATTAAAAATCTTTTAAGGCAGCAAAAAGGCTTGCCCAGCTAATTCTTAAAGTACAGAGATAGTTATTCCAGATGCATTATCCTGTAGTTTACAAAGGAGAATAAATGTATCTTTTTCACAAGGCTGTTCTCTGGTAAAGAACACAAACAAGCTAAAACCTTTTAATTTGCTCCTAAAGTGAGTACACCCGTTGGGCATGGGTACAGACTCTAGTTAGATGAGTATTTTTCCCACTAATGTCCAAATGCATCTTTGATAAGAAGAGATGTCTCAAAGCAGACTCATCTACTGTAAAAGCTAGTCTTTCAGACATTTGTCTTTTAGATAGTCACATGTTTCATGCATCAATTGATTCCTTTCAATTTGGGGATATACACTTATCAACACTTAAAGCAATATTTGTGTTACTATTATATTCATGGATACTAATATAATTTATTTTTAACAATATTTTTGGGTGATCTTGAATAACAACTTTATCCTGACATTATTTTTAGAACATTTTATTTTACTAACAGTGGTAATGACAAAAATCTTCATAAGTTGAAAACCATTTACCTTAAAATGCGCAGTAATCTATTGCTGAACACTCAGCTACCAGTGTAGAGTTCATGTATGATAATTTGCATGGATGTTCACCGTCACATCTTACATTTGAGATGCCAACATATGAAAGAAACTGTTAATAAAGAAAGTAATCCAGCCCCATAATTTTGGCTTCAAGCAAACTCCAAGACCTCAATGAATTTTTCTATAAAAGGTATTATTAAAATTGTTAAATAACTGCCCAAATTTATTCACATGTTGAAACTTATAGAACTTTGTAGCTCACTCATTTCAATCAAGATTTTGAAATGATATATCACCTGTAATAATTGGCTCCTTATATCTTTATATTATTTTATTCATAATTAAATCAAAATCATTATATAAGAAATATAGATCATATTAGCATGTAGAAGCAGAATAAAGTTTCTAAAAGAAAACATTTTAATCATTAATATATATCCTAATGGGTGGGGTTAATAACACCACTTTCTTTAACAGTTGTCAACTATCAATATCACTAATATTGTGAAAATGTAGATTCTGAAGACTTAAACTTTCATTCACACGAACATCCCACATCATATTAAAAATTCTAGTGATTACAGTGGCTTGATTACAATAATTGTCCCATTATCAATCTACATATATATTTATTCTGGAAACACGCTAAACCAGTGGTTCTCAGCCTTCCTAAAGCTAAAACCCTTTAATACAGTTCCTCATGTTTTGATGATTCCCAGCCATAAAATTATTTTCATTGCAATTTCATAACTGGAGTTTTGCTACTATTCTGAGTTGTAGTATAATATGTGAGTTTTCCAGTAGTCTTAGACAACCTTTGTGAAAGGGTCTTGGTTGGAATCACAGATTGACTGAGAACTGCTGCTAAATCTCACTAGATTAGGAAACAAACTTTTCTAGGACATTAAACCCAGAACTCTTCACCATACTGAGTCCTGTGCTGTAGTCACTGCTATAGAATTCTCAGGTCAGAGTACAACTAAGACTCTTCACAATGATATAGCATAGTTAGATACATTTAAGTAATATGCTAATATTTTTGATAGTATTTATACTTTAATATTTTTCCAACTTAAACTATCCTCCAATAATTTCTTCTCTTTTGACTCTTACCAAAATAACTAATATGAAACAAAATATATAGAAATAATTATTGTGAAATAAATGGATAGAACTCATAAATTTCTTACAACAATAATAGGTTTGCCTATAATTGTTTTGATCATTTTATTCCCAACTAAATATTTCTAATCTCAAACAAACTAATTAAAAAATGTATTATGGATTTTCCACAAATATTGTTAAGGATTATTTCAAAAGAAATAATAATTATATGCAATAAATTTGAAGTCTATCCCATTTCTTTAAATCTTGTGAATGTGTTTATGGTATAAGTGTGGGTGGATGTTTGTGCACATACCATTCTTCACATGTTGACTTCTGAGGACCATTTCATCTGGTCTGTCTTCACCTTCTATTTTTTGAATGAGAGAGAATCTCTTTCTCTCTTTTTCTTTTTTGTTCACAATTGCAACAATCAGGGTAGCGGGCTTCTAAGCTTCTGAGAATTCGTCTGTCTCTGCCTTGAATATTGTACAAGGAGTACTGGGATTTCAGGTAAATGCTACCATGCCTGACTTTAAATTGGTTCTGTGGATTCAAACTCAAGTATTTGCTGATGTGGAGGAACCATTTTTAGTGATATGATGAGGTTGCTAATGATGATTAAGGTTTATTTTTATTTTTTAATTAGATATTTTATTTATATACATTTCAAATGTTATCCCCTTTCCCGGTTTTTCCTCTGAAAAGCTCCTATCTCATCACAGTTACCCGGTTTCTATAAGGGTGCTCCCCTATCCACCTATCTACCTCATAGGACCAAATGTCTCCCCTCAAACTGATGCCAGATAAGGCCTCTTCACCTCCTTCAGTTCTTCTGCTAACTCCTCCATTGGAGTCCCTGTGCTCAGGCCAAAGTTTGGCTGAACATCCACATGTTTATGTGTTAGGATCTCGAAGATCCTCTCAGGAGACAGCTATATCAGGGTCATGTAGTCAAGCACTTGGCATCTGAAAGAGTGTCTGGGGTTAGTATCTACATGTGGGATGGATCTCCAGGTGATACAGTCTCTGGATGACCTTTCATTCAGTCTCTGCTACATTCTTTGTCCCTGTATTTCCCTTGGACAGGAGCAATTTTGGGTTAAAATTTGGAGATGGATGGGTGATCCCATTCCTCAAACAGGGACCATGCCTAATCTCTGGATATGGTCTCAACAGTTTCTACCTCCCCTTTGTGGTTTATTTCAGGTAATGTTATCCTCATGGAGATCTAGGTTATCTTCTTGATTTCTTGGAATCTGAGACTTTCTGGTTGCTACCACCAGTTCACCATCCCCTATTGATACACACCTATTTTCTATTTATAATATCCAGAAGCTGGAAATAGCCCAGATGTCCCTCAACAGAGGAATAGATACTGAAAATGTGGGACATTTACACAGTGGTGTACTAATCATCAATTGAAAACAATGAATTCATGAAATTCTTAGGCAAATGGATGGATCTGGATGATATCACCCTGAGTGAGGTAACCTATTCACAAAAGAACTCACATGATATGTACACACTGATAAGCAGATATTATTCCAGAAACTTAAGATATCCAAGATGCAATTCACAAAACACATGAAACTCAAGAAGAAGGAAGAACAAGGTGTGGATATTTCGTTCCTTCTTAGAATGGGGAACAAAATACCCATGGAAGGAGTAACAGAGACAAAGTTCAGAGCCAAGATTGAAGGAGGTACCATCCTGAGACTGCACTACCCGGGGATCCATCCCATATACAACCACCAAACCCAGACACTATTGCATATGCCAGAAATATTTTACTGACAGGACCCTGATATAGCTCTCTCTTGTGAGGCTATGCCAGTCCCTGGCAAGTACAGAAGTGGATGTTCACAGTCATCTATTGGATGGAACACAGGGCCCCTAATCAAGGAGCTAGAGAAAGTACTTAAGGAGCTAAAGGGGTCTGCAACTATATAGGAGGAACAACAATATGAACTAACCAGTAACCCCCAGAGCTTGTGTCTCTAGCTGCATATGTAGCAGAGGGTGGCCTAGTTTGCCATCAATGGAAGGAGAGGCCCTTGGTCTTGAGAAGATCAGATGCCCCAGTACAGGGAAATGCCAGGACCAGAAACCGAGAGGGGTGGGTTAGGGAGCAGGGCGGGGAGGGCTGTATATATGGCTTTGGGGATAGCATTTCAAATGTAAATGAAGAAAATATCTAATTAAAAAAGGAAAGAAAAAGAAAACAAACAAACAAACAAACAAACAAATCAACCAAATAGAAACAAAAAGAACTATACAAAGAATCAACAAAACCAGGAACTGGTTCTTTGAAAATATTAACAAGATAGATAAACCCTTAGCCAGACTAGCCAGAGGACACAGAGAGAGTATCCAAATTAACATCAGAAATGAAAAGGGGGAGATAACAATAGAAACTGAAGAAATTAAAAAATAAAAATAAAACATCAGATCCTACTCCAAAAGCCAATACCCAACAAAAGTAGAAAATCTCGATGAAGTGAACGATTTTCTAGACAAATACCTGGTACCAAAGATAATTCAGGATTAGTTAAGCCATCTGAATAGCCCTAAAACCCCTAAGGAAATAGAAGCATTGATTAGAAATCTCCCAACCAAAAAAAAAAAAAAAAAAAAAGGCTCCAAAAAAAAAAAAAAAAAAAAAAAAAAAAGGCTCAGGAATAGATGGGTTTAGTAGAGAATTTTATCAGACCTTCAAAGAAGACATAATACCAATACTCTTCATCTATTTCACAAAATAGAAACAGAAGAAACACTACCCTATTCATTTTGTGAAGCCACAGTTATAATGATAGCAAAACCACACAAAGACCCAACAAAGAAAGAAAACTTCAGACCAATTTCACTTATGATTATTGATGCAGAAATACTCAATAAAATTCTCCCAAACTGAATCCAAGAAGACATCAAAAGAAGCATTCACAATGATCAAGTTGGATTCATCCTAGGGATGCAATGATGTTTTAAGAAATGGAAATCCATCATCATAATCCACTATATAAACAAAATCAAAGGGAAAAAACACACGGTCATTTCATTATGTTCTGAGAAAGCATTTGACAAAACTCAACATCTCTTCATGCTAAAAGTCTTGGAAAGATTAGGAATTCAATGCTTATACATAAATATATTAAAGTACATATTCAGCAAACCAGTAGACAACATTAAAGTAAATGAAGAGAAACTTGAAACCATCCCACTAAAATCGGGGAATAGACAAGGCTTCCCACTATCTCCCTGTCTAATCAATATAATATTGGAAGTACTAGCCAGAGCAGTTAGAAAACAAAATGAAGTCAAAATGATGCACACTGGAAAGGACAAAGTCAAAATAGCACTACTTGCAGATGATATAATAGTATACTTAAGTGACCCTAAAATGTCCACTAGGGAACTAAACCTTATAAATAACTTCAGCGAAGTGGCTGGATATGAAGTTACCTCAAACAAATCAGTAGCCTTCCTATATTTAAAGGATAAATAGACTAGGAAAGGAATTAGAGAAATGAAACCCTTCATAATAGTCACAACCAATGTAAAATATCTTGGTGTGACTCTAACCAAACAAGAGAAAGTTCTGTATGACAAGAACTTCAAGTCCCTGAAGAATGAAATTGCAGAAGACCTCAGAAGATGGAAAAATCTTCCAAGCTAATGGATTGGCAGGATTAATTTAGTAAAAACTGGCCATCTTGTGGAAAGCAATCTATGGATTCAATGCAATCCTCATTAAAATTCCAACTCAATTCTTCATAGAGATAGAAAGAGCAATTCTCAAATTTATTTTGAATAACAAAAACTCAGGATAGCAAAATCTATTCTCAACAATAAAAGAATATCTGGGGGAATCATCATCTATAACATCAATTTATCCTATAGAGCAATAGTGATAAAAATCGTCATGGTATTTGCCCAGTGACAGTCAGGGAAATCAGTGGAATAGAATTGAAGATCCAGAAATGAACCCACATACATATAGTCACTTGACCTTTGACAAAGAAGCTAAACCATACAGTGGGGAAAAAAGACAACATTTTTAACAAATGGTGCTGGTTCAACTCTGGGTCAGCACATAGAAAAATACAAATCGACCCATTCTTATCTCCCTGTATGAAGCTCAAGTCCAAGTGGATAAAGGACCTCCACATAAAAAGAGATATACTTAATCTATTAGAAGAGAAATTGGGGAAAAGCCTCAAACTCATGGTCACAGGGGAAAATTTCTTGAACAGAACACCAGTGATAAAGGTTTTCAAGACCAGAAAACTTACATAACATCCTCACTGACATGTAGTATAATAGCATGCGTATCCTTAAGTTTCTTTCTGTTTTGGGAAAAATCAGTCATTACTGACAGTTATCCTATCAGCAGCAGTGATGGGACAATATTAAAGATGCAGGCATTGTATTTATGTCAGACAGAACAGGAAGACTCAACATTCCATAGGAATGTTTGGCTGAACGTTAGGCAGAATTCAGTAGAGATAGTTGAAGGGGAACATTAATGTCATATTAGGTCTTTGTTACTAACTCCTTAAGGATATTCTCCTTTATGAATAACTAACGCTATCATGTACCTGCAGTTCAACTGTTTGGCTGGCAGCTGTCAGACCTCTTTTTCACACTGACTTCTTCAGAAGATACATGGGAGCAGAATTGTGACTAGCTCATAATACACATACACACAGAGGCTTTGGGTGTAACTACTTCTGTATATATAGATCCCAGGTATGTACTGCCAACTTTAAATTTCTAATCAAGATTTACAGGACATAATTTCAGCCTTTTTAATTTAAGGAAGGCCATGGCTGCTGTCAATCAAATAGCCATATTGTTGTAAATTCCTCTTGCTGACTCTAAAATAATGGCTGTTTCATGTATCTCAGATTGCATAGATAGACTTACATGTTAGGAAGAATATCCAGAAGAAATTCAGAGTCATTAAAAGAAAGCAGTGGTACTACATTCTACCTGAGGAAACTGGAAAGCAGTTGTAAGTTCCACACTCCAACCCTAGTTTTGCTTCTACCATGACAACTATAAAGGGTCCCTAGATGAACCCACTCACAGTCCTCTGGATGTCTCCCAAAGTTCTCAAACACTTGTATAGAGGGATTCCATCTTCCTGCCAATGGCATTTGGAAAAGATGGAATCAGTATGCCATTACTTTTCTTGTTGGTATGATAAAAGTGCCCTGATAGAAAGGCCAGTAAGGAAGGCAATCTTTGTTTCAAGTAGTGACAGCAAGAACTTGAAACAGTTTGTTGTGTCACACCCACAATTAGGAAAGCAGAGAGAGAGGAATACTTGCTCTCAGGGAGTATTCTTTTTATGAAGTCTGGAATAGTGCCACCCACATCCAGGTTGAGCCTTCCTATCTTAATTACCCTATCTAGATAATCTGTCCCAGACAGCCTGGAAATTTGTCTCATACATGATACGTGTTAACTTCAGGTTGGTGACTAAAGCCTTCATAGATTGATGATTTAGCCAAACAAACAAACAAACAAAACCAAAACCACCCATAAACAAACCAGCATACTTGTATATTTGTCTAGCTACATTTTATCTTACCCCAAATGAATTAAGGAAAATTTTTTTTTCTTTTTGTACTCCTCCCATGTGTTGCAATACTCTACTAAACTTTTTAAAATGGTTTAATGGCTGATTTGTGACCTTTTATCACAGGTAGATTGGGCTGAACTGGTGACATAACAATTGTACCATTCCTGGGATTACTGGCTTTCCAGACACATCCAGGAGTAACTAGGGGCTAACTTGCTCTAAAGAGCACCCTGGCTCATAAACTGTAAAAAGGAGAGTATAAAGGACTTCAGAATCACAGAAAAGGAAAGAAAAGTATTAGAGACTGAAAGGAGAAAAGATGACATTGAGTCTCATCCTTAGCTGTATTCCAGAAAGCTACCCAGAGTTCCTAACTGTAGCTGATAAGGAGATGCACAGAATTTTAACACTAGGAGCTGAAAGTAGCTTGTACTCAAATTATAGAACTATTACAGTAGCTGCCAGTTGATCAACTACTGACATTGAAAACCCAGAACTATGGTAGTAAGAAAGCAGGTGCCTATAACTTAGGTCCATTTGCTGACACTAACAGAACTGTACTCTTCCTGTTCATGATTATCAGTAGAGGAGAAGACAAGGAATTTCAGTTATCAAGTACAAGGGTTATTTGCTAAGTTAGAACTTACCAAAAGACAATTAAGCTAATGTGGAATGTGTGTTTAATTATGGACATATCAAATTTACAATTACTTTTTTCAAATCACAGATAGTAAATACTTAAATGATAGAAACTCTGAGTAGAGATCAAACTCAACATCTAACCATATCTTACTGAACTATGGCATTTAGAGTTCATAAGCACATGTTCACCAATAATTGGAAGATAAAGGAAAAACATCCACTTAAACCTTCTCAAAGCATTCCCATAGTATCAACAATTCCAGCACTGTTCATAATGCGATATTTAATGTCCATACTTAAGGGGATCTATTAGTTGTGAACTTCCACAAAATCAAGTCAAGTTACTTAGTCTCTATCTTGTTTATTGTTCTATTGAAGTAAAAACCAAAAGAACAATTATAAAAAAATAATAATAATTTAATTGTGTCTGGCTTACAGTTTCAGAGATTAGTCTATTACAATGGCAAGAAGCATAGTAGCAGGCATGTAGGATTGGGACTGAGATCTTTTATCCTATACCACAGAAAGACAGGCAGAAAGAGAGAGAGAGAGAGAGAGAGAGAGAGAGAGAGAGAGAGAGAGAGAGAGAGAGAAGAGACAGCCTGGCATGGACAACTGAAACCTCAAAGCCCACTTCCAATGATACCACAGACACTCCAACAGGGACATACCTCCCAATCCTTCCACCTGTTGTGTACCAAGCATTCAAACATAGAAGCTTATTGGGGTCATTTTCATTCAAAGCATCCCCTCCAAATATAAGGTATTATATAAAACATTGTTTTACCAAAGTAATGAGTGGAGGTACAGAAATGAAGAACAGGATCTAAGTCAATCTGAAGCCTAACAAAGAAAATATGAAATAGTCTAGCTTTATGACTAATGACCTAGGAGCACAAAGTGCATCATAAATTCCAATAAATGCATTTTTCACAGGCTTTCTGTCTATAGCCACATAGATGCTCCCATAAGCTTGCTTTACCCAGTGCCTGTGGTATTCCTCAGCAAATGGTAAGCCCTCAAAGATATCTAAGGTCCTATAGTCTCTACTGCAACTTTGACTTGAATTTCAAAAACCCACAACTCTCCCTCCTAGCAGCTATATACAAGTCAATAGAATCAGAGCAGGATTGAGTGGAGACAGAGGAGAAGTGAGGGAGGGACAATGAGGAGAAAAAGGAGGGGAAACTACACTAAGGATGTAATAAATAAATAATAATAATAAACAGAAAAATATTCTGCTTCATGTTGACTAATGGTGGTCTATGCCTTCAATTCTAGCACTCAGATGGCTCTCTGAGTTTGAGATCAGCATGGTCTATATAGGGAGTTCCAGGACAGTGCTACCAAAAGACCCTTTGCCTTGAAAAACAAAAAAGAATAAAAGTTAATAATCTTCATCTTAGAATGAAAGACAAGAAGATGCATCCAGATACAGATTAAGCATCTCTTAAATATAGTAGACATTAAACTAGATGTTGGGACTGGCTTGGCTTTTGTCTCTCTCAGTAAAAACCAAAACACAAACCAAACCAAATGAAACCAAAACATAAAACAAAAACTAAAACAAAGCAAAACTAAACATCCCCAAAATTCTGTTCTTGTTAAGTAGGTCAGGACTTACTAGATGCAAATTCCATGTTCATCACGTTTACATTTTGTTGTCCATACTAGATGCACACATTTTTTTTTAAGCCATCATAAACACAACTGAGAATGAGTTATGACCAAGAAACTTTGGGTCTTGAATATTATTGTTGTCTCTGGCTCAGGAAATCCCTTTTGTTTACCATCCTTTGTGTGCTTTTCTTATTCCTCAATTAATTGTGGCCTTATATTGAAGATGACAACATTTCAGAAGAATCTTGAACTCTCTGTTATATGACAAAAAGAAATCTTGACTCTAATACGTCATGATATGAGTAGAAATAAACATTATGTTAAGCCTCTGAAATCCAGGGTTATGGCTGGTTTCATTTCACCAATCCACCAACTCAAAGGATTATTGATACAATTAGAATTGTTAATACATACAAAATATTTGGATGTATACCTGGCATATAGTAATAACTCACATATTCTGTAATATGATTTATACCTGTTACATGCAGTGATAGCATATTACTGTGACATTTATTAATGTAGACAAATTAATCTATATTTAAGTTGAAGATTTAGATCCAGGCATGGCTGTACACACCTCTAATCTGAGTATTTTGGTGGCAAAGACAATAATATAAGTATTTCAAAGCCTCCCTTGACTTTATATAAAAAGATAAATGCTAGCATTGGTTATGTGTGCCTATTATTCATCCTCTCACCCAAATCAAAGAAATAAAGATTATTATTTGCATAAATTAATTTTATTGGAATCTATTTCATGGAAGCAATTATTGGGTCATATATTTGACTATTGTCTCTCTGTACCTGATTTTAACATACCAAAAATGAGCTGGGTATGGTTGCACATTCTTGCAGTCCCAGAGATCAGAGATCAAAAGAGATTTAAAAAAAATGAAAAAGAGAAGATGTGTTGGTTGTGGCATTAATGTACACTCATTGTCACAAATGACACTAAAATGTAAAGGTACCTGTTTATTCTCCCCTCTGTCTCTCCTTCTCTACTTCTTTCCTTCCTAACTTCCTTTCTTTCCTCTCTATACCTATTTATATAACTATCAATGCATATTTCTTTATCTATAGAAGATCTTAAGCTTCTTCCTGTCTGGCATAAGATAAAAGAGTGAGTTTCCTAGACTTCCTGAAATCCAGGCACCTGAAGATTGGTTTCCTGCCTCCTGATGGGAAACATGAACTATCTAGGTCAGCATGATTAGTTTTGTCACAGCAGCAAAAGGAAAAAATAACCCTTTTGGTATCTTTAATGTTTGTCAGTGGCATCAGTGATGGGATTCATGGTTTGTTTTCCCATGATTTAATCTTGGCTCCTTTCCCATGCTTATATGAAGAAGTGGGTAATCATACCACAAGTGTTGACCATTGAAGTATGGTCATTTTTCTGAGAATGTAGCCAATGAACATCAATCATCAGATACTCATGATTTACTTTAAATTAAAGCGTTCTTTTTAGAAAACAATAGATTTACTCTTCAGGCTACAGAATTAATAAGGATTTAAATAACCTAGACTTTGCCTTTTCTACACATCTTTGTGTCAAATCAAAAATCCAAGTGAAAATAACTTGATTTGTACATGAATACAAACTTGAAGTTATTAAGAGTGATTCAGAAAAATTATCTGCAACCACAAATAGTTTTCAAAAATTAGTGTTTATAATTTTTTTCTATCAACTTTCTCTGAGACTGCACAATACTGAGTTGGCCCTAACTTTTGTATAGTAATATTTTTCCAGTCACACAGATATATACACCCTACACATATGCATAAAACAATCTTCAAATGAATAAATGAAAACATCTTTTGCATCGTTTCATCATTGATGAATAATCTCATTCAGGAGTGATTGCTAAAGTAGGTTCATCCCAAGTGGGGGCATAGAAGCAGCTCATGTCAATCCAGTTAGCCTTGAATGAGAGCTGAGAGCTTCACTGGGTCTCACTTAATTGTCTCATTTCCACTGTCCCACATTCCTTTTTTAATAATCATCTGAAATGCATGTTATGATACTTATTTAACAGATCAGTAAACAGAGGATTACAAAGATCATGCAAATTTTCTGTGATTAGACAGCTATTCAGTGGAGACTCTGGATATGAGCTGTGTGTATTTGTGTCCATATACACTAGCATGGACCAGTATCAAAAATTAGGTCTGTTTTTCCATTAACTCTGAGTTTGTTTTTAGGAGATTGGTCAATTTATATGAGTAATTCAGGTAGTTAATAAGCAAAGCGTTTTTCTCATTCTTGGGGAGCTCTGGTCTACTTGACCATGAAAGAGTCACTTGGATAAATCCTTGCACCGAGGAGAATGGTTCTCTGATTTAGTTCTTCCATAGGTTTTGATTTCTAGTGCACTGAGTAATCTTAAAGCAAGGTACTTGGCCACTTGAGTCAGAATTACCTGGATTATCTAGGCAAAATGTGTTTTGAGCTCTTGGGGACTTAATTATTGGAGCAGTTGCACAGATCTCCACTTTAGCTCGTCTCTTTAGATACCGTGACCTAGTAATTGCACTGATTTTCTCAAATTGTGGCTTCTTAGTTTTACTGTTATTCCCTTTAAGTCAAGCACATATTGCTAGCCTTCACTTCCTAAGATGGCAGACTCAGTTATGCTTAAGTTCAGAATGTCTGGATGTGGCTTTAAGCTCCAAGGAAAACACAGCAAGAGGCCCTTTTTTTTTTTTTTTTTTTTTTTTTCCTACAGTACAGGAGGAAAACTAAAATTTTCATCCAGTGAAGGCCAAAAATTTATTATAGTAGATCCACCTGATAGAAATAACTATCAAAAGCGTTTATATATAACTTCCAATCAGTGAATAAACACTGGAGTACTTCATCTTGCATGTAAATATAATTATACATACAAATGCATGTCTGCCCAAGTTTTTTCTGCAGGAACTTCATAATTACCATTCAAAAGAACAGTACGGTAAAATTTAGCAATAAAAATTAAAGGTGT
The DNA here is from genome assembly GCF_900095145.1 of Mus pahari. Classification (NCBI taxonomy): domain Eukaryota; kingdom Metazoa; phylum Chordata; class Mammalia; order Rodentia; family Muridae; genus Mus; species Mus pahari. Next base: position 853,669 of record NC_034593.1, on the reverse strand, counting down.
TTATTGCTTTTGTAATTAATAACAAAAATATTGAAACTTACATACAATGCAAAGACAAAAAAGATGAGGATGTGAGTGAAATTGCCAGTGTGTCTGTTCGGCCTCCCTTTTAATCCTGACTTGTGCAATGCTCCCCAGGGTATATCTTTGATATCACATAGGTTTTCAATGTCAGTGAGAACATCGCTTGCTCCATGTCACATACTGTGACTAAATTTGAAAGAAATTATGCTTGGTCTGCAAGAGAGGCCTTAGCTGTAGTGACTGGAGTAATGAAATTGCCCAAATAAATTCTTGGAAGAGAAATTACTTTGACAACTGGCCATAAGCGCCTATTCAAAATCTTAAAATGTTATATTGGGTAGCATCTGGAATGGATGCCAAAGTGCTGTGATGAACTTTAATACCATTGTAAATTCAATATAAATATTTTCTGGAATTCTCTAATTCAGATGTCTTTCCAAGGATACGTGAGAAATATAATTGCATCTCGTGTAAAATTCGTTAAAACCTCTTCTGTGTAAATACTACAAAGTGAAAAAGAGCACATTACTAAGGAAGTAAGGGTTTTAAGCAAATCTTAGCTGAAAATGGGATTTGCATTATATTCTTATAAGGGTGTGAAAAGGGGCAATTTACAGAGTTACTGTAAATAGTAGCTCTGGTTATTGACTGGCTTTAATATTTGCTGACCACAATTTTGAACTAATTATAGTCTTTCTTCCTCCATGGGATTCTGGCAAAATAATTTAAAAATGACTTACTATACATGTATTAAAACTTCACTTCTGTTTTCTCTTTACTTTTTATGACCAAGTGGAATCATACATGAATTTGGCAGAAGGAGGGACTGGTATTCTGGATTCACTGGTTGTTTTGGAGAATTAGGCACTATTCTAAATTTTCTCATTTATAAAGTAAAAGTCCCTTTTAATTAAAATCTTGCCTTAGAGAATAGAATTTTTTTTCCTTTCTTTCTTTTTCTTTCTCTCTTTTTTATACTGTGAAAATAAAGTTATTCTGAGTTAATTTTCTGTTGTAGCTGGACTGAGGATCTCACTTGAAAGGACTGATTTCTTCTTTTTTAACACTCTTCATAAATTATAAAGGAAAATGTAGTCTCACTGGTACTGTCATTTAATTAGAAATTATTACTAAATATCTTTCCTAAAAGACATTTTTAGCGAGATTATGTAATATGTGGATTAAATATAGAATCGTTAATGTTGGAGAATGTAAGAAACCTACAGAGGCTTGTGCTGATTCTAGATTCAACTGATCTCACAGTAATATTCTATTTACAAAATTTGACATTACTCAGATAAATACCATTGTTGAGATACACCACTAGGATAGTCAGTTGTTTGTTTCTGAATAGAACTCTAGCAATTACTGATCTAAAAATTCTGAGAAAAGAATTAAGCTGAGTGAAGGACTCATGGTTTATTAGAAGAATCAGCAATGTTTCCTGTATCTGAAACATAATTTTCCAGTTTTTTTTGGGGGGGGGGGACACTTCACTCTACAAAAAACGTCTTACACTGACTTCTTGCTTGTTCACATAGTTGAACCACCCTTCGTTCCTGTGCCAACCTTTCAGCTCATCTGGTTCTCTGCAGACTTGTGAACTTGACCCATGATCACAATTTGATGCAAGATGATTAGAATGAAAGCATATGCCCATTCCACATCTAACTGCATCATTTTCTATCCATTTATCATCTTTTAACTCTTGTCCACTCCTTCAGTGATTGAGCCCTTGAATTCTTATGAGTTAATCTGCTGAAATAGAAATCAAAACAAATTCTGGAAAGTGCTTCAGACATCCAATAAGCAACCCCATTCTATTCTGAAGACAGGTAATATTAAAAATTAGCAAGATTCACATGAAAAGTGCTTAAGACCCCATAAAGCATGGTATGTTCATTCACCCCCCAGTTTTATCACTAGGACTCCAAAGGCCAGCTAAAAACTGATACAAATTATTGAATATTTGGATAACTTTTGTAACAAAGTGCTGTTTTATGAAAAAAGTAACTTAAAGTAGACTGCATTTTAATAATAACGTATCATATCTCCATGTATTGGCACACTATTCTGTAAGTTCCTATGATTTAATAACCCCTTTACCAAACTGTGGTGGTTTCTTTATCAGAGAAATGTCTGAAATTTTTATAGAAAGTATAAAAACCTTAATAAAACCATTTGTGAAAAAGAAAGTATAGATGACACTCAACTCATGTATAACAAATACTTAATATTACTAAAACAATA
>NC_034593.1:823895-846395 GCF_900095145.1 Mus pahari | reverse complement strand
TAATATTGTTTTTTAAGATTTATATACCAAGGAAAACCAAATTCAATTAAGTCAAGCTGATGACAATCTCTTTCCATAAACTACCTTAAAAGGTTATTAGGGAAGCATTTATGTATGGAGTTAATGTCCCTGAGAGGTTATGCCATTTAGAATTCCCTTCTGGAAAGAACTGACGTGAATTTCTTAAACTACTTTTTCATACATCTGAAGGATATACACCTTCTTGGACTGAGGCTTCAATTCATTTTGTTTTCCCCAAGCTATTCCAATTTTTTATAACCATCTTATCATCTTCCTGTGACATAAATGAAAATTGAATTTTGTAAAATTTGCTTTGGTGGATAATATGCTCACTGAATTTGTGGGATGAACCTAGCATACACTGAATCTTCCTTGACCCTGCAACTGGATCTGCTCTCTCAGGCTTAAGTTATATTTTTCTTTGTAAAGAACTTATATGGAAGTTCATCTTATCAAATTCCTGTTTGGGTATAGTATATTGAAAGAACAAACTGGGACCTTAATATTATATTAAAAGAATTTATTTCATGTATCATAATCTAAAAATCAATTCTTGCAATTTATATAATTTTATTGCAGTATTTTTAATGAAGTTTGTTAGAATGCATGCAATGAAATAAATATTATAAAGATATTTTTTAAAATTATCAATTAACAGGACTGCATTTATGCATTTTACTGAACTGTTCTGTCATAAGTATGTCGTGCAGATACATATACATTTAAATCTGATATTTACATAATAAGACTTTCAACAATATAAGTCTAGAGATAAGTAAAAAGTGACATATTTAAGCACAGTGTTCTATTATATCCAAGTACACTTCAAAAGAAATAAAACTACAAGATTATAAATTTTTAAAATGCAATAAGGTATTTCTGATAATGTTCACTATATATATATATATATATATATATATATATATATATATATATATATTATATTTCCAATAAAATGCATGCACATAGCTTTTACTCACAAGTTGATTACCCATATGAGAATCATGCTATTTTGCTATATTGATAAACATAAAAAATAAGAAAAATTAACACTAAAATAAAATTTAAAATATCAGGCTATTTGTTACCCAATTACTAAATAAATACCATTTTTGCTGCTAAAAATACATTGTAACAAACATAATATATAGTGTAATAAGATTTAAGAAATCACTGTACATGTTCACAGTCTCTTTGGGACCTACTTAAAAATTCTTCTATATAAAACTGTCACCCTTACTTGTTTTCTCCCTTGTGCAAAGGTCATTTTCTGATTTATTTGTATTTTAAATATAGTCTTCAAAGTAATAATGATAGAATCATTATTTTTGTTATTATTTAGTAAGATGTTTTTAGGTTAATGCAAATAATTTTATAACATACTATTTTTCATAACCTTTAATAGATGTGCATATTTTAAATGCTAATACTTTGCCTTTATGATATCCTATTTTCATGTTCTATAAAGGAAAGCAAAATGGTTTTCTTAACATAAATATTAAAACCTGGGACTGTGTACTAGCATTTAGTTAAGACTGTGGAAGGATTTTTCATTTTTGTGCTGATAGTAGTATTCAAACATAATTTCATTTTAGTATAACCCTGTAAAGTTCCTCTCATGCCCAGATGTACTATATAAAACATTTTTAACTCATTAATGTCAAGTATAAATTAGTTTTATATTGGAATTTTAACAGTCCAGCTTCTAAGGGCAACATAAAAACCAGACTAATGTCAAGAATGGTTTTAGGCTGCATTAAATTTAAACTAGGTATCATTTATCATTAAAGAACACACAAAATAAATTAAACTTCTGTGTTCTGGTACCACAAATTATTCTTGTTTATCTGTACTTAGAAATATCAACAGTTTTGGCTGAACACAAACAGAAAAATCTTAGTCATAATATTTTTATTTCCTTTCTACATTCTCCAAATCAGAGGATAACTAATAGCCAATGTTCAGATGTTAGGATGGGCTTTTTTTTTTTTTTCATATGTGTGCTCAGAGTATCTGAACAGGAGCACTGCATTTTATTAATATCATAATTCAAAGGGAGATTTATTAACCCTCCAGTATTACCATTATTGCTAAAAGTTGCAAATTCTATGTGGCAGAACATAGACAGAAATATCAAATTTTAATAAGAGTTCTTTTTCCTCAGTCAGGGAATTTCTAGATAAAAGCATAAATTGCTGTGACTGACCATTGGTTGTTAGAGAAGCCATCTGACTTCTTCACACACTTATTTCCATGTACCTTGCTCTGTTCCTCCATTGTATTAATAAAAGCAAGAAAGGTCACATGATAAATGAGTGACAAACATATCAAAACATATTATGCTATAGCTTTGTTATCAGTGGATGACAGAGATGACAGAAAATTATATTTTTCCACTGGATAATTTTTTGTTACATTTGGCTGGCTAAGCAAAGTGAATTAAGGGAAAATTCCTGCCTCTTATTGTTTGTCCCTTTTTCTGACATATTGAAGCAATAATATACATTAATAATAGGGACTGCTTTCAGAACGGGATAAAAAAATTCAAGATTCAACAGTCAGTCTTTATTCTATGAGAGTTCTATTCTATAAGGAAAACTGCTAGCCTCATTTTTCTTTCGAAGCAGAAATGAATATTTTGAAATATATGCATATAAATCGAGTGTTATTAAAGCTTACTATAATAAGAGAGGCTAAAACATAGACCCAGCAAGTGATTCACAGAATTGCTGTCAAGATGATTTCCTTTAATGTGCTGGGAACTAACTTAAATGCTTTTATAACATTAAATACTGTGCTATTATACTATTTTTTATTCATAGAGACATAAATATAATTTCAAAAACACCTGATCTATTTTGTTGGGTTATGCACCCAGTAATTACAAATTAGGAGCAGGATTTTAGCCCTTGATTTACAGACTGCCAGGACAGTATACCCTGGGGAAGCAAGGTTTGTAATTTTTGAAGAGAAAATAGGAACTGGTGGGGGGTTAACATCTTGCTGTGGTAGGGAGTAGTCTTCTGGCATATGTGAATCCCTGCCTTGTCTAAGCTACCTTTCCCTGGGTGCATGACACTTCCTCAATTTAGGCTATGCCTAGGTATGTTAAAATTTATCAGTACTGAATCAGTTACAGAACAATGAAACAGAAATAAAATTAGACTTAGAAAAAGCTATTTATGATTAAAACCATGGAACATGCATGGGCACATCTGATTTTTAAATTTTTCAAAAGAAGTAATTTATTCACTGCAGATAAAATATTTAAATGTTATAAACAGATCTAAATGAATTTAACTCCTAGTTATAAAGTGTAAACCAACTTTTGTACAAGGTGCAGAGGACAGAAGAATGAAGAAACCAAGTCCTTGACCTCAAGAGTTTAAATTCTAGGACTAACTCTAAGTGGATGTTCACATGTAATCACTGGCAGTGAGGAAGCTGCTTGCTGTGGAACTGTTGCAGTTTCCAGAAGAATAAATGTGAAGACGCAGCTCTTGGCATTTTTCCTGAAATCCACAGTTATCCCTTCTTCATCCAGGCAAAACAATTTTCCATAAAAAGCTACATATTTAATGCTTTTCATTTAAATATTAGGGAAAAATAGTCTTAAAAACATTTTAAGAATTTCTCTTAAATATTTTCATATTTAAAAGGCAATTATTAAGTGTCACGAAAGAAAAGATAAAGACTGGAAAAAAAGACTATGTTTCTGAAATCATATATTCCTCTAGCATTCTTGCATTTGAAATAGAAACTTCTTCAATAGGAAACATGAATTAAGTCCTCAGCTTAGAGAAAAGGGAATTGATCAAGGTTGATAATTACAATAAATAGATACATTCTTACAGATCTTCTTTTCACAGTTTTGTTTTATAATTGATTGTAGTAATATACAGTGGACTAAAAACACAAGCCAGGTACCAAAGAGATAAAATTTGGCTGAACATAAAGTTAGGAGATGGGAGATATTAATTCAATGAAGTAATTATAGGACAAGAAGCCTATAAGGAATTACGATACTATTGCAAAATTATGTGACTTTTTAAAAATTATAAAATAACTTTAAGATTACTTTCAAATTAGATAATATAACAAATCTCATAACAGATTTGTGTGTATTCATTTACAAAAATCAAAATATTTTATGTATCTAGAATAGAAACAGTTATGAAGTTGTTTATTATTCTTAGAAAAATTATAACTGAATCTACATTATATATGATACACTAATACAGATTAACACTGACACATAATTCATATTGGTTTTAGGTCACATGTCAAGAAAATCATTAATGATAAAATATATAAAAATATTTATGATTTCCCTGAAAATTTGCATGCTATCTAAAAAAAAAAAAAAACTCCAGTGCCACATAGGAGGAATCTCCATTTGAATTTTTCATTAGAGAAGTCCAAGAGACCGTTGAAACAATATAAGCTTCTGCTTTTGCTTTTGGTTGCACCCAAGTATTTGAATGTAAAGTCTATTACTAAAGACAGCAATCACTTGGAACACAGGGTTTGGAGATAAGTAGTAGTATCTAATATGGAAACTTCCTTCCTGGGAACTAGCATTCAGTATCTGCGTGTATGGTGCAAGCTGCTAAAGGAGAAAAACAATCAATGTCCTACCCAGATGTGAATATGATGCCTGTGAATCCTAACAATGAACAGTATTGTGTTTTGATGTTAAAAATGCAATAGTGGTACTTATCTCTTTTCTGTAAGTAATGACTGTCTCATTGTTCTTAAGGCCCACTTAAGAAGAAGGAATTCATGCCTGATACTGTAAACCTAACCAACTACACATAGCTAACAAGGTCATAGAATCTAGAGGAGTACATATTACTGCTAGTTTCCCAAACCAGTATAATCTCTAACTGCATTATGAATATTTATCCTCATACCCACACATAAGGTTAGTTATCACAGATTCATTTAAAAAGGTTCCTTTTTTTATTCCAGTAGAGACCATTACAGGAAGTCAAAGCTAGTCAAAATGCTGTGGTTAACCTAGTCCCATTTGATACATCTACAATGCAATTTTTTTCCACATCTTTTTAATTCTTATTTTATTTATTTACATTTCAAATGTTGTCTCCCTTCCTGCCCCACCTCTACCCCATCTCCCTCTTTTTAGCTTCTAAAAGAATGCTCTCCCACTCACCTACCCAATCCTACCTCACCCCTCTAGTATCTTTCTTCTCTGGGGCATCAATTTAAGGTTTAAAAAACAACATAGAAGAGGTGGCAGAAGAGCCAGAGGAGCAGATGTGCTGCAAGATTATATTTTCTATATCGGATTGTGAAGCTGCACCCAGGAAATGCCAATGTGGCTGCCTAAATGAGACATGAATAATGATAAGACCAGTTGACATACCAATATAGATGGAGAAAATCTCAGAAGGCCCCACCCCTAGATTAAGAGCTTGAAACAGTTAATGGCTGCTAAAAAAGGTAAAATTAGTCTTTCCAAGAAATACATCCCTTAATTTATTATTCAGTATTAAGTGATCATCCTTAAAAATATTTATATATGTGTAAAACTAAGTGAACTCATTTTGGTTGTACTTATATATTGATATATGTGTTTGCTAGCTAGTTTTATAACACCTTTATAGAAGTTGTCATTGAGAAAAGGTAACCTCACCTGAAGAAAAAATGCCTCTATAAGATCGGGCTTCAGGCAAGTCTTTAGAATATTTTCTTAATTGGTGGTTGATGTGAGAGTACCCTGTCTGTTGTGTGTGGTGGTGCCACAAGGCTTTTAATCCCACATTCTATAAGAAAGTAGGCAGTCACCAATCCCTAACACTATTACTGATGCTGTTTTGCTTGCAGACAGTAGCCTAACATGACTTTCCTCTGTGAGAATCTACCAGCAGCTGACTTAAGTACAAAGATTCACCACCAAATATTGGACAGAGTTCAGATACCTCTGGAAAAGTTGTAAAAGGAATTGAGGTAGCTGAATGGGAAAGCCACCACATAGGAAGTCCAATAGTGTCAACTAGCCTGGAACTCTGAAAGCTCACAGAGACCGAGTCACCAACCAAGAACATACATGGGCTGGCATGGGGCCCTCAGCACATATGTAGCAAAGGGCTTTCTTCTCTGGCCTCAGTGGGAGAGGATGCACCTAATACTGTAGAAAGTTGATACCCCAGGGTAGGAGGATAGCAGCAGGGGGTGGGGGGGACCTCTCAGAGGCAAAGAAGGGGGGGGGGAAAGAACTCTGAAAGGGTGGCCCAGGAGGGGAACAACAATTGGGATGTTAAAAATAACATATTAATTAATAATAAGAAGAAAGAAAGTAGGCTGAGAAAGTATAGATAGCAAGCCAGTAATCCGTACCCCTCCATGGTCACTGAATCAGCTCAGGCCTCCAGATACCTGCCCTGTTTGAGTTCCAGTCTTGACTTCTTTCAGTGATGGACTATGATATAGAAGGGTAAGCAAATAAGCTCTTTTTCTTTTCCTTATGGCTTTTGGTCTTGGTGTTTTATGATAGTAATAGTAACTGCAAAAAGGACAAGAATAAATATCAAAGAAAAAGAGAAAATTAAAGAGAATATGGAGTTGGGAGGGGTAGGAAGCTGAGCAGTAGACATGCAAGGAGACTAAGAAACTCTGAAAGGATTAATAAAGTTATTGTGGTAATAATATTTATTCTTTTCTGGCATGCAATAAAGTGGAAGTTTCAGTTTCACCAATATAGCATTCTAAATGTAACATGAACAATAAAGATACCCATAGACATGCTAATTAATGCAATTAAAAATGAGGTACAGATATAATCAAATAATTTACAACAGAGTAATATCTAATGGCTGATAAACACTTAGAGAAGAGTTCAACATATTTGTCCATCAGGAAAATGCAAACAAAAACAATTACATCTGTCAGAATGGCTAAGATAAAAAACTCAAGCTAAGACTGAAGTCAATTAAGTGGAAACAAAAAGAACTATACAGAGAATCACCAAACCAGGAGCTAGTTCTTTGAGAAAATCAACAAGAAAGATAAACCCTTAGCCAGACTAACCAGAGGGCTCAGAGATAGTATCCAAATCAACAAAATCAGAAATGAAATGGGAGACATAACAACAGAAACCCAGGAATCCAAAAAATCATCAGACCCGACTACAAAAGCCTATACTAAACAAAATTGGAAAATCTGTATGAAACAGACAATTCTCTAGAGTTAACAGGTACCAAAGTTAAATCAGGATCAGATAAACCACCTAAACAGTCCCCCATAGCCCCTAAAGAAATAGAAGCAATCATTAATAGTCTCCAAACAGACAAACAAACGAAAAACTCAGGACAAAATGGGTTTGATTCAGAGTTATATTAGACCTTCAAATAAAGCCTAGTACTCTTCAATCTAATCCACAAAATAGAAATGGAAGGAACACTCCCCAATTCATTCTATGAAGCCACAATTACTCTGATACTTAAACCACACAAATACCCAACAAAGAAAGAGAACTTAGACCAATTTCACTTATGAATATGGATACGAAAATATTCAAAATTCTCACAAACTGAATCCAAGAACACATCAAAAGGATCATCCATAATGATCAAATGGGCTTTATTCCAAGGATGCAATATATCGAAATATATCACTGTAATCAACTATATAAACAAACTCAAAGAAAAAAATAGTCACATAATCATTTCATAGATGCTGAGTAAGCATTTGACAAACTCCAACACCCCTTCATGATTAAAGTTTTGGAAAGATCAGGAATTTAAGATCCATACCTAAACATAGTAAAAGCAATATGTAGCAAACGAGTAGCCAACATCAAGATAATCTGAAATACAATTGAAGCAATCCCACTAAAATTAGGGATTAGACAAGGCTGCCTACTCTCTCTCCCTACTTACTCAACGTAGAACTTGAAGTCCTAGCCAGAGCAGTTAGACAACAAAAGGAGGTCAAAGTAATACAAATTGGAAAGGAAAAAGTCAAAATATCACTATATGCAGATGATATGATAGTATAATTAAGTAACCATCAAATTCCACCAGAGAACTCCCAAACCTGATAAATAATTTCAGCAATGTGGCTGTATATAAAATTAATTCAAACATCTGAGTGGCCTTCTCTACTTAAAGGAAAAACAGGCTGAGAAAGAAATTAGAGAAATGACCCCCTTCAAAATATTCACAAATAATATAAAATTCATTGATAGGGCTCTAACTAAGCAAGTAAATGATCTTTATGACAAGAACCTCAAGTCTCTGAAGAAAGAAATCAAAGCAAACCTTAGAAAATGGAAACCTCTCCCACGCTCATGGATTAGCAGGAATAATATACTAAAAATGTCCATCTTGCGGAAAGTAATCTACAGATTCAATGCACTTCACATCTAGATTCCAAATCAATTCTTCATAGAGTTAGAAAGAGGAATTTGCACATTCAAATGAAATAACAAAAAACTCAGGATAGTGAAAACTGTTCTCAACAATAAAAGATTTTTGGGGGAAATCACCATCCCTGACCTCAAGCTGAACTACAGAGCTATAATGATAAAAACTCCATGGTATTGGTAAAGTGACAGGCAGGTAGGTCAATGGAATAGAATTTAAGACCCAGATATGAACCCAGACACCTGTAGTCATCACATGACCATTGACAAAATGTAAAACCATCCAGTGGAAAAATGACAGCATTTTCAACAAAAGATGCTGGTTCAACTGGTGGTTAGCATGTAGAAGAATGCAAGTCAACTCATTTTTATCTTCTTGCAAAAAGTTCAAGTACAAGTGAATGAAGGACCTCCACATAGAACCACTGAAACTAACAAAAGAGAAAGTGAGGAAGACCCTCAAACATATGGGTACAGGAGACATTTTCCTGAACAGAACACCAATAGCTTATGCTCTAAGAATTGACAAATGGGATCTCAGAAAATAGAAAACTTTTGTTAGACAAACAACATTGTCAATAGGAGAAAACTGCATATATTGTACTTGCAGACAGCAGTCTAGCATGGCTGTCGCCTGAGAGGTTCTACCAGCAGCTGACTGAGACAGATGCAAACACTTAAAGTCAACTCTTGGACTGAGGTTAGGGACTACTCTGGAAGAGATAGGAGGATTGAAGAAGCTGAATGGGATGGCAACCCCATAGGAAGAACAACAGTGTCNACTGGCCAGAACCCCTCAGAGCTCCCAGAGTTGAAGCTGCTAACCAGAGAGCATCCATGGGTTGTCCTTTGGCCCCTGCTACATTTGTAGCAGAGGACTGCCTCAGATGGGAAGGGTGAGCTTAATCCTGTAGAAGCTTGATGACCCGGAGAAGGAGAGAGATGTAAGTGGGTGGTTTGGTGAGAGAGCACCCTCTCAGGAGGAAAGGGAAGGTGGGAAGGAGTTAGAAGTTATAGAGGGGGGGACCATGGATGGGGCAACATTTGGAATGTAAGTAAATAAAATAATTAATACAATAAAACATTATCTTTGTGCTTTAATTAATTATTTCCTTATGATAATATGGATTACCTCGATACAAATATTACACAAGATTCACTAGAACTCAGCTTTATATTTCAAAGAACTTTCCAAAGTTCTCATCTATTCAATGATTGTGACTAACCACATTTCCAAAATTTGGATTTACTATGAAAACGAACCAAATAATCATATGCAGTGCTTCATTGTCCCATCTATTGTTTACTTCAGAACCAACTGGGAGATTTATTAAAAGCAAATTGGTAAATGTGTTCTTTAGAGGGATTTCAGGAAAGCCAGGGAAGGACCAGAAAATTAGCATTTCTATATGACAAATGACATCAAAAAAATTAGCATTTCCAAATGACATCACTGCTGTTATAGTTACCAACTTAAGACTGATGTCTCAGAGGACCCTGTTTATATTTTTGGAGTCAGTACAACCACAAGTCACTTAGAAAATATATCCTTTATATCCTGAAATTCATTTTGCATTGCAGCCTAGACAGCAGCTTTATACTCAATACTTAATGCTTAGAACACAGTCCTTTAGCTGCTAGCAGGACCCTTGTAATGCATGTGGATGGTGTTGTGACAGCGTACAATTTGATTGAACTGTTTGAAGAGACCTTTGGGTTAAGTGGACAGCCTGCTTAACACATCAAGGGCACAACCTTTTCTGGGGAGGGCTTTCCTTCTAGCAAGATTCAAATGCAAGTAGAAGCCAAATTTCTCATTTCTCTGTAAAAGTTCGCTAGCCAGCCTTTATCGCTGGGATAAGCTTTTCGTTTCAAATAGCAATTTTCAAGCTGTCAACGGAAATATAAACTTTACTGACATTTGGAGGTTGTAGTAAAATATATTGTGATACTTTGTTGTATTTACATCACACTGTTTTTTGTGTTTGTAAAACCATGATTATAAATAACTCACTGAAAAGCAAAGCAAAGATAGAATTGTATTTAACATCTCCTAAAGTCAGAATTTATAGGAGCCACCAGGGATACAAATACAATTTAGATCTAAGTTTATCATCCAGACAAATATTATTAATATTTACTTTAATTTACTTTCAAGACTNAAAAAAAAAAAAAAAAAGAAAGAAAACTGCAACCAACAGATTGGGAAAAGATCTTTACCTATCCTGTATTCAATAGAGGGCTAATATACAATATATACAAAGAACTCAAGAAGTTAGACTCTAGAGAAACAAATTACCTCGTTAAATATGGGGTACAGAGGTAACAAAAGAATTCTCAACTTGAGGAATACTGAATGGATGAGAAGCACCTAAAGAAATATTCAACATCCTTAGTCATCAGGGAAATGCAAATCAAAACAACCCTGAGATTCCACCTCACACCAGTCAGAATGTCTGAGATAAAAAACTCAGGTGACAGCAGATGCTGGAGAGGACATGGGGAAAGAGGAACACTCCTCCAATGCTGGTGGAATTGCAAGCTTGTACAACTGCTCTGGAAATGAGCCTGGTGGTTCCTCAGAAAACTGGACATAGTACTACCAGAGGACCCAGATATACCGCTCCTAGGCATATACCCAGAAGATGCTCCAACATGTAATAAGGACATATGCTACACTAGGTTCATACGAGTCTTATTTATAATAGCCAGAAGCTGTGAACAACCCAGGAGACCTTTAACAGAGGAGTAGATATTGAAAATGAGGTATATTTATTTACATAATGGAGCACAAAATACTACTCAGCTCTCAAAAACAATGAAGTCATGAAATTTTAGGCAAATGGATGGATCTGGAGGATGTCATCCTGAGTGAGGTAATCCAATCACAAAAGAACACACATGATATGCACTCACTGATAAATGAATATTAGCCCAGAAACTTAGAATACTCAAGATACAATTTGCTAAACACATGAAACTCAAGAAGAAAGAAGCCCAAAGTGTGGATACTTTTTTCCTCCTTATAATGGGGAACAAAATACTCATACAAGGAGTTACAGAGACAAAGTTTGGAGCTGTGATGGAAGGAAAGGTCTTCCAGAGACTGCACTACTTGGGGATCTATCCCATATACAGTTACCAAACCCAGATACTGTTGTGGATGCCAACAAATGCTTGCTGACATGATCCTGACATAACTGCCCCCTGAGAGGCTCTGCCAGTGCCTGACAAATAAAGAGGTTGATGCTCTCAGCCAATCATTGCACTGAGTACAGAGTCCCCAATGGAGGATCTAGAGAAAGGACCCAAGGAGCTGAAGGAGTTTGCAACCCCATAGGAGGAACAACAATATGAACCTACCAGTAACCCCAGAGCTCCCAGAGACTAAACCACCAACCAAAGATTACAAATTGAGGGACCCATGGCTCCAGCTGCATATGTAGCAAAGGATGCCTTTGTTGAACATCAATGGGAGGAGAGGCCCTTGGTCCTGTGAAAGCTTGGTTCCCCAGGATCAGGAAGCATGAGTGTGTGGCTTGGTGAGCAGGGGAGGGTTGATGGTATAGGGTGGTTTTCAGAGAAGAAACAAAGAAAGGGGATAACATTTGAAATGTAAATAAAGAAAACATTCTCATTAAAAACAAACAAACAAAGTAAAACCTCAAAATGCAGCTTATTCTGTAAGTATGTAGAACAAAAGAACATTCCTTCATTGCTGGTGGGAATACAAACTTTAGAAATCATTTTGGCATTTCCTTAGAAAATTGGAAAGAAATCTTCCTCAAGACCCAGATATACCACTCCTGTGCATATAGTGAAAGAGTGTTTAAGCATACCACAAGGACACTTGTTCAGCTATGCTCATAGTTGCTTTATTTATAATACTCAGAAACTAGAAACAACCTAGGTATCTCTCAACCAAAGAATAGATAAAGAAAATGTGGTATGTTTGCACAATAAAGTACTATTTGGCTATTAAAAACAATGACATCATGAAATTTTCAAGCCAATGGATTGAACTCCTGAATGTGATAACTCAGGCCTAGAAAGACAAATAAGGAATGTACTTATTTATAAGTGAATATTCCACATTAAGTAAAGGATATTCATGTGACAATCCACAAACCCAAAGAAGTTAAGTAACAAGAAGGGCTCAAGGTTGAATGTATGAATTTCAATGAGAAGAGGAAACATAATAGATATTGTTTGGTGGGTGAAGTATGGATGGGAACAGGAGGGACCATGAGTGAGAGCATGGAAGAGGAGAGTACCTGTAGAGACGACTGGAATGTGGGGGCACCTCTGGGACAAATTAGAACCTAGGGCAAAGGAAATTCACGGAAAACTACAAGGGTGAACCTAGTTAAGACTCCTGGCAATGAGGGATACAAAGTCTAAATTAGCTATCTCCTGTATCTAGGCAAGACTTCCAATGGAGGGACTGGTACACAAACCCAGCCACAAAACCTTATACTTATAAATTATACCTGCCTCCAAGATGTGCCAGGAAAAAGATGGAGCTGAAATTGAGGGAACAGCCAACCAATGACTGACCTACATTGATACCCATGGCATGAGAGGGAGCCTACCCCTGACACTGCTAATGATATTCTGATATACTTGTGGACAGGAGCCCTATATAACTATCATAATAGTGGTTTTATTTAGCAACTGATGGAAACAGATACAGAGAACCCACAGCCAAACATTTACGTGGAGCTTGGGGGGGGGGGGGCGCTAAGGTAGAGGGAAAGAAAGAAGTGTAAAAGCCAGAGGGGCTAAGCATACCACAAGAAAACCTACAAAAGCAACTAACCTGTATCTGTAAGGCCTCATCAAAATGGAACCACCAACAAGGGAGCATGCATAGGACTGACATATATGTTGTGTAGCTTTGTCTTCCTATGGGAATCCTAACAGCAGGAACAGGGGCAATATCTGACTCTGTTGCTTAACTTTGGTACCTTTCCGAAGCTCAGTAGGAGAGTCCTACTGCAACTTGACATGCCAGGAATGGTTGATATTCACAAGAGATGTCCCCTTTTCTGAAGAGAAATTGAGGAGGAGTGGATTTGGATGAGGAAGGCAGAGTAGGGGGAAAGACTAAAAGGAGAGGAGAAAGGGAAAACTGCAATTGGGATGTAAAGTAAATCAATTAGTTGGATAAGTAATTAATTTTGAAAAAATTACTGATTACATCAAATTAGATACTTTAAAACAATGGTTGTGAAAGTTATTTCCCCCTAATTTTCTTCATCCTATTCATTATTTATATAGTATAAATGGACCACATAATATTTTATAATTTATAATACAAATAATATTAAAGTTATGACTAAATCATCTATTTAAATTCTGATTCAACAATTCTGAATTCTAATTCTTTGAATTTTCCATGAGAATAATAGTTTAATTTCACTGCATGGACAATTCATAATGTATATTCAATTCTAATTTCTGAGGAATTTTTCAATTCCTGGCTGTGGCTTCCACATAACATAAGACAACAATAAGTTCAACAAGCCCTGTAATAGTTAAATTTTTGGATATAATCAAATATAACAGTTTTTAAATAATAGACATATATGTAAATATATTCATATTACTATGTTTATGCACATTTATGAATACATACATTTGTATAACAAGAGAATATAATATAACTTTTAAAGTTTTAGAATTGTTTTATAACTTGAAAAAGTGAAGTTTTAAAATTGCATTTCAACTCTTATTGGCATTTTGGAGATATTGATAGATAATGTAGTAAGATTTTTTAATCTTCTGATATAGCTGTCTCCTGAGAGGCTCTGACAGAGCCTGACAAATATAGAGGTTGCAGCCAACCATCAGACAGAGCAGGTATGGGATAGAGTGGAGGTGTGGGGGTGGGGGAATCATGGGAGGGTGAGGGGACTGGGAGTTGTTGCGTAGTGGGGGCTGGGAGGGGCTGGGGGAGTGGCGATGGAGGAGTTGGAGAAGGAACTGAAGAAATTGAAGAAGCTGGGGAGTTTTGTAGCACCATGGAGGGAGCAACAGTGTCAACAGGCTAGACCCACAGAGTTCCAGGAACTGGATCATCAACCAAAGAATACATATGGAGGGTCCCATAGCACTGGTTGTATATGTGGCAGAGGATGGCCCTGTTGGACATCAATGAGAGAAGAGGCCCTGGGGCCTGAGGGTTTGAACCCCAGTGTAGGGATAATGCCACAGAAAGAAGATGGGAGTGGGTGGGTAGGTGAGGGAGCACCATCATAGAGTCTGGGGGAGGGGTGATGAGATAGGGAGGTTTTGAAGGGTAGACCTGGAAAGGGGAAAATATTTGAAATATAAGTAAGGAAAATACCCAATAAATATTAAAAAACAGAGTTTTGAATCTTTAATGCTGAAATTACTACAATAATAAGGATTTAAGCAAGAGAGATGCTTCTTTCTTACATGTTATCCAAATGCTATGGATTCCCTTTTCTTTTTTATTTACTTGTTATTAATTAATCTATGCACTACACAATGCTCTCATTGTGCTTTTTTCCCATTGATATTTCTGCATGTCTCTTTCCTCTATAATGATTTTTCTTTCTTAATTCAAACAGTGAAATTTCTTCACTATATTGGCTTAGCATTACTTTCATTTTACTCAAATGATACAATTAGGTCAGTTGATAACTCTATGTTGAGACCTATCAGTGCTGATTTACAAACTAGAAGCTCAAGCTTACAGTCCTCCAACAGTAAAAATGCTTCCTCCTTCCTTATGTCCTTGACAGTATTTGTTGACATTTTGTTTTATGTGAATAGCTGTTCTAACTAGGGAAATGTGTTATATAAAAGCTGCTTAATTTATATTAGTTTTAACACTTTCAGTTTTAAAAAACAAATCATAGATATAAATTCTTCACATGGATTATAGTTAGCAACTATCTTTTCCCCATTGTGGAGAGTAGCTCTTCCATCTCTGAATGAATGAATGTCTATGAATGAAGACAAGGCAAAACTGAACCACTAGTCAGTGAAAATGGTACATTTCAAAACAAAGAAGACAAAAACCATGACTGGAAATGCATACTCTGAGATACTCTAAAAAGACAAAACTGAATATCATGGGTATAGAAGAAGCTCATGTCAAAGACACAGAAAATATTTTCAACAAAAATTATCAAAGAACACTTTCCAGATTTAAGAAACTGTTGTCTATCTAAGTGTAATAAGCATTCAGAACACCAAGTAGACAGGCATAAAAAAGAAACTCCTCATGTCATATAATAATCAAAACAGTAATCCATAGAACAAAGAAAGAATGCTGGATGCTAAAAGAGAAAAAGATCAATATGCACATAAAGCTAGCTCAATCACAATAACAGCTGATTTGTCTGTGTAGACTCTAAACCCAAAGGAGCATGAACCTGTACTATACAAGTTTTGAAGTGCTAAATTTGCAAATAATACAACTAGATCTTGTAAAATCATCATTAACAATGAAATGAGAAAGAAAAAATATTTCACAATAAACAAAATTAAGGGAATTTGTGACCATCAAGCCAGTCCTGCAGAGGATATTGGAAGAATCATTTCAGAATGATAAAAGAGGCAAGGATATTTTACAAGTGAAAATGAACAAACAAGAAAACAAAATACAGTTACCAGAAATATCTTCAATCACACAGGCCTTAATGTGCCAAAGTTGTTACTTCTTTTTCTAGATGTTTTGACATTAACATAATTGCATCATTTCTCCCTTTCCTTTCCTTCCACTAAATCCTTTGTTCTCTTTCAAACCCATGACCTTTTATTTCATTAAATACTGTAACATACACTTGCATGTGTATTTGGAGGGCTATATCATCCTAAATACATAAATATAACCTGCTCTGACAGTATGTTATTTGTATGTTTGTTTTCAGGCTTGACCATTTGGTATTAGTTGATCAGATGGTGTGTTCTTTTCTGAGGACTGATATTTCTGAAACTCTCTGAACTCCTTAGTATTCTGGAGCTCATTATATAGGGTTGAGACCTCCTGATGTTTGAGCTGCTCCCAGTTGATATTAGTATGTTTCTTGGTGTCATTCTTCAGCTCAGATTTAGGGTCAAATATTGGTGAGAATTTCTGGGTGTAGTTTCCAAAATTCCTAAGAGACATATTTTCACAGCAAACTCTGCTTCTTTCAATCTTTTATTTTCTTCCTCTTCCACAATGTTCCCTGTCTTTACAAGGGAGAGTTGTTTTGCAGATGTATCAGAGGGACTAGACTCTAAAATTCTGCATTTTGATTGGTTGTGGTTTTCTGTTATGGTCTCTCTATATATATTATTTCTTATATCAGTCCAAAAGTTCCATTTTGTGGTATAAGATTTGAATCCTTAGTATTAAGAAGGGAATTCTCAGGAGAGAGTACAGGCCACTCATGTCATTATGCCCCCCTTTAGCAGTACCACCCACAGACATCCACATGTAGAAGGCTATGGTCTGTACTGCCACCAGAGACCATGCTAAGTTTGTGGCATGTGTTGACACTGGGGACCATGTAGTTGTCCACAGTCCATGCTGTTACCAGAAACTATATGTTGGTGCATGATCCATGCGCCTAGTGTCTATATAGTAGAAGAAAGCTACTGTGTCCATGCTATTGATGACTGTAGACTTACAATTGAGAAAGAGGGGCAAAGAAGGCTTTCATTACAATCCCTAACCTCCTACACCACCTAAAAAGTAACAGCCTAGAAAGAAATCCATTGAAGAGAACTCTTTTTAAAATGTAACAAAGATGCTGAAATATAGCTCTCTACATTTGATAGCACCAGGAAGGGATGCAGGTCAGGGAGGAATTGGTTTTCTTCAAGGGCCTGGTGACACTGAGTTTGATCATACTCCAGTAAGTGTATGGGCAACACAAATTAGCTTTTTAAAAAATCTTTTTCTTTTTCTTTTCTTTTCTTTTCTTTTCTTTTCTTTTCTTTTCTTTTCTTTTCTTTCCTTTCCTTTCCTTTCCTTTCCTTTTCTTTTGTTTTCTTTTCTTTCCTTTCCTCTTTTTTTTTGAATGCTGACAGAAAACAAATACAATTAACACTTTTTTAAAAAATCAAATGATTGCTTTTCTTGCAAGTACATACAAAAGCATGCTCACACAGAAACAGTGATGTGGTAAATTCTTACACACAACTTAAACATATTTACTACTTTTGTGCCAGTTGTCTAATATCTTTCTCTGAACATATTCATTGACTTCTCAAAGCTTCTGCTTGTCCAAATGGAGATACTAGTAATATTCCTACCACAATATGAAGCAAAATGCAGTGTTGAGATATGTTCACACATGCAGAACCTTACACAGTACTAGCTAAGTGTCCTTTTAAACAGCCGATGAATGAGGAAAGGAAGGACCATGACACCCAGAAAGTAGCCCGTAAATGAATGATGTAAATGTATCTTATGTTAACCTTATGTAATATTTATCTCAGAGGCTTACTGCTGAATAAGCTCAACCTTTCAAACTCTGGCTAGGTGATTCAACTCATCTCAAACTCCTCTCCATGCTGATTTATTCAATTTTGCTTCTCTCAGCTTCTCACTAAATTGTTCTTTTAGCCACAAACTGACAATTTGTTCTAATCTTTGTGCTCCTTCTAATTCTCTGACTTCAACTGCCTCTGTTGACCTGCCCTTAACTACATAAACTCAAGAACAAAGTCACCTCCACTGTACCAAACTCCCTGTGCTAACTGCATTTCAGCCAGTTCACACATACCTAGAATGATTTTGGATGTGATCAAAGAAGCCATGTTGCTTTATTAATTTTGTTTCTATTTCTAGTCCTTTTTGCAGTCTACAGTGTGTGGTATATTGTAGTTATTTTTGGTGGCCCATATTGCAGGTATGGTATGTTACATGTATTTTTCTTACTCTTTTATTATTCTTTGAGATGCTGGGAGATTTTTTTTCTGGAACTTCTATTTCAGTTAGATGGAAAGCATTGTTCAATCATTAATCATAGCTTGGCATGTTTAAATATCATTCTATGTCATACATAGTCTAGAGGATTTTTCTTCGTATATATTTTGTATTTAAAATTTTTATTTATGTGTCTATTTAAGCATATGGCACATAAATTCATATACTTCTAGATGCCAAAAGAGGATGTTAGATCCCTGGGGCTAGGGTTCCTAGTGTTTATTAGCCTCATTCTCTGGGCGTTGGAAACTGAATTATGGTCATCCTCAAAAACAACCAGGGCTCCCAACCACTGAGCAATCTCTCTAGTCACATATTCTAATATTTGAATTACTATATTTTTAAGCTTGTTTATTTTTTCCGCAAATTTAAAAACTATTGAATTCATGTAGATTTTCTTTTTCAGTTTTTTGTTTTGTTTTGTTTTGTTTTTGATATTTTACTTTTAAGATTTAGGATATTCATTTAATTTGTTTTGGGTTGCTCTCATATCTTTTCTGAAATTTCCCAATTTTACCTAAATTTTACCTGAGGTATATACAATCTTAGCATAATTAAAATCTCTAAATTAAGATTTGTACTTCTCTTAATTCATATCAGGTCTTTGAGAGACTTAGTCTACTAATTTCTATGGGTTCTTAAATTAATCTATGCAATTTAATCTTTATTAATACTAAAAATTCTTGAATAATAATCTTGAACACATGCATATAGGAAGCCAAGGAGTCCAGTAGGTAAGAACTCAAGTCAATGGGCACTGATGCCATTGCACCACCAAGTCAAGAACCAATGACTGAAATCAATTATTAATTGTCAAAGCTTTTTCTGGCCTAAATATGAGTATTTACAATTAATTTTATTTGTAAAAACTATACATTTATAACCAGAGACTGATCGCATATAGATGTAGCTTTGTCTTCTCTTTTGTGCAGTACATAAAGTGCTGATGTTTTTGAGCTGTTTTGCAGTAGTTAGGAATTTCCTTCAGAGCAAATACAGTCAACTTGATCCTATCTTTTCTGTGTATGTGACATACACAGAAAATTGTCTCATCATTGTTATTTTCCTTTCTTCATTCTTTTATTGGCCCTAATGAAATCAAAGTGCCAAGCTGTGCAGGGTGAGATACCTGAGTCAGTCTTATCAGGAAATATGCCTAGTTATAAATCTTATATCACACATGAATATACATGGTAAAGTGTGTATTCTTTTTTAGAATTGAGATTTTTTTCCACCTAGTAATGAATTAAATAATTTTCCATTACTTAACACATGTCTACTTTGTCTTTAGTTTTAGTGAAATTGAGTAACTAATGACTATGGACTTGATCCTTAAACCCCCAAATTTTATTCTAACCAGGGTTTTATTTTAACCAGGTCACCAGCTTGACAACTTTGTAGTGAAAACTCTATGCTTAGAATATAGAATTTACTGAAATTCTCAGCCCACTTTCTCCTCTAGAAATTATTCTTTTGTTGGTGTTATGCTGTGCCCTTTAAGAATAAAATTCAATGGTCAATGCCAATCTCTGTGTAAATGCTACAGGTTCCTCCTTCATGTTTTTTTTTTTTCTTTTGTTACCTTTTTGGAATTTTATCCTTTACTTACATAAATATGGATTTGGACCATACCAAAGAAAGACTTTGAATTTGAATTCAATCAAGTGAAATGGTGTAGCACAAAAAGAATTTTATTTTTATTTATTATATGTATTTCAATTTATTCTCAAATAAATTGCATTACTTGCAGGAATTTAAGTTAATAGTTATGAAGTACATTTTGCTTAAGTCAGTGATTGATAACACTGTAATAGTAATCTCATGGCATTAGTATAAAATTAAATTTCTAGTGACAGAGTTGATGGAGAAGCAAGAGAAAAAGAAGTGCTCTGTGATGGTTTGAATATGGTTGACCAAGGGAGTGATGCTATTAGTAGTTGTGGCCTTGTAAGAAGTATTTCATTGTGGGCATGAACTTCAAGACCCTCATGCTTTGGAAACCAGACTTCCCCTAGCAGCTTTAAGATGACAATGGAGAACTCTCAGCTCCTCATGCATCATGTCTACCTGGATGTTGCTATGCTCCTGCCTTAAGGATACTGGACCTTAAGTGTTGTGCTTATAAAAGTTGCCTTGGTCATGATGTCTGCTCACAGCAGTAAAACGCTAACTAAGACACATTCCAAGAATATTCATAATCTGATGCCCTCTTCTGGAGTGTCTGAAGACAGCTACAGTGTACTTACATATAATAAATAATTAAACCTTTTTAAAAAAAACTGAAAAAAAAAAAAGAAAAAGAAAAGTCTCAATAGAAGCTTTGGTGTGTCTCACTGTGGTCCCTGAAACAGCTCAGGACATAGACTCCTGCTGAGGCATTTTACTAATAAAGTTTAGTTTTCAAAATTCACAATTGTCTTATATGTGAATCTGTCATGAATTAAGGAAGTTACCACTTTGCCATATTTCTAATGAGTGATGCCTGGAGACCAGCCACAGGACATGTTCAAGATAAACTCACTGTTTTTACTGGGTGATACTGCGGTTGCTCCCAAATGCCATCCTTGTGGATGGCACCTGTTTGTGGAACACTGTGATGTTGATGAGCTTTGAGCAGTACAAGCAGAGTCTAATGGGTATATATGTATCTTCACTTTTATCAGAAACATCTAAAAAGTAAAATTAGAAAAATGTTTATAAAATAAATACAAAAAGAAGACTGTTTTGAATATCTGCATACTGTGCTCCTATATTAAAGCAATTATTTTAAAGATTAAAATCTCCCAAACTATCTCCAAGTTACCCTAAGATAAAGTTAGTGTGTATATAAGAAGAATGAGAATCAACTGAATTTAGAGAAGAAATGTAGCCTTAATATAAAGAAGTCTGGGTGGATAATTTGCCTAGCTGTTCACAAGATATGGTTCAGTCCCTAACATTCAAAAATATAAAAAATAAAATGATGGTTATCAAATAAGTTTGTGTCCAGGGTCACTGGTATGTACAATAATGTTCAAGCCCCTGTATTCACTCAAATTCACTGACTTCATGAGGCAAATTTGAGTTCTGTAAAACCCATTCACCATATTAAAATGTGGAAAAATGTACTTTCCAACTTTTAATTGCACATTTATTTCTTGGTTCAAATGTATTTAGATAGGGCACAAATACTAATGATTGATTTATGGTTACCAAAGTTCTTAGTATAGTGAAATGTACAGTTTATTATTTGTTTGTTTGTTTTTTGTTTTTTTCAGGAAAAGAAATTAGGTTAACTCTTCAGTTTCAGCATATTGAAAGCTAATAACTTTGGTTTGTGTAAGTATACCCAGCATGCTCACACACTGGCAGAATTGTCTCAGAATGTTGTTTTTAGAGCAGATGTCAAACTTTAAGACATAAATGTCCTCATGTGTGCTACTTTGGGATTCATCTTCATATTTATACTTTTATATTACTTAAGTAATTATTCAAGTTTTATTAAAAGTATAATAAAAATTAGATGACAACACACATTTTTTGTTTTGTTTTATTTTTTGTTGTTGTTCTTTTTTTGTTTTTTGTTTTTTGTTTTTTGTTTTTTGTTTTTTTTGTTTTTCGAGACAGGGTTTCTCTGTATAGCTCTGGCTGTCCTAGAACTCACTTTGTAGACCAGGATGGACTCGAACTCAGAAATCTGCCTGCTTCTGCCTCCCGAGTGCTGGGATGACAACACTCATTTTAACAAATATTAAAATTCAGGTATGACAGGTATAATTTTAGACTTCCTGTAGATATCTGTTAAATCCATTTGTTTCATAACTTCTGTTAGTGTCCATGTGTCTCTCTGTTTTGTTTCTGTTTCCAGGATCTGTCCTTTGGAGAGAGTGAAGTGTAGAAGTCTCCCACTATTATTGTGTGAGGTGCAATGTGTGCTTTGAGTTTTACTAAACCTGTTTAATGAGTGTGGCTGCCCTTGCATTTGGAGCATAGATATTTAGAATTGAGAGGTCATCTTGGCAGATTTTACCTTTAATGAGTATGAAGTACCCCTCCTTGTCTTTTTTGATAAATTTGGGTTGGAAATCAATTATGATATTAGAATGGCTACTCCAGCTTGTTTCTTCGGGTCATTTGCTTGGAAAATTCTTTTCAAGCCTTT
>NC_034593.1:818128-823497 GCF_900095145.1 Mus pahari | reverse complement strand
GTCCAGGATCTTCTGGCCTTCATTGTCTCTGGTGAGAAGTCTGGAGTAATTCTAATAGGCCTGCCTTTATATATTACTTGACCTTTNTCNCTTACTGCTTTTAATATTCTGTCTTTATCTAATACGTTTGTTGTTCTGATTATTATGTGTTGGGGGGAATTTCTTTTCTGGTCCAGTCTATTTGGAGTTCTGTAGGCTTCCTGAATGTTCATAGGCATCTCTTTCTTTAGTTTTGGGAAGTTTTCTTCTGTAATTTTGTTGAAGATATTTGCTGGCCCTTTAAGTTGAAAATCTTCATTCTCATCTACTCCTAATATCCATAGGTTTGGTCTTCTCATTGTGTCCTAGATTTCCTAGATGTTTTATATTAGGATCTTTTTACATTTAGCATTTTCTTCGATTGTTGTGTCCATTTTCCCTATGGAATCTTCTGTACCTGAGATTCTCTCTTCCATCTCTTGTATTCTGTTCCTGATATTCACATCTACGGTTCCTGATTTCTTTCCAAGGATTTCTATTTCCAAAGTTGTCTCCCATTGGGTTTTCTTTATTGTTTCTACTTCCATTTTCAGATCCTTAATGGTTTTGTTCAATACCATCCCCTGTTTGGTTGTGTTTTCCTGTAATTCTTTAAGGGATTTTTGTGTTTCTTTTAGCTGTTTAGCAGTGTTTTCCTCTAATTCTTTAAGGGATTTTTGTGTTCATTCCACCTCTTTAGTAGTGTTTGCCTGTAGTTCTTTAAGAACTTCTACCTGTTTAGCAGTGGTCTCCTGTAATTCCTTGAGGAATTTTTGTGCTTCCTCTTTAAGGGCTTCTACTTGTTTAGCATTGTTCTCCTGTATTTCTTTGAGTGAGTTATTAATGTCTTTCTTCAAATATTCTACCACCATCATTAGATATGATTTTAAATCCACATCTTGCTTTTTGGGTGTGTTGGGATATCCAGGACTTCTGTGGTGGGAGTACTGAGTTCTGATGGTGCCCACTCTTCTTGGTTTCTTTTAGTAAGATTCTTACATTTGCCTTTTGCCATCTGGAAATCTCTGGTATTAATGTTCAAGCTGTCTCTGGCTGGAATTTGATCCTCCTGTGATTCTGTTAGCCTCTGTCAGCACTCCTGGGAATCCAACTCTCCCCTGTGTCCGCGTGGTCAGTGCAATCTCTGCAGGCAAGCTCTCCTCTTGTAAGGCAGGTGTCCAGAAGTCTGGAGCTCTGATCCTCCTTCTGAACCCTGGGGTCAGAGCATTCCTGTAGGCCAACTCTTCCTGTGTGATCCAGAGGACCTGTGGTGTGGAGAGTCCTCCAGAGCGATCAGCTATCTCCTCTGGGGTTCAGAAGAGAAATGGCTGGGCTTGCCCTGACCGGACCTGAACCCTGCCTCTGGGTGGGCGGTGTTCCTTTATCCCTGTTCCTGCTGGCACAAGCCCATCCTGGATTCTCTGGGGTTGATTGTGTTCCACTCACCCGTGATCCCGAGAACCTGTGGTGTGGAGATTCCTCCAGAGTGCTCAGCTGCTTTCGCTGGTGTTCAGAAGAGCTAGTCCTTCTATTTTTAAAGAGGGTTGAAAACTAGACTTTGTGATTTATCTCAAATAATTATGTTTTAGGAGAAATCATTAGTGCTATTTGTTTATAAAGAAATTTAATAATGGGCTTTGCCGAGAATTTTTTTAGTCATATACAGTACAGAATATTGAAATGATTTCACACAGAAACTGGATGTAGAAGCAATTCTTTACAAGAATGAACTAAAAAAGCTTGTACTGCTCAAAGCTCATCAACCTCACAGTGTTCCACAAACAGGTGTCATCCACATGGATGGCATTTGGGAGCAACCACAGTGTCACCCAGTAAAAACAGTGAGTTTATCTTGAACATCTTTCTGTGGCTTGTCTCCAGGTATCACTCATTAGAAGCATGGCAAAGTGATAGCTTCCTTAATTTATGACAGATTCACCTATAAGACAATTGTGAATTTTGAAAACTAAGCTCTAAATTTGGTGGCTGATTATGGGATGGATCCTCGGGTGGGCTAGTCTCTGCATGGTCCATCCTTTTGACTTACCTCCAAACTTTGTGTCTGTAACTCCTTCCATGGGTAGTTTGTTCCCTATTCTAAGAAGGAAGGAAGGATCCACACGTTGGTCTTTCTTCTTCTTGATTTTCTTGTGCTTTACAAATTGTATTGCATATGCTAGCAAGATTTTGCTGAAAGAACCCTGATATAGCTGACTCTCGTGAGGCTATGACAGTGCATGGCAAATACAGTAGTGGATGCTTATAGTCATCTATTGGATGGAACAAAGAGTCCCTAGTGGTGAAGCTAGAGAAAGTACCAAAGGAGCTGAAGGTGTCTGCAACCCTGTAGGTGGAACAACAATATGAACTAACCAGTAACCCCCATAGCTCATGTCTCTAGCTGCATATGTAGCAGAAGATGGCCTAGTTGGCCATCATTGGGAAGAGAGGCCCCTAGGTCTTGCAAACTTTATATGCCCCAGAACAGGGGAAGGTCAGGGCCTAGAGGTAGGAGTGGGTGGGTAGGGGAGCAGGGTGAGGAGGAGGGTATATGGAACTTTCTGGATAGCATTTAAAATGTAAATAAAGAAAATATCTAATAAAAAAATAAAATAAAATAAAAGAGAAGAAAATAAAAGAAAAGAAAAAAGAAAAAAGAAAACTAAACTCTATTAGTAAAATGCCTCAGCAGGACTTTATGTACTCCATTGTTTCAGGGAGCACAGTGAGGCACACCAAAGCTTCTGTTGAGACCAGCCAGTGTTGAACTGTGAATTGAACAAGAGAAGTAGACTTGCCTAGCTCAGTTGGGGCTAAGTGCCATTCTGAGAACAGATACAGACTTGTAAATTCAGCAAGGTCTCAATCCACATGCTCAGAAATCTGGAAACATCACAGTTTTCTATGGCAAGGTGGGATGTTTCCTGGGGAAGATATACACATTCTGAGTGTTGTCCTTAAGTGGCTAGGTTGTGTCCTTAAGTGGCTAGGCCATGAAATTATTTCTTAAAGGAGTACTGGAAAAACCGTTCAGCAAGTATGCAGCTCTGCATTCAATCTATAACTTTAGAAACTATTTAAAAGCAAATGTCTTGTTATTTTAATCTAAGGTGAGCTTTAAAATATTTGTTTATTCTTTGACCAAAAATAAGATACCTAAGGTTAATAAGAATCAATCATTGGGAGGAGAGGCCCTTGGTCTTGCAAAGTTTATATGCCCCAGTACAAGGGAATGCCAGGATCAAAAGTGGGAGTAGGTGGGTAGGGGAGCAGGGCGGGAGGAGGGTACAGGGAACTTTTGGGATAGCATTTGAAACATAAAAAAAGAAAATATCTAAAAATAAAAGAATCAATTCAATAAAAATGTATTTGAAATTTAACTTTTATATCACCAGGTGTCACTTTTATCTCACCACCAATATTATTCAAAATATATTTTTTTAAAATCGTATATTATAGCAATGTCTCAGCAAGAGTTTCTATAAGTTGACAAAAACAAACAAATATAGAAGTTATTTAAAGGAATCAATATCTGTAGCCAAATCATTTGTTAATGCTATAAACCATACTCATAAAAAATGGATCCATTCAATTGTACTGTAATTAGGCATTATTAAAGCTAGTTAAAACCAGTTGTTTCTTTCTAATTTTATATCATTTTTCTAAACCAAAACATGTTTTATTTATTTTTTTCCAAATTTGACACCAGAAGTGTCAAATATATATTTGCTCATTCACAAATATATAAATATAATATATATACATAAACACTATATACATTATATAAATATATGTTATATGTACATGTGTACACATACTATTAAATATACACACTTCTCATGTGTGTATATATATATATATATATATATATATATATATATATATACTTGCAAAATGTGCTAGTTATATACTCAATTATATATTACCCTTGCTATAGCAAATTTATGGTAAAATTGTATATCATAATTTTTACTATTAAAAAGAAAATTAAAATCATGATTAAAATAATGGTTTGGGAATTTCATACCATTCTAGTATCTATGTGAAAATCTTAAAAGCATGATCGCTTCTTTGTTAATTTACAATGTAACATTCTTATAGGTCAAGCATAATCAGAGATGACAAGTAAATTATATAAACACCAAGTGATATAAAAATCAAAGAAACTAAAAGGGAACTTAAAATCTTTATTTAAAGACAATTTAAATATACTGTTTTAAACACACAAATGTAAAGAATACAGTACAAATCAAGCTACTGATAGTATCCTAAGGCAGAAGTCACAGAATGTACTACAGAGCCCACAGATGATAGCAAACGCAACATAATCCACAAAAGGTTTAAAGAGAAAGGAAAGTTGACAAAATTGCTGAATACTTCATCAGCTAAATGTTTGGTTTTTAGGAAATCTCAACTTTAATATCCACTTATCTCTAAAAATGTTGCCATTTAGCAAAAATAAAATAGGAGCAATTACCTGAATGAACAGAGTTCCTTGGCTGAAACACAGTATCTGCAGACTTTTAGTTCAGGATGCACTTCATACAATGATGGTGCCTAGCAAACAGTGCCCTGTTCAGCTCTGAATAGGATCCATTCTCTAAAATAAAAACAAAATTTAGATAAACTGAAATGCATGGGTTGAGGCAGTAGAACAGATTAGATAATGAGACTCTGAAGATTGTGTACAAAAAAAAGAAAAAAAGAAAAAAAAGAAAGAAAAAGAAAGAAAAAAAAGGAAGGAAGGCAGAAAAAAGAAAGAAAGAAAGAAAGAAAGAAAAGCTTTAAAAAGAAAAAGAAAAGAAAAATAGTAAAATTTACATATGAATAATATGCATTGTCAAAATAGAAGTCTGGAAACAAACCATTGGACATTAACTACATCAGCTGCTGCTATTGGCAGACACAGTTGTACTCCTAGGGTCACAAGGTAAGTCATGGTTCCTATAGTACTAAAGCTTGCATTTCTAAGTGGAGATTTAAGATGCTAATAAGACTAAGGAAGTTGTGGAAAACTACATGTGGCTTCTAGAGTGCATACAGAAAAGCTATTCAAATGATCAAGAAACAATTAACTCAATAAGGAATTATGTAGTTACTGAATTCTTTTCTCCAGTCTTTCCCATCCATGGAGTGGAATTATCACTATATTTCCATAAGCTGGATTTTTATTCTCGTTTGCTTTCTTTTGCTGTGATAAACAGCATGACTAAAACCATCTTGGACAAGAAAGAATGTATTTGTCTTAGACATCCACACCACAGGCAATCACTGGAAGTATTCTGGGGAGGTACTCAAGCAGCAAAATGGGCAGGAACAATGGAAAAAAGCTGCTGACTGGTTCCCGTTCC
>NC_034593.1:784913-818117 GCF_900095145.1 Mus pahari | reverse complement strand
GATGAGTTCCCAGATGGGGTAGTCTTTAAGATGAGCCTTTTGTGGAACAGAAAGCACAAGAATTTGTTATTAAAAAGTTGAAAAAGTTGGATCGTAGAGTGGAATGTTTTATTCGAGTCAGGCAAATTTATAGGAATTCAGATAATATTAGGACAGTGGTATAGCTAGAAGAGGAAATACAAAACATTTAACTAATGGAAACAGAGTTTAGGCAAGGAGATAACAAATTACATCTGTGAAAGTTTTTTTTCAATCTGTCAATATAGTCAGAAATCTGAGAAAGAATAAATAATAGTCTATCAGCTACATACCAGTGATATATTATTTAAAAAATGACAGAGACCACTAGCCAACAGTTTTGTGGTTTCCATGGTCTCTGTGGTAACTTGGACAGAATCTGTCTGGCTTCCAAGCACAGATGACACAGGGATTTTTCTGTGGAATGGATACAAATGACAATAGAAATGGCTTACCATGTAGAGAGTATAAGTCAATTTGACCTAGGGTTTTCAGTTTTGTCCACTGTGTTTTATAGTGATTATAATATCACAATCCAGGCAGTATCCTGTATCTGTGTCCACATCCTCTGAGACCATGTACCATCCTGGGCCAACTGTTAAAGGCTTTGGGAATTCTGTCTGTCATACTCTTAATAATTAACAAAATTCTGACAGGATTGAGGGCTATATAGATTGGTTATAACTGAATAGAAATTAATCACAGTAGTAAAAGTCATATCAAAACAGGATGGGAATTAAAATCTTACATAACTTTGGCAGGTTGTGTAGGGAGAGAAAAGTACATTTTTGTATTAGTAAAGAGACACATGTCTAGGACCAGGATAAGAAAGCTGGCAGTGGTGGCATAAGATCATGGTGACAGAAAATTAGTTTGTTCAGGCAGCTTCAGGTATGGAACACAAACTGAGCATGCAGGCCATGAGAACAGGCCAGGGGTGTGGGAGCATGGATAGGTAAGCGCTTTGGCAGAGGGGACCTTTTTCCATTTACCAGACTGCTGTCAGTATATGGGAAGAATATCCCTTAAAATATACATTTGATGTTGGGGTCTAGCCTCAACACAGGATGGGAGTTCTCAAATGGTAGCAGGGATATCTGGACGGCACATAATAAATATACAAAGACTACTTTTGGGGGGTACAAGCAGTAACTTTTCAAGGCTTAAAGTTTCTCTTGTCTCATTCTCTGCTCTTTCTCACTCATTCACTCACAGCTTGAGTCTGCACACACACTGCATTCTCTTGTGCTCTCTGCTTTCTCCTATGTGTTTTTCTTTTCTTGAACTCTCATACTCTCACACACTTCTATGCATTCCTCTTTCGCTCTCTCACACACACTTCCCATGCATCTCATACACACAAAACATGCACTATTCTTTCACTCACACACTCACATACTTCATAAATGCCTCACATTCTTTCTTCACTCATTCTTCACATTTTCTCTTCACTCATTCTTCACATGCTCTTCTCATGCTCTCTCACCTTTTTCTTTCCCAAATCTTTTACTAATACTCCAAAATCAGGCAAAAAAGATATTGTATAATCATTGACAAATAAAGCTCAAAAGAATAGTCATGTCCCACAAAAAATCAAGAATAACGATTGTTCCCCCAAAGTTTCAAGCTTTCCTATTCCAATGCCTATAGCCAAAATAATAATAATTTCAAACTCATCATATTTAAACTTTAACTTACTATACTTCAGAGCTCAGAGCTCTGAGGCCAGCTACTTGCATTTTTTGGTGAAGCGCTAATGATAAATGACATGGGCAAAGCTGCCACGCAATGGCCAGAAAGAATCAAGTTAACCCTTAACTCAATAGTTCTGTTAGCTTTCTGCTTCTGCACATTGCACTGAATGACTTTCCTAAGACTCCCAATGTTTTGACTTTGTTTTACTGACATAAGATTTTACAAATTCTATACTTGCTTATCCAGAACAACTCTCAAATGTTATGCAAAAGTTATTTCATAACTTTAGTCATTTTTCCTTTCTTGGGGTCCCAATGTTGGCTCTACTTCATTTTCTAATAATTTTTTCAAACTTTCTTTCCAAGTCAAGCATTAACCTGGAACTACCATTGTGCAGTTATTACATTGTTTCGAAGATGAGAACACACAGTGTGCACCTGGGCCACTAAGACTGTACTGTGCTGTGTACCACACCTCAATTTTTAATTGTTTAAGAATCATTACATCAAGGAACATCTAGTTTCACAGAATACACCAGAGCAGAAGGAGAAAGAAGTAAAAATTCAGATACAATAAAATACTTATTCACACCAAGTAGTCACACACAAATGAAATCTATCCAACTGTTGTCTGGGGATAAGGTTAGGAGAAATGGGAACAAGCTTTTTTTACAAAGGTGTAAAGATATCTCCATCCTGGCCTACTGTAGGCAGTCCCTTTTTTCAGATGGCAGGTCCCCTGGAGAGACATGTCTCCTACTTCACCCAGTCCCAGATGCCATACTTTTCTACAAGGAGCTGCACTGGACTTCTCAGATGTCTCCATCCTGACCTACTGCAGGCAGTCCCTGCCATTGTATGCTGTCCCCAGCAGTTTGAAGATATTATATGGTGTGTATTGGTTTAAAAAAAAATTTGTCTGTGGAAGTCATACAACAGATTTATACTTCATTTTCTCTTTCTACCCAGTGTGTTCCAGAAATCAACCTTGGATTTCCAGGCTTGATGGCAGGGGTAGTTCAGCTGAGTAATTTTTCTGGCCTGAAAGTGGCTTTCTTGTATTTCCAAAACATTTCTAAACCTTGTCAATTGAAATCGATCTTGTTTTGAAAATTCTGATGTTATATTTATTACACAAAGATGATCCATGTAGCATACATTTAATTTTACCCTTTGTGATACATTCTTTCTAACCTATGAGTGTACATAAACAGAGCCCTATTCTGGGGTTCACTCTCACCCTCTTCAGCGTCAAATTCTCAGGTCCCCCAAACTCCATGGATTTTCTTAGCTTTTACTGATTACCTAATGTGTTACATCATCTGTTCCAAGGGGTGTAAAGGACATAGACAATTTTACATTGCCTTTCTAAAAGTGTCTTCATTCATAATAAACTGGGCTAATGAAGAAATGCTATTTCCAAATTAAGAAAATACTGTCTCAGAATTAAGAAAATATATATGCTTCATGATCTCTAAGCTTTTGGTAATATTATTCTTGGCTCAATTTACGTATTTTTATTATGTTGGTTTTCTCTCTGAAAGTATTTAGATTTTTAATTTCCACATATTGTTTTTATTAGATATTTTCTTCATTTACATTTCAAATGCTATCCCCTTTCCTAGTTTCCTCTCCAAAATTCCCCTATACCCTCCCCCTGCCCTGCTCCCCAACCCATGCACTCATGCTTCCTTGCCCTGGCATTCCCCTATACTGGGGCATATAATCTTTGCAATACCAAGTGCTTCTCCTCCCATTGATGGCCTACAAGGCCATCCTCTGCTACATATGCGATTAGAGACAAAAGCTCTGAGGGGTGCTGATTAGTTCATATTGTTGTTCTTCCTATAAGGCAGCAGATCCTTTTAGCTCCTTGGGTACTTTCACTAGTTCCTTCATTGGGGGTACTGTGTTCCATCCAATAGATGACTGTAAGCACCCACTTCTGTATTTGTCATTCATTGGCATAACCTCACAAGTGATAGCTATATCAGGGTCCTGTCAGCAAAATCTTGCTGGCATATGCTATAGTATCTGAGTTTGGTGGTTGTTTATGGGATAGATAACCGGATAGAGCCATCTTAGGATGGTCCATCCTTCCCTGTGTCTCAGCTCCAAACTTTGTCTCTGTAACTCCTTACATGAGTATTTTGTTCCCCATTCTAAGAAGGAACGAAGTATCCACGCTTTGGTCTTCCTTCTTGAGTTTCATGTGTTTAGCAAATTGTATCTTGGGTATTCTAAGTTTCTGGGCTAATACCCACTTATCAGTGAGTGCATATTCTGTGTGTTCTTTTGTGATTGGGTTACCTCACTAAGGATAATATCCTCAATATTCATCCATTTTCCTAAGAATTTCATAAATTCATTGTTTAAAAAACCTGAGTAGTACTCCATTGTGTAAATTTACAATATTATCTGTATGCATTCCTCTATTGAGGGACATCTGGGTTCTTTCCTGCTTCTGTTCATTATAAATAAGGATGCTATGAACATAGTGGGGCATGTGTCATTATTACAAGTTGTAACATCTACTGGGTATATGCCCAGGAGTGGAATTGCTGTATCTTCCAATAGGACTATGTCCAATTTTCTGAGGAAATACCAAACTGATTTCCAGAGTGCTTGTACTAGCTTGCTATCACACCACCAATGGAGGTGTGCTCCTCTTTCTCTACATCCTCCCCAGCACCTGTGGTCACCTGAATTTTTGATCATAGACATTCTGACTGTTGTGAGGTGGAATCTCAGGGTTGTTTTGATTTGTATTTCTCTAATGATTAAGAATGTTGAACATTTTTCAGGTGCTTCTCAGCCATTTGGTATTCCTCAG
Source organism: Mus pahari (assembly GCF_900095145.1). NCBI lineage: Eukaryota > Metazoa > Chordata > Mammalia > Rodentia > Muridae > Mus > Mus pahari. The sequence continues at coordinate 813,572 of NC_034593.1, read as the reverse complement.
TTGTGAATTCTTTGTTTAGCTCTATAACCCAGTTTTAATAGGGTTGTTTGAATTTCTGGAGAAGCTGGCTTATTGAGTTCTTTGTATATATTGGATATTAGTCCCCTATAAGATTTAGGATTGGTATAGATGCTTTCTCAAAATGTTGGTGGCCTTTTTGTCTTATTGACAGTGTCCTTTGCTTTAAAAAAATCTTTGAAATATTATGAGGTTCCATTCTCGATCTTTCAGCACAAGTCATTGCTGTTCTGTTCAGAAATTTTCTTCTATGCCCATATCTTCGAGGCTTTCCCCACTTTCTCCTCTATAAGTTTCAGTGTATCTAGTTTTATGTGGAATTCCTTGATCCATTTAGACTTGAGCTTTGTAGAAGGCAATAAAAATGGATCAATTTGCATTCTTCTACATGATAACCGCCAGTTGAGGCAGCATAATTTATTCACAATGCTCTTTTTTCCATTGGATGGTTTTAGCTCCTTTGTCAAAGATCAAGTGACCATATGTATGTGGGTTCATTTCTGGGTCTTTAATTCTAATCCATTGATCTATGTGTCTGTCTCTGTATCAGTACCATGCAGTTTTTAATCACAATTGTTCTGTAGTACAGCTTGACGTTTGGTGTGGTGATTCCACCAGAGGTTCTTTTATGTTGACCATATTTTTTGTTTTCCTAGATTTTTTTTTTATTATTATTTCAGATAGATTTCCAAATTGGCCTTTCTAACTCTGTGAAGAATTGATTTGGAATTTTGATAGGTAGGGATTGCACTGAAATTGCAGATTGCTTTTGGCAAGACAGTCATTTTTACTATATTGATCCTGCCACTCCATGAGCATCAGAGATCTTTCCATCTTCTGAGATCTTCGATTTCTTTCTTCAATGACTTGAAGTTCTTACTGTACAGATTATTCACTTCCTTAATTAGAGTCATACCAAGGTATATTATATTATTTTTGACCATTGTGAAGGGTGTTGTTTCCCTAATTTCTTTCTCATCCTGTTTATCCTTAGTGTAGAGAAAGGCCATTGATTTGTTTGAGTTAATTTTATATCCAGCTACTGCACTGAAGCTGTTTATCAGGTTTAGGAGTTCTCTGGTGGATGTTTAGGGTCACTTACATATAGTATCATATCATCTGCAAATAGTGATATTTTGACTTCTCCCTTTCCAATTTGTATCCCCTTGATCTCCATTTGTTGTCTAATGGTCTGGCAAGGAATTCAAGTACTATATTGAATAGGTAGGGAGAAAGTGAGCAGCCTTGTCTAGTCCCTGATTTTAGTGGGATTGCTTCAAGTTTTTCTCCATTTAGTTTGATGTTGGCTACTGATTTGGTGTATATTGCTTTTATTATGTTTAGGTATGGGCCTTGAATTCCTGGTCTTTCCAAGTCTTTTATCATGAATAGGTGTTGGATTTTGTCAAATGCTTTCTCAGCATCCAACTAGATGATTGTGTTTTTTTGTCTTGAGTTTGTTTATATAGTGGAATACATCAATGTATACATCAATGTTGATGTATTTCTGTATACTAAACCCTCCATGCATCCTTGGGATGAAGCCTACTTTATCATGATGGATGATCATTTTGATGTGTACTTGGATTTGGTTAGCAAGAATTTATTTTGAGTATTTTTGCTTTGATATTCATGAGGATATTGGTTTGAATTTCTCTTTCCTTTTTGGGTCTTTACGTGGTTTAGACATCAGAGTAATTGTGGCTTCATAGATTGAATTGGGTAGAGTACCTTTTGTCCCTATTTTGTGGAATAGTTTGAGGAGCATTGGAATTGGGTCTTCTTTAAAGATCTGGTAGAACTCTGCAGTAAATCCAACTGGTCCTGGGATTTTTTTTCTTTTTTTTTGGGGGGGGGGGACTGTTAATGACTGCTTCTATTCCTTTAGGGGATATGGGACTGTTTATATCATTAATCTGATCCTGATTCAATTTTGGTGCCTGGTATCTGTCTACAAAATTGTCTAGGTTTTCCATTTTTGTTGAGGATAGGCTTTTATAGTAGGATCTGATAATGTTTTAGATTTCCTCAGGTTCTCTTGTTATATCTCCCTTTCCATTTCTGATTTTGTTAATTAGGATACTGTCCCTGTGCACTCTAGTTAGTCTGGCTAAGGGTTTATCTATCTTGTTGATTTTCTCAAAGAACCAGCTCCTGGTTTGGTTGATTCTTTGTATAGTTTCTTTCTTATCTCCACTTGGTTGATTTCAGCCTTGAGTTTGATTATTTCCTGCTGTCTACTCCTTTTGTGTAAATTTGCTTCCTTTTCTTCTAGAGCTTTTAGTTGTGCTCTCAAACTGTTAATATATGTTCTCTGTAGATTCTTTTGGTGGCACTCAGAGCTATGAGTTTTCCTCTTAGTACTGCTTTTATTGAGTCCTGTAAGTTTGGGCTTCATTTTCATTAAACTCTAAAATATCTTTATTTTCTTTCTTATTTCATCCTTGACCAAGCTACCATTGAGTAGAATGTTATTTGGTTTCCACGTGAATTTTGGCTTTGTATTATTTATGTTGTTATTGAAGATCAGTCTTAGTCCGTGGTGATCTGATAGTATGCATGGGATAATTTCTATATTTTTTAAACTCTTGAGGCCTGTTTTGTGACAAATTATATGCTCAGTTTTGGAGAAGATACCATGAGGTTGTGAGAAGAAGGTATATCCTTCTATTTTAGGATAATATGTTCTGTAGATATGTTAAGTCCATCTGTTTCATAACTTCTCTTAGTTTTAATGTGTCTCTGTTTAGTTTCTGTTTCCAGGATCAGTCCATTGATGGGACTGGAGTGTTAAAGTCTCCCACTATTATTGTGTTCAGTACAATTTCTGCTTTGAGCTTTACTATAGTTTCTTTAATGAATGTGGATATTCTTTCATTTGAAGTGTAGATATTCAGAATTGAGAATTCATCTTGGAAGTTTTTACCTTTGATGATTTTGAAGTACACTCCTCTTTTTTGATCAATTTTGGTTGGAAGTTGATTTTATTCAATTTAGAATGTCTATTCCACCTTGTTTCATTTGCTTTGAAAATTGTTTACCAGCCTTTTAAAATGAGGTAGTGTCTTTCTTTGTCCCTGAGGTGGGTTTTCTATATGCAGCAAAATGCTGGTACTTTTTATGTAGTCAGTCTGTTAGTCAATGTTTTTTTTATGGGAAATTGTGTCCATTGATATTAAGAGATATTAAGGAAAAGTAATTGGTACTTCCTGTTATTTTTGTTGTTAGAGTGGGTTTCTGTTCTTTCATTTATCTTCTTTTAGATTTGTTGAAGGGTCATTTTCTTGCTTATTCTAGGGCATAATTTCTCTCCTTAGGTTGGAGTTTTCCCCTTATTATCTTTTGAAGGACTGTATTTGTGGAAAGATATGTGAATTTGAATTTGTCATATAATACCTTGGTTTCTCCATCTATGGTAATTGAGAGTTTTGCTGGGTTTAGTAGCCTGGGCTGACATTTGTGTTCTCTTAGGGTCTGTATAACATCTGTTCAGGATCTTCTGGCTTTCATAGTCTCTGGTGAGAAGTCTTGTGTAATTCTAATAGATTTGCCATTATACGTTACTTGACCTTTTTCCCTTACTGCTTTTAATATTCTATCTTTATTTAGTACATTTGTTGTACTTATTATTATGTGTCTGGAGGAATTTCTTTTCTGATCCAGTCTATTTGGAGTTCTGTAGGCTTCTTGTATGTTCATGGGCATCTCTTTCTTTAGGTTAGGGAAGTTTTCTTCTATAATTTTGTTGAAGATATATACTGGCCCTTTCAGTTGAAAAATCTTCATTCTCATCTATACCTAGTATCTTTAGGTTTGGTGTTCTCATTGTGTCCTGGGTTTCTTCGATATTTTGAGTTAGGATCTTTTTGCATTTTGCTTTTTCTTTGATTGTTGCGTCCAAGTTTTCTATGTAATCGTCTGCACCTGAGAGTCTCTCTTGCATCTCTTGATTTCTGTTGCTGATGCTCGCAACTGTGCTTCCTGATTTCTTTCCTAGGATTTTTATCTCAAGTGTTGCCTCCCTTTAGGTTTTCTTTATTGTTTCTACTTCCATTTTTATATCTTGGATGGTTTCTTTCAATTCCATCACCTGTTTGTGCTTTCCTGTATTTCTTTAAGGAATTTTTGTGTTTCCTCTTTAAGGACTTCTATCTGTTTTGCAGTGTGTTCCTGTAATTCTTTATGGGATATTTGTACATCCTCTTTAAGGACTTCTACATGTTTACCAGTATTTCCTGTACTTCTTTAATTTAGTTATTAATGTCCTTCTTGAAACCCTCTACTAGAATCAGGAGATAGGATTTTAAATCCGAATCTTGCTTTTCAGGTGTGTTGCTGTGGTGGGAGTACTGTGTTCTGATGATGCTGAGTGGTCTTGGTTTTTGTTAGTAAGATTCTTACATTTGCCTTTCACTATCTGGTAATCTCTGGTATTATATGTCGTAGTTGTCTCTGGCTGCAGCTTATTGCCCCTGTGATTCTGTTAGCCTCTGTCAGCACTCCTGGGAGTTCAACTCTCTCCTGAGTACCAGTGGTCAGACCACTGAAGGCAAGCTCTTCTCTCGCAGGGAAGGTACACAAAGATCTGGGTCTTATCTCTGCCTCCTGGCTGAGGATGAAGGCCTGAAATGACCCTGTCCAGGAAGCTCTCTTGCTTCAGGGCCTGCACACTCTCCTGAGTGGACCTGGATACAAGATCAGTTTCCACATATTGTATTGAAGACGATAGACACATGTCTTCATGTTTATTTTTTTTCTACTATTCTGGACATTTTCTGGGCCTCCTCAGTATGAAAATTCAGAACTGCTCTGTGTGTGTGTGTGTGTGTGTGTGTNTGTGTGTGTGTGTGTGTNTGTGTGTGTGTGTGTGTGTGTGTGCATGCGTGTGTGTGTGTGTGTGTGTGTGTGTGTGTGTAAAATTATATCTAATAGGTTCCCTCATCTTCTGCTTGCTTGTTACATTGTGTTCCTACCTTTTATATTTTCCATTTTTTCTGTCTTCTTACTTGCTATGATATAACTAAATGTTAATTTCCAAACTGTGCAAAATTTGAAAACATTTATTGCATAAAATTTTAGTTTTGAAGAATGCTGTACCTTGTTCCACTGTTTCTCATGGGGCATTATGGAAACATTTTGTCTGAGGACTAGTGTTTTGTTTTGTTTTGTTTTTGTATTGTTTTGTTTTGTTTGTTTTGTTTTGTTTTTCTGCCCTGGCAACTGTAGCTTCTATTGTTGCTCTAAGTTCTACTGTGTGCATCCATTGCCATTTTCTACCTTTCATTTTTATTAATTCTTTGCTGCTTTATTAGTTTTATCAAATAAAAAACAAACAGAAAGGAAAATGTTTCTGTGTTTTTATATAAGTTTTCTTTAAGGAGCATTCTGAAATTATATACATACATATATATATATATATATATATATATATATATATATATATATATATATATTTGCCTCTCTTTTTTGAGCTCATAAATTTCATAAGAAAGGATGACCAAATAAAGTAGAGAAATTTTATCCCAGCAACATGGCTGCCCTGAGAAGGGATCACATTTAACTATATGACTATGCAGAAATGAGACACACCGTGGATTACAGTATAATCTGGCTAGAATATAAACACATCCTTAATAAAGAACCTAATTCCAAACAATGAAGGTAAAGTTAGTTTGTATAACAAAGCAGCCATGTCTGAAAGTGATATCTAAATCAAAGGACAAACAGAGCAATAAATCAGACAAAAATTAGACAGAGTCAGTTAGAAGTAGAATATGTACAACACAACAGTAAAAGAGAGGCAATTTAGGAGCAGGAAGATAAAGCAGGAAGATGCTGTGGTATGGTATGTCATGTGGGGTATATTTGTGTATGCACATGTCAGTTTTTCTGGGATAGTTCTACAGAGACTGGAGACAGAGAAAACAAGCTAGACAGGTGAAGACACATCTAACCAGAGAATGACAAGGAGCCAAAGATTAGAACATATTGCCAAAATGTGTATCAGGCCATGCTGTACAGTTCAGTCAGAATCTGAGAGAAGCTGGATTGAATCAATCAGCTTGGAAGATTAAATTGTACTGACATTAGAAGCTTCCATGCCTATGTCTAGGGCTAGTTAGAACAAAAAAGAAAATATTCTGGGCTCAGCCTAAGGTCGATTATTTGTACAGATTGCATATGGCCCTCATCTTTTCACTTCCTCTTAGGACATAAAAAGGACATTTACCCATGGTCTTACCACTCAGTCCTCAGGATTGTCATTTACCTTGCCATTACTTTTCCTTCAATAGCCTGCATCACAAATCTAGAGCATTATGTCTTACTAGCCTCCATCTTCTGCTATTATAAACTGTTGAAGTGAAGAAGGGAGAACCCATTTGCCTATTTTGTTCTTTATTTATATATTCTAAAAACCACTGTATCCTTACACTGACCCTACAAAAATCCCCAATGTCTCTAACTTCTTGACCTTTTCTGAAGTTCTATCTGGTTCTGGTATTTTATAAGAGCTTCAAGGTTATGCAGCCATAGATGTTCACATTCATCTAAGGAAACTATAGGACAAATTTCAACATAGTGCCCTTCATTTAGCTGATCATGTATGCTTTTCTTCTTTTGTTTGGTATATATGGATCTCTGTATCCTCTGTCTGTCTGTCTATCTGTCTGTCTACATTTCTGGCTATCTGTTTATCCATTTATCTCTATCCATTTCCATCATACTTTAGAATAGTTAAAGAAAGAAACAGAGGAAGATGTCTTTTTTTAAGTTAACCTAATCATAGCCTTCAGTTATTACACTCAAATTTACACAATGAATATTGTTCTCATGACATGAAGTAATCAGATTCCACCAGTATTTCAAATTTACACTCTATCTTCATGCTTTATGTCATACAAATAATATTCGCTTTCAATATATCTGACCCCTAAAACAGGGACCCCAAAAGACTTTGTCTTCTTTACTAGTACTTTGTGGATGGTGTAGGACTGCTTGGTATTTAGCAGGCAATGGATGATTGTTTGCTTAATGGACCCAGGGTCTTGATGCCAACTTTGACAAAAGGTCATTCTGATTAACACAGCTGTGGTTCTTCATTGACTAGGGTTAATCTGTCAACGCTTGACTCATTCTGAAAAACTGAAATCTGTTATAAACATAACATCCACTTTCCACTCCCTTGTGGTAATTGTGCTACAATTCAGGGCCTTAATTCCATACATTCTCTCTTTTGCCTTGTTGTCAATTTTTATACGGTCACTTCCTTGAGTTCCCTAATATATGAATTGGGATAACATATCTCATGTTCTTCAAGGGTCTGTTAATCTTTTGCTGCCTATGTCCCTTTCTTCTCTACTCATATCTTTTGGAGATTTTCTACTTGACTCCCAAAATTAATAATATTAAGCATCACCTGGATATTCTGTCAAGTAACAAATACTGAGATCTGATACATATATTCTACCTCAGAGTTTGTGTTTAAGAAAGATATCATGTAGACTACAGACTAAAAGGGATGTTTCACAGCACCTTGTACAATAAGTGACTATTGTCTTTCACAGCATACACCTCAAAACAAACCTATGAGATTTAAAAAATATTTTTACTGATTTAAATATCCTATTTCCTGACACTTGTTGGTAAACATTTCTGGAAAAAAGAACAAAAAAGAAAAAGTAGTAGGAAAGAGTAGAGCTGGGTGTCAGAAAGGAACCCCCTTATACTCTAATTCTGGAGGCTGTCTCTAGTCTTCAATTTCTGTGCAGTCTGTGTAGAGGTTAGGTGGGTACAAAAAAAGCAATGCTGAAGATGGTGAGCTACCCACTACATGCTGAGAAGTGGGTATACAGCATTGTTCTATGTGCTTTTAAAACAGTATAACACTGCTGATATCTTAGCTTCAGACTTTGAGCCTCCAGTGAGGTGAGAAAATATATTTCTGTTGATTTGAATCATCAATACATGGTACTTAGTTATGGAGGCTGTCAGAAACTGACACAAACTCTAAGACCCATTCCTCTTTTCAACTTAGTGGCTATGTGACATGATAAATAATCTTCTCATTTGCTTATTTATTTGTCAAGAACCCAGTCCACTCCAGGACTTTGGCATAAACAGCTGAATCTGTTAAATAATTTATTAAATGCTTTACCCAAGAAAACTTTTGCTCTTTGGAGGCATATTAATTATGATCAATAAGGAGATTTACTGAAACATATAAAATATTTTCTATTATCTCCCATTTTATTTTTAGGATCTTTCTTCCACAAGTTGTTTAACTACTAATATTTTGTTAGAACTCAGGTTGTGTATGCCAAGAATTCAGCAGCATAAAAATAAAAATTGAAACAGCCAACCAAAAAATAAATATAAGCAACAAACCATCTTCTGTGGCCTGCTGTGGAGTCTTGAAATATCTTATTCTGTCAGTGTGATTTCATAGCAAGATGAAAAATGTCAAAAGTGAGGATGACAAATCAGTCTAGTGAGGAAAAATGACTCTCAGACAAGAGATGTCATTTGTCATGATTGCCATTTGACTACACTCTCCCCTTTCCACTCTTTCATATGAATGCAATTTTGCCATTATTTTTAAATTATCTTTACTGCACAATGGTTTGATCATGAAAATTATATTTCCATTTTTAGAGTTTTATAAAATAATGTCTTAAAATGTGACCACATTATCTTTGTGCATTTCAGTATATTAAAGAAAAATCATTAGTGCCTAATTTGCCAAATATTACTATTAAAAAGTAAGTGGCCATTTTTCCTAGACATAGGTAATACCAAAAAAATTTTTTTTTCAGAATTGACACAGCTGAGCACAGCTCTCTGAACCACTGCATAATATGGGTGGTAATTAAGCCACAGCTTCAAGGTTGCATGAGCACAAGACAATTCAGTCTAATGAAGTATCGATCGGCTGCAGTTGAGTTAAAACAAGTTGACATTCATTTAGAGGTAGCGATGTGAATGTACCACAATGCCACCAAAGAAATGAAGGGAACAAACAATGAGGCTGAATTTTAATCTTCAAACACAATTAAGAATCTTATTTATAGCATGCTGCTCACTTAAACTAAAGCTAATTGCATACTTAATGCCCTAACACAAGATACCTAAATCAGCAGAAATTATATATCCTTAGCATAATGGACAAAAAGGACAGAAAACACTGTGCAAAAGTAGAGAGCTTCAAGTAGACACATCACTACTGTCTTAGAAAACTGTGCTGATGAAAATGTTTAAATTTCCTACCGGGTTGTTTTGCACAATTAAGCTCATCTTTAGGGGCTCTGAAGAGCAACCTAGAAAAGCAGAACTCTACACACATTAAAGAAACCTTTTGATGAGGGTAGGTTTACTATGTCATAATGATTAACACCTGTATTCAAGGGAACATGATTTACTAAACCAATATTGAAATGACCTTATTTTCCCAGAAGCAAATTTAATGGCTATTGCATTAGCCACCTTATTCAGGAAGACCAGAATTTCTCAAAATTAAGTTTCTCTTCAGAAACACACAGACCTCAAAGCCAGCTAACCTACTGCACAGTGTGTAGTCATCACAAGTATGAAGGCATTGTTTGAATCTAAAGTGCAAATAATATTTAGACCTTAGAAAGCTTTTGCTATTTAAATAATGTGTTCTAAGGTTAGCAATTATTATATTAGACACTAATATTTAATGAGAAAATATTCCTTGAAATATAGTTATTTTATAGTTAACATTAGTCTATTGGTGGGTGTAAGAGACAATTGAAACTATACTTTATTTGATAATTACCTATGTAAGAACCTTAAATTTATTCTAGGTTTGAACATTTTCACCAACAATATTCTTACTGAATTTTAAATAAATCAGCAGCAGAAATATGTCATTCAATATTTATCAGTGAATAATGACAAAACTACTATTTTAAAAGTTTGTATTCTGCAAAGTGGGAATTAACTATTGAGAAGGTTGCTTACTTCATAGGAGACAGAGCTGTGTCTCTAGTTGCATATGTAGCAGAGGATGGCCTATTTGTCCATCAGTGGTATTGCAAAGTTCATATGCCCCAGTACAGGATAATGTCAAGGCCAGAAAGTGTGAGTGGGTGGGTTGAGGAGCATGGTGGTGAGAGGGTATAGGGGACTTTGGGGATAGCATTTGAAATTTGAATGAAGAAAATATCTAATAAAAGAAGAAAACTTAAAAAAAAAAAAGTTGCGAAAATGTGCTCATAACAAATGCCGCCAAACAAAGTCCTTCTATCTGAGTCTATGCTGGTACTTAATGTTGACATATACTTTTGCTAATCAATAGATTTAGTTTCACTGGAATTACCCAATATAGACAAGACCAATTTCTCATGAAAAATACCCCAGATAAGAGAGTGCTAGTGTGTCTAATTATATTATAGACCTTGGGCAGAAGAACACTTTCTTTAAAATACTAATAACAGCTGTTAGGATTCATACAAACTCCCTATTTGTGATAAGAAAGAGGATATTTCTTTTACTGAATATTTTGATTTGATAATGAATTGACAGGACTCCAATTTTGTGATTTGTATGCTTCAGTTCATCACTTCCCATTTTAAAATTGTTTTTCTTTGAGTTATCTTTTAATCAATAAACTTGTTCACCATAAAGTAACTCCTTTGATAGCTATAATTATTGTGCTTTTATTGATATTTGAATATAATATTAGTAAATGTTCCATCTCTATAACAATGTGGAACAAACTACTGCATGCAGAGCTCAGAACTCATAACTTCTTGATCAAAGCAATATTTGTTAACTTGTTTCATATGAGGAGGGAGCATTGGTGAAAGAATAAGAGACATGTGCAGTTGTTGTAATGACTTACCATACATTGATATATAAAGACACAGCAGTGTTCCAGAATACATTTCTCAATTTGTTTTTAATTTTAAAATGTTTCAGAAGAGCTAATCTTATGTGAATTACCCAGTTTACTTCAGGAATTATTTCCCACACATGTATGAGTGAAAATCTCTAGTGGCAACTTGGTACTTTTAAGGGATTAAAATTTTACAAAGTAACATGGTGTACTTTCATTAATAACAGTAGGCAATATTCAGTATTTCATACTGCACAGCTTTTTCTTAGAATTAGTAGCACAAGAATGTGTTGTACTTTTCTTGTATAAGTGATACAGCTCAGAAATATAGGCTATCAGACTTGATATTTTTAAATGTTCAAAAATCTTTACTTTTTCATTTTTTTCTCTCCTAAGTGTATATTTCTAGGCTGGCATTGATACCCCTGTTTTGAAATTTAAAGATGTTAAATGTGAGTTGGAAAAACACAAGTGCTGATAAAAATTTAGTCTTTTTTTTCTTCTCTTTGATTTGGCACTGAAAGAATAATGAATAATCAGGTTCACTGAGATAGTCCTTCTGTTACTTTATTAAGAATTTAACAATTACTGTAAAAGACTGACAGTAATTTGATTGTATTGCTGGGAAACCTGTATATGATAATAGAAATTAATGAGAATATCTCATTTTTTTATTCTTTTTTATTCTCCCATTCCATACTGGTAACTGTTTAGGAGTTTTGTTTTCTATATATTTCCAGATACTTTTCATTCATATAGAGACATAAATGACATTTTCTACTTTTTCCCACACAAATAAGAATATGATTTGGCTTTATTATAGCTTCCTTTTTTTCATGTAACAGATATATATTGATATAAACTATAATTTCATATTCTAAACCAAATTCTCATAATTACATTTTAAGCTAGGATAGGCAGTATTTTTCTCCCAATACTTTACTGTTTTTTATATCAAATGATTAAGTAGTTTAGTTATTCTTAAAAGAAAACTTAAAAATTATGGAAAGTCATTGCCTGTTTCCTGCATCTACCAAAACAAAGCACATTTATGAGCTAAACCTAAGTGACCATGATACACTTTTCTAAGCCCTCAAAACCACATGGCTGTCCCAGAGGCACTGCTTCAAGGCAGTTGATGATCATTTCACATGGCTGAGATAGTGCTTTGTTGTGTAGGCAATAAAATGATTTTATAGCTACCTTAATCATCTAGACATCCGATACAAAAATAACTTTAAATTGCTTTTATAAAATGAATAAAATATAGTTCATCTTGGAGATCAGCACATTCATTCAAATACATTCTTCCATTTGGAAATGTGGGAGTATATTATAGGTTTGTATATTTACTTAGTTAGGTAAGCAGACCTCCTTTGCATATTTTTAGTTAACATCAATTCTTCTTTAGTTTACTTCCATTTTTGAGATTATGTATCATTCCATTCTTGCTTTGTTTACCTTCCAGCCCTTCCACGTAACCTTCTTTCTTTAGAATCAATAGCCCATTTCTACAAATGGTTTATGAGTTTGTGTTTCTAAATATATAATAGAGCTTATTCCAATACTATGTTTCTCCCCAACTGTACACCTTCAAATTGTTGTGCTTGAACAACACTGAAGAAACTGTTTGCATGCTTCTATGTATACCTACCAGAATATCTTCATATATACACATTTATGTTTAATATAATTTTATATGATTTCCTTCCTTTGGGACTTCTATTCAGTGCATTAGAATTACATTCCCTATCATCACTACTATATATTTTGAACTCTAAAAATGAACAATCTGAAGGCAGTTTTATGTCCTTGGGGTTGTATAGTTTTGTGTTACTTAGTCAAATTTATTTATATTTTCCATTTATGTGACAGGATATATGCCTTTCATAAAGAAGATTTCTACTATCACATATTATGTTAAAATTTCATGCATATTTTACGGTCTACCCATTGGAGAGTTTCCTTCATTCAGGAAAGGATAATCTCTAATATCCTAATCAGATATTAGATGGTAGGAAGGTAGGTAGGTAGGAAAATAGGCAAATAGATGATATAGAGAAATATAGGTAATACTTAGATGATGATAGATTGATGGAGAGAGGATTAAAAATAAACAGAAATAGACTGAGAAATACAGAGAGTAAGAGAGGCAGACAGGCAGATTTTGTTAACAATTCCTATCAGTTGCAGAATTCCAGTCAGTTACAGAATAGTGCATTTAAATATCCTAAAAACACTAGGGCATAATTGTTACTACAATTAACTTACATTTAATATCGAAGTTACTGTAGATGTATTGTATCACTTTCCTTAAATTATCCCCATATTTTAGCTATGGAACTACTAGAACTGAAAATAAGATGTACCTCTAAACTCTTTTGAAAGCAAGTTCAGACATAAGTAGCATTTGTAACCATAGAGTTAATGTGCTCATTTATGAACAGCGGAGGCTCAAGAATTAAATGAGGTTACTTAAAAACATGTAGATGGCTCTGAATGTCCCAAACATATTTGTCTATATAAGCAATTTTTCCTCATTTATTTTCTAGGAACTTTCTGCCTGCATCACAATAATACAATATTTTATTTTTTCTAAGAATATCCCAATTATTCTGCCTGTCCTATATACTATTCCTCATTGTTTCACTAAATATTTAAATATATCCAGATTCTCAAATTCTAAGACAACTATAAAACTAATCCCAGAGAAGAAAATAACATACTAAATGTCTTTCAATATGTTTTGGCAAAAATATATGTTTAGATGTGCATACAGAGGTGGTTAATTCAGTTGGTTAAACTGCATGTTTTGCAAACATAAAGACATGGGATTGATCACCAGAATCTACATAAGATTCATTTGTGAAATTATGATTATGATCACAGTGCTGGGGATATAGAGATAAGCAGATTCCTGGGGCTCACTGGCCATCAATCCTAGCCTAATCAGTGAACTCTTAGATGGTGAATCAATATCTCAAAAATAAAAATGTAGATGGTGCTGGTGGAACAAAATTCAAGTTTATCTTCTGATTTCTACACTCTTGCTCATATGAAATCACATGCACACTCATGTGAACACACAGAGACACACATGCACACATATGAGCAGTAGCACACACAGTGTGTATGAATTTTATGAGGGAAGGTATGAATTATAAAAATTGAGTAAAGAGAAGCACAATTCTAGGCAATTCTGAACTGATAAATGTGAGATTCTGAGCTGTTAAGCTGGGTGGGTATGTTGAAATAGCCCTGACTATAGCTTTGAAGAATTATTGGTATGCAAACAAAAGTGACCTCCTTGGGGCAAGCTTCAATTGTTGGAAATCCTTTATTATAACTATCAAAAAGCAAATAAATAACTCAAAATGAGAATGAAAAATGTATTTATCTCCCCACCTACCCTCTAATTACATCTGTAAAAGTACAAAAGACACCAAACTATTATTTTAAAAAATACATATTTATGAAGACCTCTAATATTCCTTACAATTGCATTGTTTCTTTATTCTGGTATGTGGCTGATGGGTAAGGGATAGAATGACCCATTCTAACACTCAAATGGCCTTCCAGGGTTGATGATGACAATGGTATCCTGCAATGGTGTCCATAGTTTTAAGGTTTAGAGCCAGGTGATAACAAGGGTTATCTCAGGATAGAGAACAAACTATGAGAACTATTTTAACATTGACAATTCTGTACTTATTAAACTGACAGGCAGGCAGTATATATCGTTTATTTTTAAGTATAATTGTGAAAATGTAAGAATAAATTGAGTTCTGCTAAGTTAAAGGTTTTCCTGAATCATGTCACGGTGAACAGTAATTTATTCACTTTTCATATATGAGTTACTTCAGAGACCTAGACACAGTTGAGTAAAGGGAAAGATGGGCGCTCTTGAAAAGTACTAATTACATGCCCAGGTACCTGCTGTAAACATGTACAAACAACTTCCAGTCATTGGCAAGGTAGCCACAATTGAAGAAATGCTTATACTTTTAAACACTTTGCTAATTATTAGATATCAGTTCTCCAGCCAAATTAAATCCTGTGATCTAAATAACCACGAAGACAATTAGTTTCAGTAAACTTTGATGACTTTAAGAACTCATAAATTTGTCTTGAGTCAATCTTATAGTATGCTAAAAGAGTATATGAAACAATTAAAGATTAACAAATCTGAATATAAAACAGATTAAATATATGTAATAGCTTCAGTGGATCCCTGTCATACTTTTATATTGAGATAAGAAGGCCAGATGAAACTTGTTCTATAAGTATAGTTTAAATACAAACAGTATCTTCAAAATAATCATACAATTAGCATTACAACTCCCCCCCAAATTAAATACCAATAAAGGCCCCTTTGGTTCCTTTGTTTGAACAGTGAAAAAAATTGGTCTTGAAGAATATTGGTGGGTTTTCATATTTTTTTGTTTTGTTTTGTTTTGTTTTTCAAGACAGGGTTTCTCTGTGTAGCACTGGCTGTCCTGGAACTCAGTTTGTAGACCAGGCTGGCCTCAAATTCAGAAATCCGCCTGCCTCTGCCTCCCGAGTGCTGGGATTAAAGGCATGCGCCACCACGTCCGACTGGGTTTTCAAAATTTTATCAGTGATAACTTCATTGATTCTGAGGTGAGAAAGAGTGAGAGAGACAGAAAAAATATTTGGGATACTTAGAAATGTCTAACATTCAAAAATAGTCACAAAGTTGTAATTATTTACCCCAAAGTTGCTCTAAAATATTGTCAATTAAATTGATATTAAACATGCTGGTATCTTTTTGCTCTTATCAGCACATATATACCTCTAAACTCTCACTTAAGTCAAGAGTAATTGAACTATTATGTTTCATAACTATAATGCTCTATAATAAATCCTCTATAGTTCGGATGCATAAATGTTGCTTCATCTGATTTGTAAAAATATTAACTACAAGCAAGATGAAAAAGATACTACAAGCCAATAAGGAAAGTTTACCTAATCATTTTATTTTGATAACTTCCAGTAGAAGAAAAGTGACAGAGTTTCTTAACCAAAGATACCTTGGACTTTTTTTGCAATTTACACGTTCATAGTTGCAACGTCTTAGAGAGCTCATAGAGAATATCATGTGTGAGTCTTCACAAACACAGAGATCACAAATCATGACATATAGCAAGGATCCAGGGGTGTTCAGGTAGGAAACATTGAATAGAATTATGATAAGAATATCCACAAGGGCTGCTTTGGAATTTCTTCTAATCCCATCATTTCCAACTTCCAGATTTAATGAAACCGTAAGGATTGTCCTCTGAAATTTAATAAATGTCACCTCAACTCAAGTAGGAAGTAACAGATGAAGAGGAAATGAAAGAGCTTTGTTAACAAAGAAAAGGCAATAATTACAGAAGTTGCACCTGCATATTCTATCCTTGAGTTAAAGGAAAGACAAAGAAAAGATCTACTTCTGAGGATGAGTTTGCAAAATAGCAGTAGTAATGTTAAGTAAAAGTCAAAACCATAATAAAATTGTAAAAATAGTCAATAATAACTAGAGTAAGTGTTTGCAACACCAACCTTCTAAAATTTTCATCTTGATATTTGAAATCCTTTCCTTACTATTGTCAATTTCTTACCCCAAAGCAACTATAAAGCCTGTGGCCAAAATCTACATGAGTACCCTTTCTTAGCTCTCATAACCACCCATCTCCAAGACTCTTACATTAGCATAAACTGAGACTCTGGGAGCTAGCACCTTCCCCATAATTCCCATGTGTACTATCCACAATTTGACTTTTCCCACATATGTACAGTTTCCAGATCTTTTGTGTAATACAATTAGATAATGTCCATTACCTCAAGCAATATCAAGGATGCATCAAGGAAAAGATGACAATGCTTTGCAGTAAGGATGAGGGTAGAAAAAAAATGGGAGAATCTGTATTTTATCTAATTTTACTTTTAATCTTTTACTCACCTAAGCTTAATTCTGGGAGTTTACCTTTCCTTTGGTTTCCCCTCACTACAGTCTTTAACCACTCTGAACATGTGTTCAGGGATCCAGAATTCTACTTTATACTTTATTTCCTTTTGTAGACTGTTACATGGTATTTTAAAGCTAGAAAGTTAAACAGTTCCGGTTCTCTTTCCCTGAACAGATTTAACTTGTTTTGTTGTTGTTGTTTGTTTTGTTTTGTTGTTTATTATTAATCATTTGTTTACATCTCAAATCATATCTCACTTCCCGGTCACCCTCTCTAATATCCCTTCACCCCCATTCTATGATATCCTACTTTACAGTTACCTCTCCACCAACCCCCCATCCCACATGTGCCCTTCCTTTCTTTTGCCTATGAGAGGGCTCTCATACCCTCTTACACTCTCCTGCTCCACCACTTCAGCATCCCCCTACTCTGAGGCATCCTACCTCCTTGGGACCAACAGCCTCCCATCCCATTGCTGTCTGGCAAGGCCATCCTCTGCTACATATATATCTGCAGCCATGTATCCCTCCAGGTACATTCACTGGTTGATGGTTTAGACTTTGGGAGAACTGGGTAGTCAGGCCAGCCTATGTTGTTCTTCTAACGGGGTCACAGCTGCCCTCTACTACTCCAGTCCTTCTTCCAGCACCCCTACCAGGTTTTCTGAATACAGTCTGATGGTTGGCTCCAAGCGTCTGCATCTGCATCTGCATTGGTCAGTTGCTGGATGGACATCCCCAGGACCTGCCACTCCTTGTTCCTGTCTGAAAGTGCCTCTTGACCACTGCAAAAGTGTTGGGCTTGGTGTCTGCAGACATGATGTATCCCCGGGTGGGGCCATTCCCGATTGGCCCTTGCTTCAGTCTTTGTTCCTTTTTTTTTTTTTTGTCCCTGTTCTTCCTTTGGACAGGAACATTTCTGGGTTATAAAACATTGAGATGGGTGAGTGACGCCATCCCATAATCTCTCAATCAGGGGTCATGCCTATCAACTGGAAGTGGTCTCCACAGGTTCAATTTCTGCTTTCTCTGCGAATTAGAGTGAAAGTCAATCCTGTTGGGTCCTAGGAGCCTCATATTTGTCTGGTATCTTGAACCCTCCAGTGGCTATCTTCAGTTCCACATTCCCCCTGCTACATATTTTTATTCAATTTCCTGGCCCTATGTAACCCTCTCACTTCTCCCACAGTTTCTGATACTGCCACCCTTATTTTCTCCTCCTCCTTTCTCCCTCCCTTGTTCCACTCTCCGTCAACATCCCACAGTCACCCTGTTCCCTCCTCAATGTAGGTTTGAAGTGTCTACTCCCCTGGCCTTCTTTCTTTCTACACTGCATATGGTCTGTACGTTATATCATAAGCAGTGTGAGTTTGAGGCTAGTATCCTCTTATTACTGAGTACATAATGTGTGCGCTCTTTTCTATTTGGGTTACTTCACTCAGGATAATATTTTCTAGTTCAATCCATTTGCCTGCAAATTTCATGAAGCCATTATTTTTAATCATTGCATAGTACTCCATTGTGAATATATACCATATTTGCTGTATTCATTCTTCTGTTGAGGGACATCTGCGTTGTTTCCAGCTTCTGGCTATTATAAATAAGGCTGCTATGCACATAATGGAGCATGCATACTTGTTATATGATGGAGGATGAGGGGTATAGCTGAGTCTTCAGGTAGAACTATTTCCAATTTTCCAAGAATCACCAGTCTGATTTCCAAAGTTGTTTTACTAACTTGCAGTCCTACCAGCAATGGAAGAGTGCTCCTCTTTCTCCACATCCTCACCAATATTTGCTGTTACCTGCATTTTTTGTTTTAGTCATCTGACTGATGTGCAGTAGAATCTCAGGGTTGTTTTGATTTGCATTTCCCTGATGACTAATGATGTTGAACATTTCTTTAAGTGTCTCAGCCATCCAAGATTCCTCAGTTGAGAATTCTCTATTTAGCTCTGTACTCCACTTATTAATAGGATTCTTTGGTTCTCTGGTATCTAACTTCTAGAGTCCTTTGAATATTTTGGATATTAGCCCTTATCAGACAGAGGGTTGTTAAAGATCTTTTCCCAATCTGTTGGTTGCCATTTTGTCTTATTGATAGTGTCCATTGCTTTACAGAAAATGTTCAATTATAAGAGGTCTCATTTTCCAATTGTTGCTTTTAAAGCCTAAACCATTGGTCTTCTGTTCAGGAAGTTTTCCCCTGTGCCCAATTATTCGATGCTGTTCTCCACTTTCTCTTCTATTAGATTTAGTGTATCAGGTTGTATGTGGAGGATCTTGATCCATTTGGACTCAAACTTTCTGCAAGGAGATAAGTATGGATTAATTTGCATTCTTCTATATGCAGACCACCAGTTGAACTAGCACTATTTGTTAAAAATACTTTTTTCCACTAGATGATTTTAGCTTCTTTATCAAAGATCAAGTGCCCATAGCTGTGTAGGTTCACTTCTGGGTCTTCTATACTATTGCATTGATCTACATGCCTGCTTCTGTACCAATGTCATGCAGTTTTGTTTTGTTTTTATCATTATTGCTCTATAGTATAGCTTGAGGTCAGGGATGGTGTTTCCCCCAGAAGTTTTTTTTTTTTTTTTTTTTATTGTTAAGAATAGTTTTTGCTATCCTAGGATTTTTGTTATTCCAAATGAATTTGACAACTGCTCTTTCTAACTCTATGAAGAATTGAGTTGCAATTTTGATGGGCATTGCATTAAGACTGTAGATTGCTTTTGGTAAGATGGCCAGTCAGTTTAACTATATTAATAAACAATTTCCTTTCTCACCATCAGAAAAATTCTGCAGATGTTAACTTATAAATGTTTGAGAGAATGTAGATATGGCCTTGAGGATTATGGAAGAAGAGAAAAAGGAATGGTTAAATAATTGGTACTAAACTCTCACTCTATAAAAGACATTCTGGTGTGATATGACAAACAAAAACACTAGAGATAGCAATAAAGAATGTTTCAGCAGACCAGAAGTCAAGATTTTTATGGTTTATCTATGTGTAGATAAAATATTCTGAAGGGAAATATATTTAAATTATCAATATACCACATAGCAAAATATCACAACACTTTATTAATATAAGTACATATATGTATATATTTATATTCCTTTAAAAAATTGAACAAGTTCTGAGTGTATTGCCCTGGCTGATCTAAAACTTACTATGTAGATGAGAATAGCCTCAAACTCCAACCTATCTGTCTTTGCTTCCCCAGGATGAATAAAAGGTTTTCACAAGTAGACCAAGTCTGTAAAATTTTATTGAAAACAATTTTATTTTACAATTTAAAGAAAAGAAATAAGACATACCAGAAAATGCAACAATTTGAAATTTTGGCATTATACTCTAAATAGTGCTTAGGTGAAAAAAAAAAAAAAAAAAAAAAGTCATTATATGCCATGGACCAGCCACAGTCAGCCTCTTTCAATACCTGGGAAATTAGGGTTCTAGACAGGTGGGCATGGAGTTGGCAATGAAAAGGTGACAAACAGACATAGACACAAGGGAGTGCTGAATCTGGGTGTATTTTCTCAAAGAGAGCACCAGTCTTAGACAACAGAAGAAAAACAAGAAGGCTAAGCAAATACATTTGCCAAGGTACACTGGTTCTTAACACAAAACAAAGAAAGGTACACATAAAAAGATGGTGGGAGCCAGGCTGTGTTTACAACTGAGAATAGGAACAATCCTTGATTAAGATCAGCTAAACACAGGGGCCAGGTGCATGCTTTGATAAAATGCTAGTCCATTGTTAAACTCGACAACAGGGGTCCTTTAGTAAATACCTGATTATGCCATTCCTCTAGGCCTAGTGAAAAAACTGCACCAGGGAAATTCTGTTCTACTAAAACTTTCATGAATAATACTACAACCCCCCTATTTCCTATGCCATTGTGTATTCTTGTGTATGGGTGTGACTTGGCTAATGTTCTACGTAATTACTATGTAGACTAGTCCTGATTTTATCTAGCTCTATTCAAGTAAATTTTAATGCCTAAACATTGGAACACTGGTGGAGGCTTAGCTATATGTCAAAATTAATCCGTAAAGGCACTTACAATAAGACAATACTGAAAGAGAGCAGACAGATCCATATACCAGACTAATGCAGTGACATGTTTGGAACATACATGCTATTGGAATGCTAAGGTTCCAGGAGGCTACGTTTCTGTGAAACTCTTTGCCTTGTGACTGCTTCCAGGCTTTTAGGCATGTCAAGCAGACTTCACTGGAGTGGATGTAGCAATTATAGAATGTATGAATTACTTTTATTTGAAAAATTAGAACAATAGCAATTTATACTAAACATTGCAAAATTCAGCTAAACCCTTTAGGAAGAACACTAGAGTACTAAGTTCCTATGAATACTGGAATATTAAGTGTGTGGGCAAGAAGAAAACAAAAGCTATAAATTAGTTATATGAAAATCTAAAAAAGCAACTAGTAACAAATATAACAACAACAACAACAAAAGCAGCTAGTAACAAATATAACAAGAGTACAAAGAACTCAGCACCAATGAAACAGTAAAAGAGGTTCAACATATATGGGAACAGAAAGCAAATACATACCAGGAGTGATTTACCAATTATCAACTTCTAACACTGACAGAGAAACTTTAATGCATATCTCCCATCACTCACCAAAATACTAATAATTAAGGTAAATATATTCAAAATGTAATTTTTGAAACCTATGAAAGAAAAATAACAGGCAAAAGTTATTTTGCCAAACCAAACTCCTAATGGTCTCAAGGAAAAATATAATAGTGGTGTGATAATGGTTGCCAATGGTTAGGAAATGAAGATTTTTTTCCAACATAATTGATAATGTCATTATGATTCTGACATCAAACATACAAAAGACATTATAAGAAAGAACACTGCAAGACTTCACTACTACATTCAGAAAAATATATTTATATAACTTAGTAATGTAAACATAAATGGAATAATCTATAATTACTCTATAATGCATAATAGTTATAATTTATGTAAATGTGATTGAATATTTTACTAAAACATCATTTTACAAAAGAAAAGATACCTAGTATTTATAAATTACAGGCAAAATCTATTGCTAAGATTCTATATCAGTTCATGTAAAGACTGACTGGAACCAAAAATATAATGATGTAAAGAAAATTAAATAGAAATTTCTTTAGCTAGATCCTGGGATAATAATAGAATCCTGACATTATATATTATGCTTAAAGTGGAATATTGAAAATTTTCATTTGGATCTGGAAAAGAAATAGGAAATGTTATATTTAATTATCTGACAGCAGGTTTCTAAACCGTACAACATAACACTAAAAATAAAAGGACTGTTAACTAGAAGAAAATAATTTGCCATTTTCTAAAAATAACTGAAGACTGAAATATCTAAGTAATGTAACAAATAAACCTGGTAAGTTTAGTTACAAAGTCAATACACAAAAGTCAAGTGAACATCTATCTGTGGGATCAAGAGTTAGAAAACAGTGCTGACAAAGCTGCATTGGAATTCCACAGGGGTAAAAATAAATAATCACAAATTTAGCAGTTTAATCTCAAGCCTATTGATTCTCAAGATTATTCCTCATGGGTTTGTTTTTTTTGAGTGACAAAATTTCTAATGTGTCTATATTTGGTTTTAGAGCTTTCAAGTGTTTGTTTTTGAAATGTGCTTAATCTTGAGGATATAGCATCATGTTTATTCCCATAGTTAGAAGGTATTGCCTATTTACACTTCAATTTCCTTGGACCTGTTCATATAATGAATATGAGAAATTTGAATATATCTTTCTATGTGGATACGTAGATGCTTTGTTTTGTTTATTAGAGAATCTCTCATTCCAATATTTACCTAGAATATAATTTTATCAGATATTAAATTGCTAAAAGAATATGTAAATCTGTTTATGAATATTATATTTCATCTCAGTAGGCCATGTTTTATATCTAACCAGTACAACATCTTAAATATCATAGTATCAAGGGAAAAGTTCATATTTTAAAAGCCAAAATTCTCACAAATCTTTAGGATTAGATTTTAGAAATTTATTCTCCTTTACAAAGAATAATAACTTGTTTTGCTTTAATTATTAAAACAATGATGCAATTCTATAAGATTTTAACTCAAACCTATAAAGAAACTGATAAAAATAGCTTTAGCTTTATGAATTTTGATTTTATTGACATTAACAAATATAATTTTTTCTTTAAATAATTTATAATTTTATAAATTTTAGCAGCATACAATTTCTAGCTAAATATAAATGGTGAACTGAAACTTCTGAAAGAAGGTTGAATATTTTATGTATACTTCAGGTTAGGCACAGTTATCACAATTTAAGTATGATCATAAAAGGCAAAAAACAAAATGTACTTCAAGAAAATAAAAAAAAAAACTTTTGCTATTCTATTATTGAGATTGAAATAATAAAAAAAAAAAAGTTGAAGACGGCTCAGTACATAAAAATGCTTGCTGTGCAGAAAAGAGAATGAGTTTTAATCCCAAACCATCAAGTAAAAGATGGTCATAGCAGAAGATGTGTATAATCCTATAAACTCAGCACTGTTGATTTCTGACAAGTAGCTTGCTAGCCAGGTAGTGTAACCCAAGTAGGAAGCTTTAGTTTCTAAAATTAGAAGGTGAAGAGCAATACATGAAGACAACTAACACCTTCTTTTGGTCTCCAAATGTATGTACATAGGTATACAATATGCATACACAAGAGTGCACATAACCCTCCATACTGCCATACCATATTACATACATACATACATACATACATACATACATACATACATACATACAAACACAAAGAGAAAGAGAGAGACAGGAGAGAGAGAGAGAGAGAGAGAGAGAGAGAGAGAGAGAGAGAGAGAGAGAAGTAGAGAAGGAAGAGGAGGAAAAGAGAAGGAAGATGTAATAATAGGAAAGGTAAGACAGGGGAAGCCTCCAACTGGGGACAAAGGAAGAAGGAGAAGAAAATAAGAAAGACAAATAACACCAAGAATAAACATTATATTTACCTTAATAAGTAAATCACAGCCTTTGCAAGAAGTAGGTGGCACAGTTCTGATGAAACATAAAGTGGTGACTGAGCACACCTGTGAAGTGTATAAAAGTATTTGTCATCTTAAAAAAAGTTACTCTGATATTTCTGGTGAAACATGGCTGAGTGCATAAATAAAGAAAAAATACTTGCTCCTCAGATTCTGGAACCAAGGAAGTCAGAAATGATATTTGCTGAAAGAAAGTTTTAAAAACTAGGGAAATGGAAGGAAGTATATAAGACAGATAGCAATGCTAGATTATACCAAAGTGTGTGGAACTTTAAGATAAGTACTCTGCTCTTCTGTGCCTCTGAGAAAGGATTTGTGTAGTAAGAAAAGGGCAAGATCATGTTCTTCAACAAAATCACAAAGAAAAGTGGAGTCTTTTTTATAAGCAAATACTCTGTGGAACTAATTTATAACTAATCACCTAAAATTACCTTGATGAATTAAATTCTAAATTTGTAACTTAACATATTAACCTAATATATTAACTTACACAAATCACTATCAAATATAGGCATCCCTCTTCTGGTAGAGAAAGTAGAATTTGTTTTGTTACTTAAAGACATCGCTAGGTCCAACCTATTGGATATTCTGTCAATATTGAAATTTTCAACTTTCCAGGAACGGTGCCAGCCTCCCAATAAAGACAAAAAGTGAGGGAAGATATACCATGTTAACCATTATGGCCCTGACATGATGGAATCACAAACGTTCCATGTAACACTTAAATATTCAAGTAGGATTATAAGTTGTAGTCTTTGTATAAAGACATAGCTTTTCCATTAGAATGCTCTGTGAATAGAAGATCCTAGTTTTTACTGATCTAGTAAGCTCTCTCTGCCATAGGAAATATCTTGCTATGCATAGAGTATATGGATAATTGTATTCTCAGGGAGCATATGCACATCAACATTAGTCAGTTTACCTTTACCACTTATATGAAGTACAGTTATTAGAGTTGCAATAGACTACAACACACAGGATATTGACAGAGAATAGAAGATAAGGATGGTTATATTGTATATTCTGAAGATTGGCTTATGATAACTATAGAGAAACAAAACTACATGAGAATTAAGTTTATCACTGGAGGTAATAAATATAGTCAGCAGTGATTCTGATTCTTACAGTTAAATATTTAGCAAGTTGTGGTATGGTCAGAAACTCCATTTCTAGAGATCCTGAAATAGGAGAAACATTTGATTCCATCGTGGGATATATAATGATATTCTTGATTAAAGATAATAATAAATTGTATACATTTAAGTATTTAGTACCACAAATTCACATCAAGGCCCACTTGACTACTTTAAATAAATTTGTAGTTATGTATTATCTTAAGCAATGCTTTCATAACAGTTCTAGGCCACAAAAATTCCAGCAACCTTAACCAGATCCCAGTGTATTGTTTATTTTTATGTTCATTTTTCACTTCTATAAATTTTAAGAAAAGCAAATTATTCATTATTTATGTCTTGCTTCTTCCTTGAAAATGCTTTTCAAATTCAACTATCAGTGCTTCTTCACATCTTGTTGAGTGATGTTCTACTTGCTTTGCTGGAAGACATTCTATTCATCTATGTACTGATGAATGGACATGTTTGTTATGTCATGAAGAATGGACATTAATGACGTGTTTTCTGTGGTGTAGGCACATGTATGTTGTATTATGAGTTCTCTGGAAAATAGAGGCTTAAGTGTAAGGGTTCATGCTTTGCCAAAGAATGATATTCCAGACTCAGTATGCAAATGCAAAGAGCATTTTATTCTGCAGAAGTTCAGCATGCTGTTGTCTACCATCTTTCAAGATGGAGGTGCCGAAGTGAGTTCACATGCCCAATTTAAAACACATTATGGAATTCCTGGGAAAGGGTATATTACCTGTATCTTAATGTGTTGGCTCTATCTTTAGGGACATTCTAGAACCATTGCTTGATCATGGAGTTGGGAGACTGGAAACTCTTGCTGAAAAAGACTGAAAACTCCTGCTGATCCATTGTCTTGCCTCAGGCCAGGTGGTGGGGCAGCTTCTGATTTCTGGATTTGCTTGGATTTGCCCAGGTCTTAGAAACAGAGATTTAGACCCAGTCTTCTGAACTGCCAAGTTGAAGCTTGTCATCGATTTGGCCTATCTCAAAGATCCTAAGAAACCTATTTTTTAAAGGTGAATTTATGTTCTTTGCATAAATATATGTGATTTGAATTTCTCCTCATCCTTGTCCAATTTAGTGCTACCAATATTTAAGAGTGAGCCCATTGTAACAAATATTCCACACTCCCATCTTCTTGTGGATACATTTTGGATTTCCCATATAAACCACCATACTAATGATGTTTCCATGTACCTACCAGCACTTGTTTATATAATATTTTCCTCAAAGATTAAAATTTTTCATCTTGGGGGGAAACATCTTAAGACAGGACATTTATAGGGAAATGAAACACAAGGATATTATAAGTAGAGGTAAAATACTGCAGGGAAGCTCATTAAGACATTAATAAACAACCTGAAAATTAGAAAGACTTTGAAACATGGTATTCACTAGTCCCCTTTCTTCACAGAAATATATGCATAGAATAAGCTGCAAAGTGTTTTCTGATTATGTTTCTTTCTACCTTCTTTTGTGTGTGTGTGTGTGTGTGTGTGTGTGTGTGTGTGTGTGTGTGTGTATGTGTGTGTGTGTGTGTGTGTGTGTGTGTGTGTGTGTGTGGTTTTTCGAGACAGGGTTTCTCTGTACAGCCCTGGCTGTCCTGGAACTCACTTTGTAAACCATGCTGGCCTCTAACTCAGAAATCTACCTGCCTCTGCCTCCCAAGTGCTGGGATTAAAGGCATGCACCACCCCACCCAACTACACTTTCTACCTTCTTAATCCTTGGGATTGTATTTAATATAATTTGTTGTCCAGTGGAAATCATTGGACAAGGTGCTGAAATGATAAATTCTAAGCTAAAATCATATTCATCTTTATAACAATTTTATGATTCATTTCCTCAAATTTATCAGCTTATTGAAGGAAATTATTTATATCTCACTTGTATCTATTTATTCAACTAATGTAATTTCTTTATATATTATTTTCCATTCTGCCTGGTACTTTGTATATAATGGGAACATGAAGCTTATAAAACCCACAGAATATTTGTAAAGTAGAAATAACTCCCATTTACTAACCACTCATTTTATTCCAGGAACTCTTATGGAATGTGTAGGTGTAATGAGGCTGTGTATTTCCAAGCGCTACATGTGGTTCATTTACTGTTGTGTTCAATTCTTGTTTCTCAAGGGCATAGGTTGAAAGCATATTGTTTTAAACAGTGTCTATCTTACATTTTCATTTTTCTTAGTTCTATACTGTGGAAAATCTGCTTTGACCTGGCAAGTTACCATGTTTCTAAAGACCAGGGTGTTTGAGAAACAACACTTGAGGAAAATTGCAGGTAAGAGTATGTGTTCCTGTCTTACATCCCTTTAATGGCCAGTTTTCTGATGTGCTCAGTACATCCTTATAGGTTCTAAGAGAGATCATTTTGATTTTGGATTTTGTCCACAGCAGATATTGAATTGTGTATCCAGGACCTCTTTATATTATTTTCTGTCTCTACCGTACACTTCTCCAGTCAAACTGCTTCCTGGTAGTGGTCAGTGAGAACAGGTCAAAATTGTTATCTTTATGGATCTGATGCATTGTTGTTACTTTATGTAATAAAATTTCTTGAATTATCAATGAAAGTTTTGAGTTTGTTCACTTATTAATAAGACAACTCCAGTTGAAATAAAAATTCTCTTTTCAGTAAAATATACAGCCATTTCAAATGCTATGACCACTTAAAATGTGCTCATCCAAATCCCAGTTAAGGTAATGCAACACTATTAAGAGACTTTCAGGACTAAAAGGGAGGGATCTTAATGAAATGCCCTCCATTGGGGAGAGGGAACTGGTAGAGCCCACCTCCAGGAGAAAGACAAGGCATCAAGTGAGGAATGGGGTTGCCATCCCACAGTCAAAACTCTCACTCATAATTGTTCCTGTCTGAAACAACTGTAGGGATGGAAATGAAGAGTAGCCTGAGGAAAAGGAGGTCTAACAATAGGCTCAAAGTGGGATCCAGCTCAAGGGGAGCCCCAAGACCTGACACAATTATGGAGGCTATGGAATGCTCACAAAAAAGGACCTATCATGACTACCCAACAAAAGACCCAACAAGCAGCTGAGACAGAGGCAGATATTTGAACCCAACCAATGGCTAGAAGCTGCTGACCCCTGTTGTTGAATTAGGGGAAATCTGAAAGAAGCTGAGGACGAGGGCGACCCTGTAGGAGAACTAGCAGTCTCAATTAACATGGACCCCAGTCTGGAACACCAACCAGGCAGCATACAACAGCTGTTATGAAGCCCCCAATACATATATAGTAAAAGACAGCCCGGTCTGGGTTTAGTCCCTGGGCCTCAAGAGACTGGAGGAGCCAAGGAGTTTAGAGGTCTGGTGGGGTGGGGCTGGGGGGTGAGGACATCCTCCTGGAGACAGGGGGTTGGGAAGGAGGTATTGAATGTGATATGTGGACCAAGAGAGGAATAAAATCTGGAGTTTTAAATATATAAATAAATAAATAAATAAATAAATAAATAAATAAATAAGGGAGAGAGGGAGAGAGAGAGAGAGAGAGAGAGAGAGAGAGAGAGAGAGAGAGTCTGTCTATTGGAGGTGATTATGTCATGAAGGAGAACTCTTGTGGGAAAGAC
>NC_034593.1:775831-783818 GCF_900095145.1 Mus pahari | reverse complement strand
AATAATAATAATAATAATAATAATAATAATAATAATAATAATAATAATAATAATAATAAAAGTTCTAGTGCCCATGCTTGCTAAATATTTACTGCTTGTTCTTTCATAATGAATCCTCCATAGTCATTCCAAAGCCCTGTATCATCCCTATGACCAGGGACTAAAACTCTGCTTCACTGGACAGAAAAATGATCAGCTGTAAGTATTAAGTATTGAGCAAATCGAATCACAATACGCTTTTATATAATAGAGAGTTGTGTTTATGCTAGAAGAAAGTATGTAGTCCTCAAAATTGAAAAACAAATGTATTGAAATTGGTAAGATTCAAAACGACAAAGTTCTAGGAAGTAGTTTATATCAAACTAAGATGAAAATAAACAGTTGAGTTTGATGATTTTGATAACAGCAATTTCCATAGCATTTTGGGGGAAAATGTGCAAAGATGATTGAAGATATAGGAATAATGGGGACAACAAATGTTTAAGAATTGATCAAAATTGGACCAAGATTTTAGACATTGAATATGTTTTAGAAACCCTGGGAGCCTGATTTTGACAGAGTTCTGGAGAAGTTCTTTGCAAAAGAATATTATCACATTGAACAATATGACTAGTTCACAGTGACTCTCAAAGAAATTAAGGTCTGGGTATATCTTGGAATCTTTCACATTAATGCCCTGATCTGTGATACATCCCTAGTACCTGCTGACTACCTTTGGAGAGTGCTAGATTTAATTTAGAGAAAGCCAACCCTCATGGTTTGCATCAGAAGTAACCTCACATGAGTATGTGTTTTGAATGTTTGTATCTTGGCTCCTGGTGCTGCTGGTGGAGGCTGTTGAAATTTCAGAAAGTGGTTTCAGGCTTCATGAGGTTGACCAAAAAGGATAGCCTTTTGAAGGTGTTTCCTCTACATCCTTTCTGTGTAAATATCTACTAACTGGCTCAACAGAATGTGAATAGCCTTCTCAGCCATACTCTAGCACTACCATGTGGTGTTTTATGCCTTCTTGTCACAATGGACTAAAACCTCTTGAAAGAATGTGACAAAATAAACTGCCCCTTTCAAGTTGTATCTGTTATGTGCTTTGGATATAGTGATACAAAGCCACTAATAAATACATAAGTCCAGGAGATGAGCAGGTGTTCCTAGTCTGGGAGTTTTGTCAAGATCTTTTTCATCACTTCATTATGGACAGGTTATCAATTGAAGTTATAACATTCTTTTCTCCAGTATAGGACAGTTAGGATTTTATTTGCTCTGTTGTAACAAAGGAGAAAAAGAAAACAAATAACTCTAGCAATAATATATGGTTCAATGTACACAGATATATTTTCATAATGCTTCTTGATAATTTTTATCTCTTTTTATTTTTATTTACTAAGCACTGTAGCAGAAGACAATTTACATTCTTTAATTTTATAAAAATTTAAATTATTTTTAGGTTTAAGAACAGTAAAATTTGGAAAATGAAATCTGCCAAATTTATGTTTATTAGAAATAAATTTTTATAGTAAGGGAAAAGAAAAAGGTAGCTATTTGGTTCAGTACTAAAAAAAAAGAAATGCTACTGTCTAATGTTATCTATATATGCACGGTTTTAAGGCTGACCACTTGGTACTGAATAACCAACTGTGGTACTATTCCCTTAGGAAGACCATTTATCCTGCTTTTAGCCTTTCTTAGTTGCCTGTATTTCTTGATCTAGATTTAAGACTTTGTGAGCTTTCCCCCTCCCATTTTAGTGGTTTTATTGTTCAAGTATAATTTAGGCAGCCTTTCTTGTCTGAATTCATGGGTGCAGCCTCTCTGCCGTTTCTAGGAATCACTAGCAAACTTCCTGTTCCCTCAGCTCTTAAAATCTTTCTTTCTCTCTTCCAAAATAATTCTTTAGCCTTCAGTGCAACAGTTGTGTTGTAGTTCTATCCTTTAGAACTGAGAAACACAAGATCTCTTGACCTCTACATTTTAATTGTTTGTGGTTGTCTGCAATGGTCTCTATCTGCTATAAAGAGAAGTTTCTTTGATGTGAATGAAGAAATATATTTACTTGGAGGTATAAGTATAAATATTCAAAATTTTCTTTGGAATTATGTTGGTTTATTATGTGGTGGTTGTAGATTGTCCTCCACAATCGATGACTTACTAGTTCTATGTAGTTGGCTAGGGTTTGAGTAATAGACATGGTTTCTTCCTTGTTGAGCAGGCAGTCATTAAGTCCAACTAGCAAGTTACTCATTACTGCCAAAGTATGCATGTCACTATTTTACTGTTAGAGTTATCATGTCTTGCTGGTTGATTGTTAGAGTTATCATGTCTTGCTGGTTGATTGTTAGAGTTATCATGTCTTGCTGGTTGATTGTTAGAGTTATCATGTCTTGCTGGTTGCCATTTTGGTCCATGAGCATCACAGCTGAGTAAGAGTATTCCTTGCTTCTTGCCCTTGGGCACTGGCATATATTTTCTGCTACCATGAGGTCTAGCTCAGGTTCTTTGGGCCCTGTGTCTAGAATGCATTTTGTCTTGAGCAGTAGCAACTTACCCTCTACCACTGTGAGGAAACCAAGAGCAATAGTAATAATCTATAATGTGTGAGATATATCTTGAACAACTCCAACAAAAATAAAACAAAAGGGGATACTCATACCTGGTGTGTGGGGTTTTATTAATCTGTGGCTGTTAGTGATAATTTCATTTAAACTTTATACATATAGGACAGGTCACATTAGTCACATTATAGAAAAGCTGAACAGATTATATTCATGTATTTAGGAATGTGATAGTATGTGTGTGAGTGTGTGTGTGTGGGGTGTGTGTGTATGCTTGTGCATTTGTGTGTGTGTAATAATAATTTTTAAAAAGAGCAAGAATTTGAGGTTAAGATTCTTGAAATTAAACTTCCTATATGAAATTGTTCCTCTAAAGTGCAGGCAGCTGTGATCTCATTGACATGAGCACCTAGTGTAACTTCATCCTGTTTCTTTCAAGTCTTATTTTGTGTGTACATTTTCATTTAAAAAGAAAATTAGGCTCTAAAAACTGAAACATGCATTGAGTGGTGATTCTTGAACTTTTGAGTTATATATTGTTCTGGCTACAGATACCTTATAAACCAGCCTCTTCCTCATCTGTCCTTCACAGAGTTATATATTATTTTAAAACTAAAGTCAAAAGTTATTGATTTAGTTTCAGTTGTAGTCCTTAGAATACTAATTAGTCAGACTATTTTATTGTCAAAATGAACTGACATTGCAGGGTCTCAGGCATAGAATTGAGAATTTCATACAATATAGTTTGAATACCCTTGCTTCAACTCCTGCATGAACTGTAACTCCTTGCCTGTGCAGCCAACTGTGAGTCATTTTTTTTTTTATCCAGTTAATTACTCTGTAGTTTGTTGTCTATATACTCTTGACTGTAAGGCCTTCACTAGAGTGTAGTCAACCAACCAAAGGCCACACATTTAAAAAAAAAAAAAAAAAAACCCAGCTCCTACCTCTTCTAGCTCCTGTCAAACATCTCTGTAGGTGGGACTGTATCATCTTCCTTCTCCATGCTGCAATTTTATCTGGCTTGAGGCTTCACAGATGTGCCTGCTGTAACAGCAATAGAAATCTTATCTAAGACAAGTTGGTTACAAGAGTGAGGTATTGCATTGATAGACACGACCCTGTTTTGGGAAGAATTGCAGAAAAGCTTTGTAGCTCTAGTTTTATGCAGTTGTAATAACTGTTCTATTATTGCAAAGAGACACCATGACCACAGCAATTTTTATGAGAAGACATTTTATTTAGGGCTTAATTATAGTTTTAGAAGGTAAGTCCACTAACATCATGGGGAGGAACATGGCAATAGTTATGGAACTCATGATGCTGGAGAATTATTGGAGAGCTAAGTCTCAGTACACAGGCTGGTTTTGTTTTTGAACTATATCTACTTATGTTATTTCATCTCCTTCCTGTTAATATCAAGCTCATTGAATCCATGCAGTGTATCATTTTCCAACTTTGGACTGCTTTCTTCATTTTTCACATCATTTTGTCTATTCTGGAAATACTTGTCCTTATTCCAGAGAGTTTCACATTATCTTTCATAGGACTCAGCTACTGCTTTGATTGGCATCCTTCTTTAGGAAGAGGTTTCTGACTTTGTTTCTAGTTTATTTTGCTGTAGTAAAACCTCCATTGTCATTATATCTGTACATTTAAGCATCTGTTTAAGCTGCTTGAACTAATGCCAAATGGGAAAAGTAAGTTCACATTGCCAAGTTATCCTAGTTTGCTTATCTATTTCTGGGATAAAATGTTGATCACACTGACTGAGGAAGAAAGGGTTTCTTTCATCTTACAAGGTATTGCCCATAATCAAGTGAAACCAATTTTGAAACTCAAGGCAGAAATCTGAATGTAGACACTAAAGCAGCGATCATGGAACCACACTGCCTACTGCTTTGTTGCCCAGCTCATATTTAACTATCTTTTATAACCATGACTATTATTCAAGTGTGGCATTTCCCATCATGGCCAAGACCTTCTCTGTCAATTAATAGTCAACATAACACTCTGAAGACATGCTAATTTATTGGAGAAAATTTGTCACTTGAAATCTCCTTTTCCACAACTAGTTCTCAACTACTAACCATCAAACAGTCCTTCTTTAATTCTTTGTTTTTTTCTCATTCCTAAGGGAATCTAAGTTTTCCAAAAATGAATATA
This sequence comes from Mus pahari, assembly GCF_900095145.1. Taxonomy (NCBI): domain Eukaryota; kingdom Metazoa; phylum Chordata; class Mammalia; order Rodentia; family Muridae; genus Mus; species Mus pahari. The sequence continues at coordinate 779,103 of NC_034593.1, read as the reverse complement.
TATGTATGTATGGATGGATATATATATATATATATATATATATATATATATATATATACATTTGCATGTAGTTCTTCTTAGGGGTTACTGAAAAACCCTAAAATCATGTTTTTTAAGAGCAAGGTATGGATAGACAGTACAATCAGTACAAGTTCCTGCTTAGCTTTCATCCACTAACACAAAGTATAACTAAAGAAAGTTTTCTTTTCAATAGTTGGTATTTAATTTACATATTTACAGAGCCTTTCTTCCTTGATTTCTATGTGAAATATGGTGCTCCAAAATCCTAAATGTAAATCCTTCCTTTATCTGTCAGCATTCTGTACACAAATTGATGATTTCATGTGAACTCTGAATCTCTATCTTTCCTCTTCTAGAAATTTGTAAGGGACTGGGATTCTGCATACATTTTGAAGCTAGAATCCAGTATGACCTAAGATATCCTGCTTAGAAGTTCGAGTTAGATTGATCTGATCTCTGTGATATCAACTTTCTCTGTGATGCTGCCCTTGCCTGATCTCCAGGCCTATGATTCCACTTAAAAAACTTATAATTCAGCTTTCTGACTATGTTCCTTTCGAGTATGCAATAAAAACTGTGATTATTTTAACATTTTAAGAAAATGTGATGACTATCAAAATGATTTCAACAAAGAAAATTAAGTTTGATTTTTGAGATGAATATACAATGATTTTATCACTTTGTCTTTAAAATTAAGCATAAATATAGCTAAACATAGTTTTCTTGTATAAACTGATTCTACAGCAGGGTGACACCTGCCAAGCATTTCTCAGTTTTATTTACAGAAGAAAACCCATGTGTATTTAACAGTACATAGAAGTGCGTAAATTTTTTACAGATTAAAGTTTCTTTTTGACAGAGTTGAGAAAACACAGAATGCATCATATTCTGTTTATCTTGATGGTATAATTCTAAATACATGAATGTTCTTCTGTGAGCCAAGACCACTCTTGATTTGAATAATTCCAGAGACTGATTTTCAGAACTCAGTAAAATTCTCTTACTCCAAAAGGGTTTTCTATAGTAATCAGAATCCCATTAAACACAGCCCTAGAAAAAGACACAGCTTAGCAAATCCAGGAGAGTCCATATTTAGAACTTCCCATGTTCTTCTTCAAGTCGTATCATGTGGATGAAGCCAGCATCATCTCATGTGATCGAGAGAGATGTAGTGCTGAGCTTCCAGGTATCAATGTGACCAATTAAAGGATAAACAAACAAACAAACACAACACAACATAAGAAAAACAAAAGTTCTTTCATAATCTACTCTGTTAAGATAAGCATGAAAATAGGAGTTCAGAAAAATAGACTCATTCTTCACTCTCTACAGAAGGCACAATAAACTGTCCAGAGTTCTTTTCTAGTGCATAGAAATATGGCATAGAAGTATGTCCCAAGAGCACAGAAAATATACATATGAAGGAGCACAACTTCCTTCTGATACTACAAGCGGTACCTGGATATTAATCTAAAATGAACAGGGTATTATTCTACTTGAGGTAGATCAGGCAGGCTTGAATTTTGCCTATGCTAGAGAAACCACACACAGTATTTTTCAAATGAATGAATGAATGAATGAATGAATGCATGAATTTATTTTTCATCCCACTGATTGTCCCTCTCCTACAATCCTTCTTGCATCCCTCCTTCCCTATCCTCCGAGTGGGTGGGAGCCCTCCTGGGTATTCCCTCACCGTGGAATTTCAAGTCTCTGAGACATTAGGTCTGTCCTTTCCTCCTGAGGCCAGACAAGGTATATTATTGATGGAAGACCCCTCAATTTCTTCTCCACACAGCATATAGTACAGCATAGAGAGTGTTGCTAATCATAGAAGTTCAGAGGAACAGTAATACACAGGAATTTTATTTGGAATTAAACAAAAGCATGTCTGACCTTAAACTACAGCAACTGCAGTGTTTAATCTACTAAAGAAAGACACATGATGCCTAACAAAACAGGATTAGGAAGATGGGAATCTATATACCTCAAGAACCAGCTATAAAACTCATGAACTTATACACAAGGGATGCATCATTCTACCACAGAGACACTAGCAAAACTGTGTTCAATGCTGTTCTATTAATGATAGCCATGAATTGCAAACAATCTAAATATTCCTCAATAAAAGAGTAAATAAAGAAATATGGTACATTTACACATTCAAACATTACTTAGCCCTTAAAAAATAAATAAATGACATCCTGAAATTTTAAATTAAACAGATAGAAATAGGAAAAAATCTGAAAGAAGTATTCCAGATTTCAAAAGGCAAAAATGATATGTATTCACTTATCTATGATATTAGCTGTTAAGTCAATGATAATCAAGCTACAACTCTTAGAACCTCTAAGAGTAGGTATAGGGTAAGGGACTAGGGAGAAGAAATAGATCTCATTAGGCAAAGAGAAATAAAAGAGATTGTATATATGAGACAGTGCTTAAATTGGAAAATTAAGTGAAGAAAGAGAAGAGAGAGAATTGGGGGAGGAAACATAAAAAGACAGTGAAAATTAACAGCCATTTGATGGGTAACATGGAAACCAAATACAGTGGAAACTGCCTAAAAAGGCAATCTAAAGCAAATTGCCAAATAATGGGAGAAAGTCTCAACTGTATTATAACCATATGGAACCACAGTAATAGAATTGACTTACATATTTTATTGAGCTGTTGGTGAAAGAATTCTCTTTGTAATCTAACAACTCAGGTCATGGCCAAGACTATCAGTTGCTTTTCATAAACAGACCAATGTTGAAGTCAACACCTATACAACTAATTTGAAAATGGATATCTAAAGCTAGTGCCTATATTGATGACTTACATAAAAGATGCTAACTGGCATGCAAGCAAAAGAAAAATGTAAAAGACAAGGAATTCATAATCCCTTGTCAATAGTGCTGTACGACCTAGAAGACACACTAAGGGAATGATGGCACAATGCTTATAGGAGTAAACAACCAATGTTTGATTTGATTTTTTTTTGATATTTTCTATATTTACATTTCAAATGCTATCCCAAAAGTTCCCCATACCCTTCCCCTGCCCCTGCTCCCCTACTCACCCACTCCCACTTCTTGGCCCTGGCCTTCCCCTGTGCTGGGTCATAGAAAGTTTGCAAGACCAAGGGGCCTCTCTTCCCAATGATGGCCTATTAGGCCATCTTCTGCTACATATGCAGCTAGAGACATGAGCTCAGGGGGTACTGGTTAGTTCATATTGTTGTTCCACCTACAGGGTTGCAGCCCCCT
>NC_034593.1:771123-773331 GCF_900095145.1 Mus pahari | reverse complement strand
ACACTAACAGAAGTTATGAAACAAATGGAGTTAATAGATATCTACAGAACATTTTATCCTAAAACAAAAGGATATACCTTCTTCTCAGCCCCACACAGTACTTCCTCCTAAATTGACCACATATATATATATATATGAAGTTGGACATCAGAAAAATAAACAACCCTATTAAATGGTGTACAGAGCTAAACAAAGAATTATCAACTGAGGAATAACAAATGGCTGAGAAGTACCTAAAAACATGTTGAACATCCTTAGTCATCAGGGAAATTCAAATCAAAACAACCCTGAGATTCCACCTCACACCAGTCAGAATGGTTAAGATCAAAAACTCAGGTGAGAGCAGATGCTGGAGAGGATGTGAAGAGAGACAAACACTGCTCCATTGCTGGTGGGATTGAATGCTGGTACAACCCCTTTGGAAATCACTTTGGCTCTTCCTTAGAAAATTGGACATAGTTCTACTGGAAGATACAGCAATACCACTCCTGGACATATACCCAGAAGGCACTCCAAAATGTAATAAGGACACATGTTCAACTCTGTTCATAGCAGCCTTATTTATAATAGCCAGAAGATGGAAAGAACCCAGATAGCCCACAACAGAGAAATGGATACAGAAAATGTAGTACAGGTACTATGCAGCTATCACAAACAATGAATTTATGAAATTCTTTAACAAATGGATGTATCTGGAGGATATTATCTTGAGTGAGTTAACCCAAACACAAAACAATACGCATGATATGCACTCACTGGTAATTGATATTAGCCCAGAAACTCAGAATCCTTTTTAGAAGGGGGAACAAAATAGCCATGGAAGGAGTTACAGAGACAAAGTTTGGAGCAAAGCCTGGAGGAATGACTATCCAGAGACTGTGCACTTGGGGATCCATCCCATAATCAACCACCAAACCCAGATGCTAGGCAGATGCCAAAAAGAGCCTGCTTATAGAAACCTGATATAGCTGTCTCCTGTGAGGCTCTACCAGTGCCTGGCAAATACAGAAGTGGATACTCACAGTCATTCATTGGATGGAAAACAAGGTCTCCAATGAAGGTGCTAGAGAAAGTACCCAGGGAGCTGAAGGGGTCTAAACATGATGATGAACATCAATATGAACTAACAGGTACCACTAGAGTTCCTTGGAACTATACCACCAATCAAAGAAAACACATGGTAGAACTTGTGACTCTAGTTGTATATGTAGGAGAGGATGGCCTAGTTGGTCATCAATGGTAGGAAAGTCCCTTGATCCTGTGAAAGTTCTATGCCCCAGTATAGGGGAATGCCAGGACCAAGAATGGGAGTGGGTGAGTTGTGGAGCAGGTGGAGGGGGGAGAGGATAGCGTTTTTTTTCAGAAGGGAAATGAGGAAAGGGGATAGATAACATTTGAAATGTAAATAAAGAATATATCTAATAAAAAAAAGAAAAAATGATCTGTCCATGGCAAGAAAAAAGAAACACACACACACACACACACACACACACACACACACACTAAGAAGAATCTAAATTAAATTATGGGGCTCTGGGTAGAAATGACAACATATGTTCATGCCAAGCATTTTACTTTCTTTCCAGTGTGCAGGCGTTAAACTGTAACTTAAAGTGCTTAAAATGATTCCCAAGCCTGCTTCCCAGATCCCTAGAAATACAGCCAGCAAGAAGCTCTTTGTTCTCCAAAGCCAGCAGGAAGCCTTATGTTCCTCTACCTGACAGAAAAGCACTGGTGCTGGTTAAGTGTTAGGCTTCAGCATGCTGACTTCTGAATAAACCTCATGCAGTTTTGCATCAAGAATGGTTTCTCTCGAGTTATTGGGGCGCCGACTCATCCTGGGACTTGACGAAGGTCTCCCCAGTTTCTGGGGTCTTACACAGGGTGCTTTCTTATTTATTTTTTATGCTATTTTCTAACATTGACAGTTGGCTGGATGTTATGATCTATCTTTAACACAAATAACACAAATGTATTCACCTCTTTACGGTATCTTAATCCCACTAATTCTTTGGATATAGTCTCACATGCATTTTGTGACCCGGGAACTTGCCACGGACCAGGTTCAGTAGGCCCTCCTCAGACCATGGGAATTCAGAGTCTCAGACAGATGGGCATGGATTTGGATGGGAATTTGACAGAGTCAGAGAGAAAGAGAGAGAGAGAGAGAGAGAGAGAGAGAGAGAGAGAGAGAGAGAGAGAGAGAGA
>NC_034593.1:766192-770793 GCF_900095145.1 Mus pahari | reverse complement strand
AAAAAAAAAAAAAAAAAAAAAAAACTGTTTCAGGGGGATTCTCTAAACCCACCTTTTTGCTAGGCCAGTGTATATTCCCTGTCATCAGTAATCACTCTGCAGACTAGTCCTAGCTTTGTTCTTTGTAATGCCTAATGAGTTTCACTGGCATTTACTAGAAGTACATTTGAATGTTAATGAATAGGTAACCTTCTCACTGAATCCTACTGAATTCCAAACTCATCAGCTTCACACTGGTAGAAAATCATCTATGATAAAATTCAATCTTTAAAGGCACTTATAATACTGAAAGAGAGCATACACCATACTAACATGGGGATAGGGTTTGAGTATACGGGTTATGAGTATGCCAAGGTTCCAGGAGGCTGAGTTTCCTTGAACCACTTTGCCTCATGAGTGCTTCCAGGCCTCTCTTTGTCTGTCAAGCAGACTTCACTAGAGAGGGCATGGCAGGAACTGATCAATTAGATTGAAAAAAGAGGAAGATAATTTAGGAAACCATTGACTTCCAGTGTTTTCTGTCTTTAAAATCTTGGTTATTTATTTTTTTTTACTTCTTTTCATATACAAAATTAAACTTTATGGAGCATAGCATCTTTTTCCTAAGAATTAAAATATATGTGAAAAATATGTTTCTAATAAAGTAAAATAGCAACAGAGTGACTGCTAATGACATTCTATTATATTCCTAGACCAGTGCCTTGCTCGTGTAACAACAGAGAAGTTTCATTCTGCAGCAGAAGTGAACAAATACAAAGACCCCACATCCATAAACAGAGAATGAGAGACCTTAAAGCACTCAGTCCTAAAATGTGTGTTTCTATCAAACCCCTCCTCTAGGACTCAAAGAACTACATGGAAGTGGAGCAAGAAATAGTGTAAGAGCCAGAGGAGAAGGAAGACACCAAGAAAACAATGTTTTCTTAATACAGCAGGACCATTTCACATAAAAATTCACAGAAACAGTGACATCATATTAGATGGGATCATAGAGGTGAATAGAGAAGTAGACATGTGCCCATTCCTAATCCAGAAGTTATCTCTCATTGAAAACTACTTGCAAGTGAAAACTTACTTTTCCCCAAGGGAATCACACTGTAGAAACACATTATTCTTCATTCTTTCTTTCTTTCTTTCCTCCCTCTCTTTCTTTCTTTCTTTCTTTCTTTCTTTCTTTCTTTCTTTCTTTCTTTCTTTCTTTCTTTCTTTCTTTCTTTCTTTCTTTTTCTTTTTCTATACTGTTCAGTTAATATCTTCATCCTGGTCAGCCCTATATTACCCATCCAATACCTCATCAAATCCCACCCCATCAGATATTCCACTCCCTGGGGGCTTGTGTCTCTCCAGGGATAGTGGTATCTTCTAACCCTGGGTCCAGACAAGGAAGTTCTCTGCTGTATTTGTGTCAGGGACTTTAGATGGTGTATGTTGTCTGGTTGGTGGCAAAGAGTCCAAGAGATCTAAGGGGTCCAGGTTAGGTGAGATTGATTTTCTTCTTATGGCATCACTCTCCTCCTTAGCTTCTTCCAGCTTTTGCCTAGTTCAACCACAAGGATCAATAGCTTCTGCCCATTATTTGGGTGTAAATATCTGCATTTGAATCCTTCAGCTGCTTGTTGAACCTTTCAGAGGGCAGTCATGATAGGCTACCGTTTGTAAGCATACCATAGTATCAGTAATAGTGTCAGGCCTTAGAGTCTGCCCTTGATCTGTATCCCAGTTTGGGTCTTTCACTGGACCTCCTTTCTCTCAGTCTGTTTTCCATTTTTGACAATCCAGTTCTTACACACAGGAACAATTCTGGGTCAGAGTTTTGACTGTGGGACGGCAACCCCATACTTCAACTTGATGCTCAGTCTTTCTACTGGAAAGGTAGAAAGGTTCCTCTCCCCACTGTAGGGCATTTCATCTAAGGTCCCTCCCTTTGAGTCCTGAGAGTCTCCTACCTCCCAGGCCTCCAGAAGATTCAAGGAGTTCCCCCTACCTCCCAAGATTTCATGTTTCTATTCTTTCTGCTGGACCTCAGGGGTTCAGTCCTGCTTCCCCTTTCCCCAATATCTAATCACCCCTCCCCTCCCCCACCCAGGTCCTTCCTTCCCTCCACTCCCCCACACCCCCATAATGATTGCTTTCTTCTCCCTCCAATTTGGAATTGAGACATCCTCATTTGAACCCCTTGGATTGTTTACCTTCTTGAGTCCTGAGGATTATATCCTGTGTATTCTGGACTTTGGCTAATATCCACTTATTAGTGAGTACATACCATGAAGGTCCTTTTGAGTCTGAGTTGCTTCATTCAGGATATTTTCTAGTTCCATCCATTTGCTTGCAAAACTCATCATATCCTGTTAATAGCTGAGTATTATTCCATTGTGTAAATGAACCACATTTTCTGTATCCATTCTTCCCATGTGGGGCATCTGGGTTGTTTCTAAATATCTGAGTATCACAAATAAGGTATCTATGAAAATAGGAACACTTGTCCCTGTGGCATGTTGGGGGATCTTTTGAGTATATGCCCAAGAGTGGTATAGCTGGATCTTCAGGTGATTTATTTCCAATTTTCTGAGGAACCTCCAGATTGATTTCCAGAGTGGTTGTACTAATGTGCAATTCCACAAGCAATGGAGAAGTGTTTCTTTTTCTCTGCATTTCTGCCAACCTGTGCTGGCACCTGAGTTTTTGATCTTAGCTATTCTGATTGGTGTAAAGGAATCTCAGGATCATTTTTATTTACATTTGCCTGATGACTTAAGACTGAACATTGCTTTAACTGTGCCTCAGCCATTTGACATTCCTCCTTTGTCATTCTCTATTTAGTTCTATACACCATTTTTTGGCTGGGTTCTTTGGATTTTTGGTACTTAGCTTCGTGAGTTCTTGATACATTTTGGATATTAGCCCTCTATCACATATGGGGTTAATGAAAACTTTTTTTTCCAATCTGTAGGTTGCTAATTTGTACTATTGAATACATCATTTTCCTTACTAAAGCTCTTCTGTTTCATGAGGTCCCATTTATCAATTCTTGATCTTACAGTGTGAACCATTGAAGTTCTATTTAGGAAATTTCCCCCTGTGCCAGTAAGTTCAAGACTCTTTCCCATTTTCTCATCTACTAGATTCAGTATATCTTGTTTTATGTTAAAGTCCTTGATCCACTTGGACTTGAGCTGTTTGGCAGGTAACAAATATGAATCTAGTTTCATTTTTTTACATGCTGACTGCCAGTTACAACAGCATCATTTATTAAAGATGCTTTATTTTTTCCAATGTATAATTTTGGCTTCTTTGTCAAAGATCAAGTGACCATACATGTGTGATTTATTTCAGGATCTTCAATACTATTCCACTGGTCAGTCTGTGTATCTCTGTACTGATATCATGAAATACAACACATTATTCTTAAAGTAGACACCATGACTAACAATAGGTGGCCAAAAGAAGATAATTCAATAGCATATTTTTTTTTTCTGAATGTTGTGTCAAGAAATTTTATTTTGACCTTACAGGCTAGTTTTAGTTTAGTTTATTGCTGCAAAGAGATACCATGACTAAGGCAAGTCTAATAAAATAATATTTAACTGGGACTGGCTTACAGTTTCAGTGATTTAATCTATTATCATCATGGAGAAAAGCTTGGCAGCTTGCAGGCACACATAGTGCCAGAGGATCTGATGATACTACAAAAGCTAAAATAGCTTGGTCTAAAAGCTGCCAAGAGGAGACCTCAAAGCTCCCCTTCCATAGAGACAAACTTCCTCTATCAAGGTCACACCTCTTTCAATAAGGCCAAGACACCTAATAGTGCCACTCCTTATATGCCAAGTATTCAAACACATGTGTCTATTGGGGCCGGAACCTATTCAAATCACTCACTAAAAGCCCTTTGGGTCTATATTATGTCTTCCTACTTTGTGTTTTTATCGGATCACTATGTATGTTAATGTATGTGTCTCTCCATCTATTTGTGGTTCTTTCAGATCTCTTTGCCCTATTCCTTCTGCTTCTTTGTTGTTGTTGTTGTTGTTATTCTTAGTTTGTTTATGTTTTATCTTATTATATTCTATTATTATTCCTTAGATGTCTGTTTTGTAAATAGAGACAGATGGGGTGTTGATCTGGGTGAGAAGAGAGATGAGGAGGAACTGGGAGGAGTCCTAGGAAGGAAAATTGAAATATATATATATATATATATATATATATATATATATATATATATATGAAAATATATGTTTGAAAACAAAAGCTATTTTCAATAAGATAAATTTAAAGGAGAAAGAACTAAAGATCCCAACATAGATTAGGGAAATAAATTCATATGCAAGAAATAAACCAATATGGATCATATAAAGTAATAAGTGTAATGTAAACTGAAAAGTATGATATAAACTGATATAAACAAAAATTAATTTGTACAAAGAAGCACAGGTTTGCCAGTTCCATTGTTGACACTTCAGACTGGAAAAGTGTTAGACTTAACCAGATCATTAACATTCCAGACTCCCTTGCTCTTTAAAGGATTTTATACATACACACACACGAACATACACACACACACACACACACACACACACACACACACACACACACACACACAC
>NC_034593.1:757730-765937 GCF_900095145.1 Mus pahari | reverse complement strand
AGTTTGGAAGACTAAGCGGCCTGTCTTCCCAAAGATGGCCAACTAGGCCATCTTCTTCTACATATGCAGCTAGAGACATGAGCTCTGGAGGTACCGATTAGTTCATATTGTTGTATTCTGTCTTTATTTAGTGCATTTGTTGTTCTACTTATTATGTGTCAGGAGGAATTTCTTTTCTGATCCAGTCTATTTGGAGTTCTGTAGGCTTCCTGTATGTTCATGGGCATCTCTTTCTTTAGGTATGGGAAGTTTTCTTCTATAATTTTGTTGAAGACATTTGCTGGCCCTTTAAGTTGAAAATCTTCATTCTCATCTACTCCTGTTATCCATAGGTTTGGTCTTCTCATTGTTTCCTGGATTTCCTGGATGTTTTGAGTTAGGATCTTTTTGCATTTTGCATTTTCTTTGATTGCTGTGTCCATGTTCCCTATGGAATCTGCTGTACCTGAGATTCTCTCTTCCATCTCTTGTATTCTGTTGCTGATGCTCACACCTGTGATTCCTGATTTCTTTTCTAGAATTTCTATCTCCAGAGTTGTCTCACTTTGGGTTTTCTTTATTGTTTCTACATCCATGTTTAGATCCTGGATGGGTTTGTTCAATTCCGTCACATGTCTGGTAGTGTTTTCCTGTAACTCTCTAAGGGGTTTTTGTGTTTCCTCTTTAAAGGCTTCTAGCTGTTTACCTGTGATTTCCAGTATTTCCTTCTTAAAGTCCTCCATCATCATCATGAGAAGTGACTTTGGATTCATGTCTGCCTTTTCTGGTGTGATGGTGTATCCAGGACTTGATACGGTGGGAGAGTTTGGATCTGATGATGCCAAGTAACCTTGGTTTCTATTGCTTCTTTTCTTATGCTTGCCTCCTGCCATCTGATTATCTCAAGTGCTTGCTGCCCTCCATATATCTGATGGGAGCCTGTCCTTTTTATAATCCTAGTTGATTCAGGACTCTTCAGAATCCAGCTTTCTCTGTGGTTATTTTATTGTGGGCTCCTGTGAACCTGAGGTTCTGGGTGTTTTAGAGTTCTTGTCGGTCAAACTCCTCTGAGACCCTTAAATACTGGTTTGACCCTGCTACTGTTATCCTGGTATCTTGTTGTCCTAAGATCCTGGGTGTGTTACAGTGCCTGAAAGTGGTGTCTCCTTTGAGGACTGTGGAGCTGTCTGTTCTGTTTGAAACCAAGGTAAACCAGAACTAATCAAAGGGAACCCAAGCCTCTGGTCAGGAAGGGCTCTGGTGTCCTTGTTCCTGCTGTCACAGGCCTGTCACAATTGGTTTGGAACTGATGATGTGTTACACTCACCAGTGATCCTAAGATCGAGTGGAGAGTTCTCTGGGGACTGTGGGGGTGTCTGCCAATTCCGGGCCCAAGGTGACCCAGTGCTGGTGCTGCCTAGAAGGGACTTGTTCCCCTTGTCAGGCTGGTTTTCTGCTTGCCTACTGCTGTCTCACATCCCATGCGATTGGATCAGAACTGATGTTGTGTTCCACTCACCAGTGATCTGAAGATCGGGTAGAGAGTCCTCTGATTACCGTGGGGGTGTCCACCGACTCCATGCCCTAGGTGACCCTGTTAATTTTTTTTATTACATATTTTATTCTTTTACATTTCAAATGCTATCTCCTTTCCTAGTTTCCTTTCCAAAGTATTTTATTAGATATTTTCTTCAATTACATTTCAAATGCTATTTCAAAAGTCCCCTATACTCTCCCCCCGGCCTTCTCCCTACCCACCCTCTTCCACTTCTTGGCCCTGGTGTTCCCTTGTACTGGGGCCTATAAAGTTTGCAAGACCAAGAGGCCTCTCTTCCCAATGATGGCTGACTAGGCCATCTTCTGCTACATATGCAGCTAGAGACATGAGCTCTGAGGGTACTGATTAGTTCATATTGTTGTTCCACCTATAGGGTTGCAGACCCCTTTAGCTCCTTGGGTACTTTCTCTAGCTCATCCATTGTGGGCCCTTTAATCCATCCAATTGATTTGGTTCAAGAGTCTTGATATTAAGATGGCCATATCTGATTTGGTGAGACATGCTGAAACAGGACATTCTAATCAAATAATTGGTAATGTGGCCAGTTGTTCTAATTCTTTACTGTTGCTGGTAAGTGAATATTTATGTTGCTATAAAGATGGGAAGCTTTTATTTTTATTGGATATTTTATTTATTTACATTTCAACTATTATCCTCTTTCCCTTCTACAAATCCCCTATTTTATCCCTCCTCACCTTGCTTGAATGAGGGTGCACCCTATCCACTCCCACCTCACCACCCTGTCACTCCCCTACACCAGGGCATCAAGCTTTCAAAGGACCAATAGCCTCTCCTCCCACTGATGCCAGATAAGGCCATACTCTGCTACATATATAACTGTATTCATGGGTCCCTCTTCGATTGATTGTTTAGTCTCTGGGAGCTCTGGGGCATCTGGTTAGTTGATATTGTTGGCCTTCCTATGGGGTTGTAAACTCCTTCAGCTCCTTCAGTCCTTTCCCTAGCTCCTCCATTGGTTTCCCGTTGCTCAGTACAATGGTTGGCTGCAAGCATCCACATCAGTATTTGTTAGAGTCTGGCATAGCCTCTCAGAAGACAACTGTATTATCTTCTTGTCAGCAAGCACTTCTTGGCATCTTCAATAGTGTCTGGAGAATAGTTTCTAAATTCTATATGGATGAGTCACAGAGAAGAGATCAATTTTGGGGTTTCATTTATAAAACTAAAATTGACTAAGCTCTGCCAAACACAGGTAACATTCCAAAAAGTCTTGTCCTCTCTAGAAAACTGAAGATGATCTAAGGAGAATAAAATAAAGTGCCAATAAAACTGAAAACTTATTGTTTGTTTCAATGAAACTAGCTTCAATAAAGTTATCTTATATATGCAACACTTTTCAAGTTCTCTCTAAACTTAGATCTAGATTTATTTATGAGATTTGGTGAAAAATAATTTACAGGCAAGATTTTGATTGTTAACTCCATTGCATTAAGTAAATGGCTAGGGAATTAACAAACCAAATATTAGGGTATTCCTGTGTTTTTGCACAGAATTAGATGTGAAGACTATGGCCACTGAGGAATTCAAATTTGTCCTAGCCTGTGAGAGATGTTGGAACTGTCAGTGTGAACCTGTTTGCAGAAGTATGCATGGCTTCTGGGGTTGTAGCAATGGAGACTATGTTTTTCTCTGGCCATTTCCTGCTATTGTCCCTTTTTATTTCCTGTCTGACTTTTCCTGTCTGAATGGCCTCAAGGTGGCAAATGAGGATACACCAGACCCACCACAGTCAGTAAAGACTTTGGAATATCAGTCAAATAAACATTTTTCCAATAATTTATGTTTTATTCATAAATTATTCATTTATGAATAAAAATATCTGCCTTCACTCTTCTCTTCCCAGTCCTACCCTTAGAAATTCCTCCCCTTATTGCCCTTGCTCCTCCTCCTCAGAGAAGGGGAAGCATCACTTGGATATCACTCCACCCTGGGACATCCAAGCAGGAGTAGGCACATTCTTTCTCTCTGAGGGCTAACAAAGCAGTCCAGGTAGGGGATTGTGGATCCAAAGGTAGGGATCAGAACCTAAGACAGCCCCTTGCTCATTTGTTAGGAGACCCAGCTGAAGACCAAGCTGCACATTTGCCACAAATATGTTGTGGGTCTAGATCCAGCTCCAGCATGCTCCCTAGTTGCTGTGCCAAGTTAATCTTTTCTTTGCCAAGGTCATTTATTTTATCTATTTTGTCACAGTGATGAGAATGCTGAACAGCCATCTTCAAAATGCAGTGGTTTATCAAGCAAAGCATTCCTAAATTAGTAACTATGAATTATTTTTATGCTATATTAAAGAATGTGTATTTTCTTAGAGCTAGGAGTGGAAGGAAAGAGATTGTGTTTATCTAGCTGTGGAATCTATGCTTTGAGGTCAAAGGTGATAAATTAGAATATTTCATGGATATTTTCTCTTCCCCATCCACTCTCCTTCACAGTTGCCTCTCTCCATCTACTTCTTATGTCTATTTCTTCTGAGTGAGAATAAAGCATCCTCCTTTGGATTCTCCTTGTTATTTAGATTCTTGGGTCTGAGGGATTTAACATGGTTATCCTGTACTTTATGGCTAATGTCTACTTATCAGGGAATTTGTGTGCATTTCTGGGACTTGGTTACCCTACTCTGGATGATAATTTAAAATTATATCCCTTTGCCTGAAATTTGCATGATGGCCTTGTTTTTAATAGATGAGTAATATTCCATTGTTTAAATGTGCCATATTTTCTTTATCCAGCCTTCAAGGAAAGGACATCTGGATTGTGTTTCCAGTGTCTGGTTGTTATAAATAAAACTGCTATGAAAATAGTTGGCATAGTGTTATTCTGGTATGGTAGTATCTTTTGTGTATGCCTAAGAGTATTATAGCTGGGTCTTGAGGTAGAAATATTCCCAATTTTTTTTAGAATCCAACAGATAGATTTCAAAAGTTTTTACACAAGTTTTTACTTCCATCAACAATGGAGGAATGTTGACCTTGCTCCACATCCTTGATAGCATGTGTTGTCACTTGAATTCTTGATCTTAGACACTTTGACAGGTGTAAGATGGAATCTCAGGTTGTTTTGATTTTTCATTTTTCATATAACTAAGAACTTTGAACATGTCTTTAAGTGCTTCTCAGACATCAAAGATTCCTCTGTTGAGAATTCCCTCTAGCTTTGTGCCCATTTTTTTTTTAATTGAGTTATGTGATTTCTTGGAGTCTATTTGTTTCAGCTCCTTACAAATTTTGAATATTAGTCCTTGGTCAGATGTAGGGTTGGTGAAGGTTTTTTCCCATTATTTAGGATGCACATTTAGTTTTATTGATGATATCCTTTGTCTAACAGAACATTTTTACTTTCAAGAGATCCCAGTTTTACTATTTTAAACCTAGTAATCCATTAGAAATGAGGCCTATCCATTTTCTTATATCAACCTCAGCTTCTCTCTTCAGAGAGTTGAGGTTCTTGTCAAACAGGTCTTTCACTTGTTTGGAAAGACTTATGCCAACGCATTTATATTTTATCTGTGAATATTGTAAAGGATGTTGTTTCCTTAATTTCATTCTCAGTACATTTATCACTTGTATAAAGGAGTACTTTTTTTTTTTTTTTTTTTTTTTTTTTTTTAGGCAGGGTTATACAGCCACTTTGTTGAAGGCCTTAATCAGCTCTGTTGAAGGTGTTAATCAGTTCTCTGGAAGAGTTTTGGGGATCATTTATGTATACTATTATCATATCATCTGCAAAAAAAAAAATGATACTTTGATTTTTCTTTTCCTATTTGTATCCCCTTTATCTCCTTTTGCCTAATTGCTCTAGGTAGAATTTCAAGTACTATGTTGAATAGATAGAGGGAGAGTGGGCAGCCTTGTTTTGTCCCTGATTTTAATGTAATTGTTATATGTTTATCTCCATTTAATATGATATTGACTATGATATTGCTGAATTGTGTATATGCCTCATATGCTGGCTTTATTATGAAGGGGTTTTATATTTTGTCAAAAAAATTTCAGCATGTAATGTGATGATCATGTGGTTTTCTTTCTTGCAGTTTGTTTATGTGGTGAAAAACGTTGATGGATTTTCGTAAACTGAACACACGCTGCATTCCTGGAATGAAGCCTACGAAATTATCCGTTTAATTTAGATATTCTTTTTTTTTAATTAGATATAGGCTTTTGAAGAAGTAAAACCTAATGATTCTTTGAATTTTCTCAGTATCTATTCTTATGTCTACCTTTTTGTTTCTGACTTTGATAATTTGGGTACTGTCATCTCTGCATTTTAGTTAGTTTCGCTAAGTATTTTTCTATCTTATTGCCTTTTCAAAGAGCTAGTTCTTGTTATCATTGATTCTATGTAATTTTTTCTTTGTTTTGAAGTTAGTGATTTCAGCACTGTATTTGATTATTTCCTGCTGTCTACTCCTCTTTGGTGTAGTTGTTTAATTTTATTAATTTTGTTCTAATAGTTTTAGGTGTGCTTTTTAATGATCAGGATGAGATCACTCCAATTTTTGCATGAAGGCACTTAGTGATAGGAACTTTTGACATATCACTGCTTTCATTGTGTTCCATAAGTTTGGGTATGTTTTGCTATTGATAACATTGAATTCTAGAAAGTCCTTACTTTCATCATTTATTTCTTCCCTTATCCACTGGTCATTGAGTAGAGAGATCAGTTTCATGAGTTTGTAGGATTCTTGTTGTTTCTGTTGTTGAAGTTCAGCTTTAATTCATGGTGCTCTGCTAAGATAAGAGGGGATATTTTCATTTTCTCATATTTATTGAGGCTTTCTTTGTGACTAAGTATGTAGCCTATTTTGGAGGAGGTTTCTGTGAAGTGCTGAGAAGAAGGTGTCTTGCTTTGTGTCTGGGTGAATTTTCTGTAGGTCAATTTGATTCATAGCTTCGGTTAGTTTCATTGTTTAGTTTATATCTAGGTGATCTGTCCATTGATAAGATCAGGAGGTTGAAATCTCCTACTAGTATTGTGTTGGATTCAATGTGATATACAAGCTTTAATAATGTTACTTTTATAAATGTGGGTTTCCTTGCATTTTGGGCACAGGTGTTCAGAACTGAGATACTATCTGACATTTTTCCTTTGATGTGTATGTAATGTCCTCCATTTCTTTTGACTTACTTTGGTTGAAAATCTCTTTTATATTAGAAATTGTTTATAGCTAGTCCTTCTAGCCCATTACTCTGAGATATTGCCTATCTTTGTTGCTGAGGTATGTTTCTTGTATGCAGCACACTAATTAACCCTGTTTTCACATCCATTCTGTTAGCCAATGTCTTTTTATTGAAGAATTGAATCTGTCACTATTGAGAGATATTAATGACCAATGTACTTCCTGTTATTTGATATCAATGGTGTGTGTGTGTGCACGCGTGTGTGTGTGTGTGTGTGTGTGTGTGTGTGTGTGTGTGTGTGTTTCCCTTCTTTTGCTTGCTGGTGCAGGGTTAGTAACTTATTGTGTTTCCTTGGATAAAATTATCCTCCTTGGACCTGAGTTTCCTTCTAGTATGCTCTGTAGAGCTGGAATTTTAGCGATATATTTTTAAAATTTGGTTTAGTCATGAATATATTGTTTTTTTCCGTCTAGAATGATTAAAAGTTTGAGTGAGTATAGTACTCTGTTTTAATATCTGTTGTCTCTTATGGTTTGCAAGATATAGGCTCGGACTCTTCTGGGTTTTAGAGTCCCTGTTGAGAAGTCTGGTGTAATTCTGGTAAGTTTGCCTTTATGTTACTTGGCTTTGTATTTTTTACAGCTTTTAATATTCTTTCTTTGTTCTATATACTTAGTATTTTGTTATTCTGTGGCAAGAAGATTTTTTCATTTTCTTTTTTTTCTCTTTCTTTCTTTCTTTCTTTCTTTCTTTCTTTCTTTTATCTTTCTTTCTTTCTTTCTAGATATTTTCTTTATTTACATTTCAAATGTTATCCCTTTTCCTGGTTTCCCTCCAAAACCCCCCATCCCTTCCTCCTTCCCCCTGCTCAGCAATCCACCCACTCCTGCTCCCTGACCTTGGCATTCTCCTACACTGGAGCATAGAGCCTTCACAGAACCAAATACCTCTTCTCCCATTGATGACCAACTAGGCCCATCCTCTGCTACATATGCAGCTGGAGCCATGAGTCCCTCAATGTGTACTTTGTGGTTGGTGATTTAGTCCATGTGAGCTCTGGGCATACTTGTTGGTTCATATTGTTGTTCCTCCTATGGGGTTGCAAACTCCTTCAGTTCCTTGGGTCTTTTCTCTAGCTCCTCCTTTGGGGACCCTGTGCTCAGGCCAATGATTGGTTGAGAGCATCTACCACTGTGTTTGTCAGGCACTGATAGAGCCGCTCAGGAGACAGCTGTATCAGGTGGTGTTCTGTAAGCTTATTGAATTTTTGTAGACACCTCTTTCCTCAGGTTGGGAAATTTTCATCTTTGATTTTATTGAAAACATTTTCTAAGTCTTGGAGCTTGAAGTCTTATTTTATTATTATTATGCTTGATCTTTTCATAGTCTTCCAGACACCTTGGATATTTTGTGTCAGAAACTTTTTATATTTAACATGCTCTTTCACTGATGTATCAATTTATTCTCTCATATCTTCTATGGCTGAGAATCTGTCTTCCATCTCTTGCATTCTGCTGCTGCTGATTGCATCT
>NC_034593.1:752849-757635 GCF_900095145.1 Mus pahari | reverse complement strand
TTTCTTCTTCTTCTTCTTCTTCTTCTTCTTCTTCTTCTTCTTCTTCTTCTTCTTCTTCTTCTTCTTCTCCTTCTTATGGTTTTTCGAGACAGGGTTTCTCTGTGCAGTCCTGGCTGTCCTGGAACTCACTGTGTAGACCAGGCTGGCCTCAAACTCAGAAATCCGCTTGCCTCTGCCTCCCAAGTGCTGGGATTAAAGGTATGTGCCACCACTGCCCGGCTAGTCCTTGTATCTTTTCTAGTTTTTCTATCTCAAGGATTCCCTCAGTGTGTGTGTGTGTGTGTGTGTGTGTGTGTGTGTGTGTGTTTGCTTCTATTTCAACTTTCAGATCTTGAACAGTTTTGTTCATTTCCTTTACTTTCTTGATAGTATTTTCTTTTATTTCTTTAAGACTCTATTTGTTTCCACTATAAAGGTCTCAATCATCTTTACATATACCATTGGATTTAAGGTCACCTTTTTTACTTTGTATGTGTTAGGATCTGCAAGGATTTCTGTAGTAAAATAGCTGGGCTCTGATGCTTGTTGATTGTTTTGTTAAGCTTGTTTAACCTTTTGATTGTCCCTGGTGTTGGCTGCATATTCCTGATGCTAACATGATTCCTTAGGGAGCCAGGTAGAACTTTGGAGTTGACAAAGGAGCTTAGGGAACAGAAAGATGCTCTGCATTTCTGGTTGTGCCACAGGTAAAACTTAATGTCCTGGAGACTCTGCAGGCCTCTGTATGAAAAGTATTTTAGTGGGCCTGATGATGGAGCTTAAGGGACAGAAAGCAGTTTATCTTTGCTTGCTATGCTCCAGGTGCTCCTGGCAGGCAGGGAACAAGCAAGGCAGGATGCCTGGGTTCCTTGGTCCCTGCTGAGCTGGATATCCTTGGATCTGGCAGGCCTCCTTGGGAGAATTGGTGATGGAGCAAGAAACACCATGTAGCTTACCTATGCTCCAAAAAAAAAAAAAAATCTTTAACACAGTAAATGATAAAAATAAAGCTAGGTCTCTCAGTGTTAGGGCACTATGAGTTAATAACATCACAGTGGGGAATGGAGAGAATGCATCTCTGTGTGGAAAGCTATATATTTTACATTAATACAAAGTCTTTCCATATTAAAAAATTTGACAATTTATCATGTCCCAATATTTTTCAGGCACAGTAATATCCAGATGCCATAAAGGATATTCAAAATAAGAATGCAAAGCACAGAAACTATGAGGTAAATTGAAATTTCTGGAAAATAAGTGAGTTTTAACAACTGCTATTAGCCCTCAATCAGCCCTAAGGCCCCTGGAGTTAGCATTCACAGTAAGGAATGCACTAATCTTTTATCAATTAAGTAAAAGTGCACCTTTCCTTGCTTTGGTTGACAATTCTCTAATTTAAAAACACTGGCCAGGGAACTAATTGAAATTCTCACAGTAACAAATTGCAGTGTAAATAGGAAAACTGTTAGAAGAATTTTTTTATTTCTTGTTTTTTTTTTTTTTTTTTTTTCATGTGACAGGACTTGAGCTTAGTGTTAATCAGGATTTAGGCAGAAATTTAAGTGCTTTTTGGGATTCTATCACCCAGTGGCAGCCATTTGCTTAGGAGAGAGTGTCCCTGGTGATTGAGCAAAATTTCTTGTGCTTAAGTCAATCAGCAGACAGAGTAGCTACAATAGATTCTGAAAACTCATAGCATCCCTCTGTTTTTCTTCTAGTATAGAAATCTTTTAACATCATAATAGAAATTATTACAAATAACAATAATGTAATTTAAAAATTCAATCACGAATTAGCTAAACCTTTGAGATTCAATGGTGTCCTTATAACAAATCTTTTAATGCATCATGAAATAAAACCTAAATGTAAAACATCTTCAAAATACCACCTAAAATTAGCAAAGTAAAAACTTTTTCACAAGAACAATTATATTGTCACATAAAATATAGTTAATATTAAAATGTCCAAAGAAAACACTCTTTTAACAATTTCTAAAATGTCCCTACAGGTCAATACAATATATATTAAAAACTATTTTTATGGATTTAATTTGTGCTCCTTGACTGAGATGGGATTTCTAGACTGTGGTGACTTCAGAGAGATATTTGGTGAGATGCTTGAGAAGATATTTAGTGTAGATACTGTTACAGTTTGGAATCAAATTACCTGTGAATTAAAGCCCCAATCCCAGCTTGTTGTTCTATAAGGAAAGGGTGGATATTAAGAAATGGCACAGCCAGGCAGTGGTGGTGCATGCCTTTAATCCCAGCACTTGGGAGGCAGAGGCAGGCAGACTTCTGAGTTTGAGGCAGCCTGGTCTACAAAGTGAGTTCCAGGGCAGCCAGGGCTATACAGAAAAACCCTGTCTCAACCCCCCCCCCCAATAAATAAATAAATAAATGGCACTTAGAAACATATTCATTTAGGATATATCCTTGAAAGAGATACTGTGTCCCAGGCCCTCTTCACTCTCTTTGCTTCCCATGAAAGACAAAGACACATAGCCATGTTGAATAATAGGATTTCTGCCATGATTTCTCATTTGGCCAGGCACAAAAGCAATAGCTATCTGTCCATAGAACTACATCTCTATAACTATGAGCCAAATTAAAAATTTCCAACTTTTAAGTTGCTTATCTAAAATATTCTGCCACAGTAATACAAAGCTGACTCATGGGAAGGTTCTCCTTTAAAATGAATATTGAATTCATACCAATATATATGGTAGTATAAAAACTCCTGTGCTTTTCAGGTTTATTTGATCACAGAAAAACAAAACAAAACAAAACCAACAAATAACTTAAACCTTTCTCCATGAAACTCTTTAAGTCTCTGGTGTTTTATTTCATGTTAGACTACTGGCTTCTAGTTCCTTGCCTTACATATATGCCTCAGTAAGTTGTATTTCTATGACATAAATATGTAGTGTCTTGAAAAGTAGAGTCATGATGTCTGTCAAATTATAAACTGTATAACTAGTAGCACTGGCAATAGTCTGCAGTTTGGGGTCGTGGAACTCTAGTAGCCAACAACTCTTGACACTAGGTTGCAGTTATTTAGTATGATATTATATGCAGTTGGATTATTACACACACAATGATATTATTCCATAAATAATGTGATATATATTCATATATGTATATGTATACATATGCATACATGAATGATCACATGTACATGCATGTGTACTCAAGAGTGATGGATTTTCATATGGCTTCTCAGAAGGCCTTTAGTGTTAGATACTTCTCCCCATACTCTTTCCCTTCCCTCCCTCCCCTACCTTCCCTCCCATCCATGATTTCATTTAATTATTTTTATTTTTGGATATTTTGGGGTCAACATACAAAGCACTAGGTTTTACTATAGCATGATTAAATACATGTTGTTTTAGTTGACCTCATTTTGCTCTTTTCCCTCATCCCTGACCTCTCTGTCTTCTTCTAGTCCTAGTCACTGCTCAATGTCTTTTATGTCACATGATTCTGTGATGGTTCTGTGATGGTTCCCCCTTCAGTCTTGCTTTTTTCCTCCTAGTGGTTCTCTTTCTACTTGAATGTTCTGTTTCATTCATGTATAACTAATAGCATGTATAACACAATAACATATATGCATATTTGTATGTACATTGAAAACTAGGATTCACATGACACAAGAAATACAGAATTTATCTTTCACAGTCTTGGTTACCATTTACACTTTCATTGTATGTCCTCCATTGTTTTCACAAGTACCTCTCTGGAATTTTTTGAAGATGATTTTACATTGCATTTCAGTTTTTCTGTATTTAGACGATAGCATATGTGTATCTTTGGTAGGATAACTAAATGTTAAGTGAATAAACTCTGAGTAAACAATATGAAAACTTGGCCTTTTAATTAAGCTTGAAAAGAGTCTGGTTCTTTTAAATGTAACATAGGAGAATATATACTACTTAATGAGTAAAATTTTAGTTATACAAATCAAATAGGTTTAATTATATTATCATATGTATATATAATGTGCTTTGATTATCTTCAACTCTGATTGCTCTCTCAAGTCTCACTTCTAAGATCCTACCAACAGCTTCTAACAGCTGTAGTTCCTCTTTCATATATATATATATATATATATATATATATATATATATTTATTTAAAAATCTAAATTTAACATTTGAGCAAAAATATGTGATACCTTTTTATCTAAGTCTGGTTCATTGTCCTTAACATACTGATCTGCAGCAACATCAGTTCCTTCTAAGGTGGTTTGAAAGAGAATAAATTTCATGAGCTAATACATTTGAATGGTTGGTCCCCAGTTGGAAAGAACTGAAGTATGGCCTTGTTGGAAAAGGTCAAGCAGACTTCACTGGAGTGGGCATGGCAATATAGGTCTTTAAATATGACAAAAATAAACCAGGTGTGGTGGCACACACCTTTAATCCCAGCACGTGTTAGGCAGAGGCAGTCGAATTTCTGAGTTCAAGGCCAGCTTGGTATACACAGTGAGTTCCAGGACAGCCAGGGCTACAAAGAAAAACCCTGTCTCAAAAAAACAAAGAAAAACAAAACAAGGTCATCTTTGCTCCAGTGCACTGCATGGGAGAGGGCGGACTGGAGAAGCATCACAGCTTCTGGGAAGGATCCCTTGTCTGGTTCCAGTCACCCTGTGCTTTTTCCCATTAAAGGAGGGGTGTCTGCCCGGGAGCAGTCTCCTGGCCTGAGCCAGAAGGAGAACCATCTTTGCTCCAGTCCACTGCCAGTTAGAGGGCAGCCTGGAGAAGGGAGGCAGCTTCTGGGCTCCAGTCTACACTGGCAAGTGTGTGGACC
>NC_034593.1:709925-723210 GCF_900095145.1 Mus pahari | reverse complement strand
AAAGCAATCTACAGCAAACCAGTAGCCAACATCAAAGTAAATGGAGAGAAACTCGAAGAAGATGGCCTAATTGGCCATCGCTGGGAATAGAGGCCCCTTGGTCTTGCAAACTTTATATGACACAGCACAAGGGAAAGCCTGGGCCAAGTAGTGGGAATGGGTGGGTAGGGGAGCAGGGCTAGGTGTTATAGGGATCTTTCGGGATAGCATTTGAAAAGTAAATTAAAAAAATTATAATAATAAAAAAATGAAAAAACAAAACAAAACAAAACAAAAAACAAAATGACAAAGATAACTCCCTTAAAGAAATACAAGAGCTCACAGGTAAACAGGTAGAAGACTTTGAAGAAGAAACACTAAAATCCCATAAAGAATTACAGGAAAACACAACCAAAGTGAAGGAATTGAACAAAACCATCCAGGACTAAAACTGAAAATAGAAACAATAAAGAAATCAAAAAGGGAGACAAACCTGGAGATAGAAAACCTAGGAAAGAGTTCAGGTGTCATAGATGCAAGAATCACCAATAGAATACAAGACTTAGAAGATAGAATCTCTGGTGCAGAAGATATCATAGAAGACATTGACACGGGCTGGTGAGATGGCTCAGTGGGTAAGTGCACCCGACTGCTCTTCCGAAGGTCCAGAGTTCAAATCCCAGTAACCACATGGTGGCTCATAACCATCTGTAACAAGATCTGACGCCTTCTTCTGGAGTGTCTGAAGACAGCTACAGTGTACTTACATATAATAAATAAATAAATCTTAAAAAAAATCTTTAAAAAAGTAAAAAAAAGACATTGACACAACAATCTAAGAAAATGCAAAATTCAAAAAGCTCCTAATCCCAAACATCCAGGAATCTAGGACACAATGAAAAGACCAATCCTAAGGATAATAGGTATAGAAGAAAGGAAAGATTCCCAGCATAGGGCCAGTAAATATTTTCAACAAAATTAGAGAAGAAAACTTCCCTAACCAAGAGAAAGAGATGTCCATTGACATACAAGAAGCCCATAGAACTCCAAGTAGATTGGACCAGAAAAGAAATTCCTCCTGTCACATAATAATCAAAACACCAAATGCACTAAACACAGAAAGAATATTAAAAGCAGTAAGGGAAAAAGGTCAAGGAACATATAAATGCAGACCTATAAAAATTACACCATACTTCTCACCAGAGACTAAGAAAGCTAGAAGATCCTGTCGAGATATCATACAGGTCCTAAGAGAACACAAATGCCAGCCCAGACTACTATACTCAACAAAACTATGAATTACCACTAATGGAGAAAGCAAGATATTCCATGACAAAACCAAATTTACATAATACTTTTCCAGAAATCCAGGCCTACAACGGATAATAGATGGAAAATGCCAAGACAAGGAGGGAAACTACATCTGAAAAAAGCAACAATGTAATCTTCTTTCAAAAAACAAAAAGAAGATAACACATAAATATAAAAATAAAATAAAAATAGCAAGAAGCAAAAATCACTATTCCTTAATATTTCTTATCATCAATAGACTCCATTCCTCAATAAAAAGACTTAGACTAGATGTATACTTAAACAAAACCCAGCATTTGGCTACATAAAGAAAATTCATCTTACTGTCAAATGTGGAACCACCTTGGCCTGGTCTGCTGTTTGGTTTATCTACTCAAAGTATAAAATTTGTGCCAAAATCTGGGATTGGACAAAGCAGAGAAAGCCAGCAGCCACCAGTGTCTGGTGTGCCTGAGGGGAGCCCCAGTGGACACAGTGGCGGGCACAGAACATGGCATCCACAATAAGAATCCCACTGCCAAACTCTCCATGCAGTGGCTTGCAACTCTTTCCCTCCTCTCTCTGAGCCAGAACTCTTGGCTACCCAGCCTTCCACCGTGTTTTTAAATCCCAGTCAAAAGGGAATTAATGGCTACTAAGACTTTGCCCATACTCTCACACCAAATATGTTGCCTGAGAAATGGCTGGGCACTCACACAAAGGCCAGTAGGGGAGGGGATGCCACTGCCCACCATTTCCATCTTGTGACCTGCCGCTGTCCCGCTGTCCTGGGACACAGGAACTTTAAACTAAGTGAGATGTGCCATTTCCATGCACCTTTCAGGCCAGGCTTCCATGCTCCCATTTTACTGGTTCGCAAAAAATTCTCATGCAGACACCGGTAAGGCTCTCCAGTGGGGAGGAGCCTCCAGTTCCTGGAACAGAGCCTGGCCAGCTCTGCCTGAGAACTAAGGGGCTAGCATCCCAGTTAGAAGCAGAGACATTGTCCATCTGAATCTTGTTCTTTCAAAAGTTGCTTTGTCCATATGTGCCCCAGTGGCTGGCTGAAATCCCTGGCCAGGGTAGAGCATATTCCACAGTAAGTCCTCGACTTACTGGGTAGCCACTAGAGGTCGTTGTGATGACTTGGGCACTCTAGCCTGGCTGATTTCCTTTTTGGGTTTCTGAATTGTTCTTGGGATGCTGGAAGGAACATCAGAAGCCCCCCAAAATATGGGCAACAACGTTTCTTCAAACGTACCCCGAGATACACTGCTGGGATATCTCCTAGAAAACCTTGAGTCCTTAATGTTGATGTTTCCTCTGAAGGCATCAAGACTGATATTTCTTTACAATAAGGTCTGGAATCAATACTTACTAGACAATGGTTCCAAATGGCCACTTAATGGCACTTTAGACCCAGTTATTTTAAAGGATCTTAACACATACTGCCAGCGAACGGGTAAATGAGAAGAGGTTATCTATGTAAAATCTTTCATTCATCTCCATTCTAATCCCGCTATGTGTTCTTCCTGCTCTCCAACTCAAGTCTTTTTAGCCATGAATCCTGCACAACTCCCATTAGACAACACTATGATACTGGACCCAGCATATGAAACACCTCCTTTTCACTGTAGACCTGCTTCTGGACCACTTAGAACCCAATCTGTTGCCTTGTTTTTTCCCCACTGAGACTCCCCAGGACCTGCCACACCTAGCTCTCGTCCCTCTGCAGGTCCCTCCAAATGTTCTACCTTGGCACCTACTTTCACGCCACCTATCACTCACTCTAAGGCCAGGACTAAAACCTCAAGCTCTCCATCCCTAGAAAAATCTGACCTAGAGACCGTCCTTCCCTTAAGGGAGGTTGCGGAGGTAGATGGTGTGGTCAGAGTGCACGTTCTCTTCTCACTGAGTGAATTTTCTCAGATAGAGAAGAGATTGGGCTCCTGTACTTCTAATTCCTCTGCCTTTATCAAAGAATTTAAGTATATCACTCAGTCGTACAATTTGACTTTTCATGATATACACATGATACTCACTAACAATTTGCTTCCCGAGGAACATGGGCGAGTTTGGGAACAAGTGAGAGAGCATGCTGATGAGATTCACCAAACAGATAGAACATATCCAATCAGAGTGGAGACCATACCTGACCTGGATCTTCAATGCAATTATAATTCAGCAGGTGGTATTCTAGCCAGGGACAGGTTTGTTACATGTCTTTTGGCTGGTCTGAGAAAAGCAGCTTTAAAGCCAGTAAATTTTGAAAGACTTCAACAGGTTGTCCAAGATAAACAGGAGAATCCACCTCAGTTTTTAGAACGCCTTAAAGGGGCTTTATTGCAGTATACCAATATGGACCCTGAGAACCCAGAGGGTAAACAATTCTTAATGACTTACTTTTTTCCAAAAGCTACTCAGACACAAAAGCTAAACTTAAAAAATTGGAGAGGGGACCCCTGACTCCTCAGACAGAATTCTTGGTGCTGGCCTTCAAGGTGTACCATGGGAGAAATGAGAGGGTTTGCAAGCAGAAGTACAATATGTTGGCAAAGGCTGTCCGACCAGCCCCAGCTGCTACCCAGAGCTCATGGTCCTCTACCCAGAGACAACCAGGCACCTGTTACAGGTGTAGTCTACGAGGTCATTGGGCCAAAGCCTGTCCTAATCCTCACAATAGGGCCATGCCCTAGGCGCCATCAAGAGGGACATTGGGCTGTTGATTGCTCCCTTGTTACGCAAAACAGGGAGGCATCACTCTCAGATAACCCTTCAACAGATCTCCTAGGCTTGGCTATGGCTGATTGACAAGGCCCAGGCTCCTCTGACCAGACCACTGACATCATGAACAGAGAGCTTAGGTACTTCCCTTTTCTCAGTTCTAAATCTTAAGGATGCGTTTTTCAATATTCGTCTAGATGTCCAGTCACAAAACATATTTGCTTTTTTCTGGACAGATCCTGATACCCACTTTTCTACCCAACTGACCTGGACTGTTTTACCTCAGCGATTCTGGGATAGCCCACACTTATTTGGATAGGCCTTGGCTTCTGAACTATTATCTCTGCCTCTTCCTAAATCTAAGATCATACTTTACATAGATGTCCTTCTCTATACTGCCTCTTTAGAAATCAGCCAGACTGACACCCCAGTTCTTCTGAATTTCCT
Source organism: Mus pahari (assembly GCF_900095145.1). Taxonomy (NCBI): domain Eukaryota; kingdom Metazoa; phylum Chordata; class Mammalia; order Rodentia; family Muridae; genus Mus; species Mus pahari. The sequence continues at coordinate 718,770 of NC_034593.1, read as the reverse complement.
CTCTAATTGTGGCTACTGGGTCGGGTCTCACCCTCTAAAATCCAACTGTCCACTCCCTCAGGTTACCTATTTGGGACTAGCCATCACCCCAAACCATAAGTCTATTTATTACATTAGACAGAAAGAATCTGATTCAATCTCTAACTGTTCCATCAACAAAAGAAGAAATTTTGTCATTCCCAGGAATAGCCAGTTTTTTGTGTTTGTAGGTCCCTTCCTTTTCTTTCTTGCCCTCTATACAAAGCAGCATCAGGCCCCACCCATGAAACTCTTTTAAAACCTGTTACCAAGCACTTTCAAAGGCTCTGAAAGGCCCTCCTTAGGGCCCCAGCCTTACATCTTCCTGACCTGATTCATCCTTTTTCCCTCTATGTAAAAGAAAGGGAGGGATTTGCCCTTGGAGCCTTGGGCTACCAAATAGGGCCTTCTTTTGCACCTGTGGCATACCTGTCAAAGAAACTAGGCTCTAGACATCCTCTGGCACTATCACATTCCTTACCACCCTCAATCTTCAGGCAAGGTAGAAAGAACTAACTGCTCCTTAAAAACTAATCTTGTTAAACTGTCACAGGAACTTCATCTTGACTGGGTAAATCTCCTGCCCCTGGCTCTTTTCAGACTGCAAGGTTTCCCCAAGGGATCTCTCCTCATCTTACCTTTTGAACTCATGTATGGATGTCCAGTCCTAACTCTTGGCTTCTCTCCCAAGCACTCGCTCCTTCCAGATCATTTGCTTACCCCATTACTTTCTCATCTTTGTTCTCTCCTATGGAACTTTGCTGACCATCACCTACCTCGACCACACTCTGTTTCTTGCCCATTACCTGTTAATATTGGAGACTAAGTCCTTTTATCTCCTCCAGGTCATCAGCCTTCACCGCTTTCTCCAAAATGGCAGGGTCCTTTTAAGGTTTTCCTTGTAATTCCTATGGCTGCTAAGCTCAAGGGACTCTCTCCTTGGGTCCACCTGTCTCACCCTTCATTCCTCCACCTAAAGATGATTCCTCTTAATACACATCAACCCTAACAGGACTGTGCTCCCTTAAGCTCCAGAAGACATTAAGACTACACATCTTGTTTCCCATCCTAGAGAATGAGGTTTCACTCTGACAACCAAACCTGACCTCGCTGAATGAGACACCAGATTAGTTGTATCCTTTTCATCTTTTCCCTGTTGTTCATTTCCATCAAGATTAGTCCTTATGTCTGGAGATTCGAAGTTCGAGAAATGCCTACTGACAACAAGCAGACTTTCCAAATAGGATCAGGAAACTGCTCCATAGCCAGGTGCCAGGAACCAATCCAGATTGCCATCATTCCCATATCTGTTATTTAATCCACATATTATAACCTTTATACCTGTTTTCTCTTTGACCGGAAAAAAGATTATTGCAGAAAATGGCCAGATGAATATGGGGGCTGCCCATACTGGTCTTGTAAGATACACATGCTAGGGACATGGATTAATCATTTCTTCCATCGATTCCACACGTATGGTCACTTGATCTTTGAAAAAGGAGCTAAAACCATCCAGTGGAAATAAATAAAACATTTTCAACAAATGGTGCTGGCAATTAGCATGTAGAAGAATGCAAATAGATCCATTCTCATCTCCTTGTACAAAACTCAAGTCCAAGTGAATCAAGGACCTCTACATAAAACCAGATACAATGAAACTAGTAGTAAAGAAACTGGGGTAGAGCCTTGAGCACAGGGGCACAGGAGAAATTTTCCTGAACAGAACACCAATAGCCTGTGCTCTAAGATCAAGGATCCTCAAAATGGGATCTCATAAAATTGAAAAGCTTCTGTAAGGCAAAGGACACTGTCAATAGGACAAAAATGAACCAACAGATAGGGAAAAGATCTTTGTCAATTTTGCATCTGATAGAGAGTTAATATATACAAAGAACTCAAGAAGTTAGATTATAGAGAATCAAGTAACTCTATTAAAAATGGGGTACAGAGCTTTATTTAAGAATTCCTCAATGGAGGAATACTGAATGTCTGAGAAGTACCTAAAGAAATGTCCAACATACTTAGTAATCTGGAAAATGCAAATCAATACAACCCTGAGATTCCACTTCAAACAAATCAGAATGGCTAATATCAAAATCTCAGATGACAGCAGATGCTAGTGAGTTTGTTCAGAAAGAGGAACACTACTCCATTGCTAGTGGGATTGCAAGCTGGTACAACCACTCTGGAAATCATTTTGGTGATTCCTCAAATAATTGGTCTTGGGAAGACTTGATGCCCCAATGTAGAAGAATACCAGGACAGCGTAGTGGGAGTGGGTGGGTTGTTGAACAGGGGAGTGGGGTATTGGGAAACGGGGAATGTTGGAGGGGAATTGAGGAAAGAGAATCACATTTGAAATGTAAATAAAGAAAATATCTAATAAGAAAAAATAGGGAAATTAAATTATTCACAATAGTGACAAATAATATAAAAGATCTTGGTGTGTCATGTTCCATTTGCTTTCCACCTATGCATGATTAGAGCTTATACTTTGGATCCCCACCCACTCAGTACATACCCTATTTGCATCTTGACTCCACAGGTGTTCTGTCACATGTAGGAGGACAGATAAGACCACACCCCTGCCCCAATACCTGGCATAACCAGGACCACCAGGACCCTGAGATGCCAATACACTGTTCAGCCAGGGAACTGTTTTCCTTCTGGTTTTCACCTGTGTGGGAGCAGACCTATGCTTTGAATACTTACCCACTCAGCATATAACTCGGTAGCAGCTAATCCTGCCCCCAGGAGTTGTGTCACATCTAGGGTTATAGGATCATAGGATCACAGGCTCACAGGAGGGACAAGCTCCAGTCAGAGAGAATAAGTCCAGCTAACACCGGAGATAACCAGATGGCCAGAGGCAAGTACAAGAATATAAGCAACAGAAAATAGTACTACATGGCAATATCAGAACCCAGTACTCCCAACACTGCAAGCAACTGGATACCCCAAAACAAAATTGAAATAAGATTCAGATCTAAATCTTTATCCCATGAAGATGGTAGAGGACTTTAAGAAGAACATGAATAAGAGAAATACAGGGGAACACAGGTTAAACATGTAGAAGCTCTAAAAGAGGAAATATATAAATCCCTTAAAGAAATACAGGAAAACACAATCAAACAGGTAAAGGAATTTCACTACCATCCAGGATCTAAACATGGAAATAGAAATGTTAAAGTAAACACAAAGGGAGACAACACTGGGGATGGAAATTCTAGGAAAGAGAGCAGGAGCCAAAGATGCAAACATCATCCACAAAATATAAGAGATAGAGTATGGAAGATACCATAGAAGATATTGACATAAAAGTCAAGGAAAATATAAGAAGGAATAAACTTCTTGCTCAATATATTGAAAAAATCCAGGAAACAATGAAAAAGCCAAACTTGAGTATAAAAGAGAGTGAAGATTCCCAACTCCAAGGGGCAGCAAATATCTTCAGCAAAATTATAGAAGAAAACTTAGATAACTTAAAGAAAGAGATGCCCATAATCATATAAGAAACCTATAGAACACCAAACAGATGGGAACAGAAAAGAAATTCCTCCCATCACATAATAATTAAAATACCAAATGCACAGAACACAGAAAGAATAATGAAAGCAGTAAGGAAAAAGAGTCAAGTCACATATAAAGGCAGACCTATCTGAATTACACCAGACTTCTCTCTCAACAGAGATAATAAAGCCAGTACTTTGGAAGATGTCATATAGACCTGTATTAGTCACGGTTCTCTAAAGTCACAGAACTTACGGATAGTAAAGAAATTTATTGTTGACTTACAGTCTGCTGTCCAATTCCCAACAATGGTTCAGTAGTAGCTGTGAAGGGAAGTCCAAAGATCTAGCAGTTGCTGAGTCTTACACGGAAAGCAGGTGAAAGAGGGAGAACAAGACTCCCTTCTCCCAATGTCCTTCTATGCTCTCCAGCAGGAGTAGCCCAGATTAAAGGTGTGTGCCACCACACCTTTAATCCCAGATGACCTTGAATTTGGAGATCTCCCTGTCTTAATCTTCTGGAATGCATAGCCACTATGCCCCAAGATCTCCAAACCAAGATCCATATCAGAAACTTCTTTCTCCCAGCCTCCAGATTAGGGTCACTGGTGAGCCTTCCAATTCTGGATTGTAGTTCATTCCAAATATAGTCAAGTTGACAACCAGGAATAGCCACTACAAGACCCAAAAAGAAGAAAAATACCAATCCAGGCATTTAAAAACTCTCAATTATCATACATGGTGAAACCACGATATTCTAAGACAAAACCAATTGGAAACAATATCTTTCCACTAATCCACACCTACAGAGGATAATAGAAGGAAAACTCCAACAAAAGGAGGAAAACTATACCCAAGAAAAAACAAGAAATTGGGATAACTCACTCAGAATGATATTTTCTAGTTCCATCTATTTGCCTAAGAATTTCATGAATTCATTGATTTTAATAGCTGAGTAGTATTTCATTGTGTAAATGTACTATATTTTCTGTATCCATTACTCAGTTGAGGGACATCTGGGTTTTTTTGTAGCTTCTGACTAATATAAATAAAGCCCTTATAATAATGTACAAATATTACATATTGGAGTGTCTTCTGGTTATATGCCTAGGAGTGGTATAGCTTGGTCCTCTGGTAGTACTATGTCCAATTTTCTGAAGAACCACCAAACTCATTTCCATAGTGGTTGTATCAGCTTACAATAACACTATATGTATAGGAGTGTTCCTCTTTTACTACATCCTTGCCAGCATCTCCTGTCACCTAAGTTTTTGATCTTAGAAAGAATACACATGTTATATACTCAAGATAAGTAGATATTAGCCCAGAAACTTGGAATACCCAAGAGACAATTCGCAGAGCAAATGAAGCTCAAGAAGAAGAAAGACCAAAGTATCTATATTTCATATTAGATCCAGGGACTAAACCACCCACCAAAGAGGACAAATGGATGGACCCATAGCTCCAGCTGCACATGTAGCAGAGGATGGTGATATCTGACATCAGTGGGAGGGGAGGCCTTTGGTCCTATGAAGACTTGATGTCCCAGTGCAGAGGAATGCTACAGTGCTAAGGCTAGAGTGGGTAAGGCTAGCGTGGAGAGTACCTTCATAGAAGCAGGGCAGAGGACTTGACGGAATACGGGGTTTTTGAAGGGGAAACTGGGAAGGGTGATAACTTTTTAAATGTAAATAAATAAAATAACCAATAAAAAAAATACTTTCTTGTGACCTTTTTAACTAACCTCTCTTCTTTTATCTTTGATAATGTGGATCAACTACACCAAAATATGTAAGCTGCTGTGAGATTTGCCTGACAAAGAAGTAATGTGTCTATTCAAACCTTGACAGGTTAATATACAGATATTGTAGTTGAATATGTCATTAGCATCAAAAAACAAATGCTCTGAAAGGAAAACTATGCAGCAAGTCTTCCATGACTGTTACTCTCTTTTGCCTCTCAAGAATCTGTTATACCCTCAGTTCCCAAGAAGGAGTTTTCAGGACCAGCTATTTGAGGAGATGAATCAGCAGTTTTATGAAATGTGTTATGATGTGCCTGATTTGACCTTGTTGCCTTTGTTAGGTAAGCCTTTTTTGTGTATTCAAATCTATTCTACTAGATTCGTATGTTCCTATTTCTTTCTAGTACGCATTTTTTACCATTTCAAAGAAGTTGTTAATATGTTTCCTTGAATTCTAGTTTTTAAATTCTGGTTCATCTAACTGGATTGTAAACAAAAAATAGTCTCAATTTTTGCTATTTATTACTTTAGTTTTTGCTTTTTCATTTATTTTTTACACTCTGGGGCTTTTTCATAAGTTTGTCTGTTTTGTGTGTCTTTTAGAGAGAGGCTTTTGTATATTCCTGTCCGCAGATTTACTATTTCAACGACATTCTGTCTTTACATGTCATGAACTGCCTTGCCTGCTTTATACAGAGATGAGAATACCAGATCTTCCTGAATGGTAGGGAAGCGTTCTCCTATCTAAGCTATATTTTCTTCAGTGTTTTGTGTCTACTTCTCATAATTTCAAATAATACAGGTAAATGCAGTGACTGGATCGGCTTGTATATCTCCTATCTGTTCTACAGCTTTGACTATTAGTCTAGATAACCTATTTGTCTCACATGGCTGAAAACAGTTTAATAATGGATAGTTTTTGTGTGTGTGTGTGTGTGTGAAAATTTTAATTGCAGCTACTAATTAACACAAAGATTTTCTTGACATAAAAATGTGGTTGGTACCCATTCTTAAAAAAAAAAAAAAAAAAAAAAAAAAAAAAAAAAAAAAAACTGGTGTCATCACCTAGGTAAGACTACTGGTAATAGGGAATACAGAGTCTGAACTTGTCATCTCTTATAACCAGGCAAAAATTCCAGTAGAGAAAGTTGGACACCATCCAAGCCAAAAAATCACTTCCTACAATTGTCTTGCCTGGAAGATGTACAGTACTAATGGTGGTACAAAAATTGTGGGAGTGATCAACCACTGACTGGTCCAGCTTGAGACCCATGGCAAGAGAGAGAGCCTACCCCTAACACTTGCTGAATGGCCAGGAACCAGAGACTGGAAAGAGCAGAGACCTAGAATAGAATAAAACACTACCAGAAAAAAAATGGCAGTGACATGATTCCTAATTATATTCTGTTACATTGGTATGCTAGACACTAGACTAGCATAATCATCATCAGAGAGGTTTCATCCCTCAACTAATGGAAGCAGATTCAGATTTCTACAGCCAAACATTAGGCAGACTTGGAGATTCTTATGGAAGTCAGAGAAAGGATTGTGGGAGCCAGAAGGCTCAAGAACATAACAAAAAGCCACAGAATCAATTAACCAGGGCTCATAGAGGCTGACAGAGTCTGAAGAGGCAATCAGGGAGTCTATAGAGGTCTGACCTAGTCTCTCTGCATATATACTATTGTTGTGTAGCTTGGTCTTTTTGTAGGACTAGCAGGGACTGTCTGAATCCTTTGCCTATGTTTGAGACCCTTTACCACATACTAGGTTTCCTCACTCAGAATTAATATGTAGGGACGTACCTAGTTTTATTGCAACTTGATATGTCATGTTTGGTTGCTATCCCTTAGGAAACCTACATTTTTCTGAAGGGAAAAAGAGAAGAAAGAATGGTCTGGGGGGGGGTAGGGGTAGGGACTTTGAAGGGAAACTATAATAAATGAGTATAATATGAGTCAAAGTATAATAAATGAGAGAGGAATAAATAGAGAAAATTAAGGAAAATTGGTGTCAATTCAAGACAATCAAGAAATGTTAAGAGCAAAGTAATCTATTACCAGGGAAAAGACAAAAAATTAGTTATTCAATACTAATTGGCCAGGCCTATAATCTCTCTCTCTCTCTCTCTCTCTCTCTCTCTCTCTCTCTCTCTCTCTATCTCTGTGTGTGTGTGTGTGTGTGTGTGTAAAATGGTAACAGTGAAAAAAAGAAGCTAGAAATTTAGAGGGGAGCAAAGAATTGGATGGATGATATGAGATAGATGGGAGGAAGGAAGGGAAAGTAGAAAAATGATATAATTATATTTCAATTGAAAATAAAGTTACTTTTGCCAAATTATGGTTAGAATTTTATCAGAAATCAGACAATAGACACTGTCAATTTGGTGGTTGTCCCTACAATATGGCTTTCTATATATCTCCCAGTAAACAACACACAGATCCTTGCTTCTTTTCTAAGAGATGGAAGAATAACTTAATTATTTTCTTGACATATTTAATTTAGTGTTGAAATCTGAGTCCTCATATCTCAGAATTCCTAGTATATTAGAAAAGGAAATGTGTGGATTTTCTTCTACATCCAATCAAGGGCCTCAGCAGGTGTTAATACTGAACTCTGTTCCATTTTGGGTATTCTTGTCTGAAGAATTTTTATAACTTTTAACATAATGATTAGAGTTACGTTGTTACAGTGGATGAATTGTAGAATTTTAAATTCAATGGAACAAGGACTCCCATTAAGCCAGAAAAAATTGAATTTCTGAACTCTATCCATTTTAAAATTTATGATCCATAACAAACTAGTATTTGACCTGCATATTTGTAATTTCTGAGCTTCTATGGCACAGGTCTTACTCATGTTTTCTACTAACTAAATTTTAAAAACAAAAGAGAGCCATTTTATACTTGGATATATTTATGTGCTTTTTTCCCTTTGGCTTATGATGAAAAGATCATAATTCATTAAGCATTCCCATTATGCACATGGAGGAGACCAAGCCATTCAAGAAGTATTTTAGAAGGGTTCTGAAAATATAAAACTTCTCAAAAAAAAAAGTGCTCTGTTTTAATATTGAGCAGCAAGATTTGAGGTTAATTCTAAGCACTATAATATATAAAAAGATAATGAAAATGTAGAAAAATTATATATCCTTCCCAATAAAAGAATGAAAAAGTGCTATGTCCAATTTTCTGAGGAACCGCCAGACTGATATCCAGAGTGGTTTTACAAGCTTGCAATCCCACCAGCAATGGAGGAGTGTTCCTCTTTCTCCACAACCTCCCCAGCATCTGCTGTCACCTGAATTTTTAATCTTAGGCATTCTGACTGATGAGAGATGGAATCTCAGGGATGTTTTGATTTGCATTTCACTGATGACTAAGGATGTTGAACATTTTTTCAGGTGTTTCTCATCCATTCGATATTCCTCAGTTGAGAATTCTTTATTTAGCTCTGTACCCCATTTTTTTTAATGGGTTTTTTTGAATTTCTGGAGTCCAGCTTCTTGAGCTCTTTGTATATATTGGATATTAGTCCTCTATCAGATTTAGGATTGGTAAAAATCCTTTCCCAA
>NC_034593.1:679522-682842 GCF_900095145.1 Mus pahari | reverse complement strand
GGCCATCACTGGGAATAGAGGCCCCTTGGTCTTGCAAACTTTATATGACCCAGCACAAGGGAAGGCCTGGTCCAAGTAGTGGGAGTGGGTGGGTAGGGGAGTAGGGGCGGGGGTGTATAGGGAACTTCGGAATAGCATTTGAAATGTAAATAAAGAAAATAATAATAAAAGAAGAAAGAAAAAATTACTAAAAAAAAAGAATAAAAAAGTGTGGATTACTACATAACACAGGTGGTCAGTGATGAATCCTATGTTTAATTGTTAAACAAGATAAAAAGGCATGTAACTTATTCTCAAATGGCACAGCGTTCATTCACTTTGATGGTGTTACAGAATTTCTAAGAGAGAACAATCCATTTACTTTATAGTTCCCATTAATGTATTTTTGATGTTACAATATATTAACATAATATTCTCATGTTTTAACTTTTGTCTTCGGGTCATGAGTAACCCGAAATCTACAGGGTTTTATTAAACTCTGATACAGCCTAGAAAGGGTGGGTAAAGGAAAAATGGGGTTTTAATGACTGTTTTAAGGCAGTTTATCTTCTGAAAGATATTTGACTTAGAAAGTTTAAAATTAAATTTAAATTTCAAGACTTAAAATCATTCATTTATTTGTTTTGAGAGATGATGGAGACAAATTTACTGGCAAAATATACTTTACACATTAAATTATAAACTTATGTTTTTGGTTTTAGACTTGCAAACAATTCAGATGTTTCTTTTTTTGTGTTAGAACATTTTTTAAAGGAATCATTTTTAATGTATGTGGTTGTTTGCCTTTATGTATGTATATATATTATATTCATATTTGATTTTTGCAAAGGTCAGTGCAAAGCATCAGAATCCCTGGAATTCAATCTGCAGCAGTTTGTGAGTACCATGTGTGTAATAGTGACTGAGCCTTAGTTCTTTGAATAAATAACAAATGCTCTTTTAGCTACAGGACCACTGCATGTGGAAAAAAATTTTTTTCTTTTTTTTTTTTTAACTTTTTTTGTAGATATTTTCTTTACTTACATTTCAAATGATATTTCCTTTCCTAATTTCAGCTCTGAAAACCCTCTATCTCCTCCCCCAAACCCCTGCTCCCCAACCCACCCACTCCCATTTCCTGGCCCTGGGATTTCCCTATACTGGGGCACAGAACCTTCACAGGACAAAGGGATTCTCTTCCCACTGATGACCAACTAGGCCGTTCTATGCTACATATGTAGCTAGAGCCATAAGTCCTTCCATGTCTTTTCTTTGATTGGTGTTTTAGACCTGGGGAGCTCTGGGATTACTGGTTAGTTTACATTCTTGTTCCTCCTAAGGGACTGCAAACCCCTTTAGCTCCTTGGGTACTTTCTCTAGCTCCGTCCTTCTGGACCCTGTGCTCTGTCCCATGGAATGCTGTGAGCATCCACTTCTGTATTTGTCAGTCACTGGCAGAGCCTCTTAGGAGACAGCTCTATTAGGCTCCTGTCAGCAAATTCTTGATGGCATCCTCAATTGTGTCCGATTTTGGTGGTTGTTCTTAGGATGGTCGTTCCTTTAGTCTCTGCTGCAAACTTTGTCTCTGTAACTCCTTTCATGGGTATTTTCCCCCTTCTAACAAGGATTCACTCGTTGGTCTTCCTTCTTCTTGAGTTTCATGTGTTTTGCAAACTGTATCTTAGGTTCTCTGAACTTCTGGGTTTATCATTATCAGTAAATTATCACTTATCACTTATCAGTGACTACATAATATGTGTGTTCTTTTGTGATGTAGTTACCTCACTTAGGATGATATCCTCCAGATCATTCCATTTGCCTAATAATTTCATGAATTCATTGTTTTTAATAGCTGAATAGTACTCCATTGTATAAATGTACAACATTTTCTGTATCCATTCCTCTGTTGAGGGAAATCTGGGTTCTTTCCTTATTCTAACTGTTATAAATAAGACTGCTATGAACATAGTGGTGCATGGTCCTTATTACAATTTGGAGCATCTTCTGGGTATATGCCCTAGAGTGGTATTGCTGGATCCTCCTGTAGTACTCAGTCCGATTTTCTGAGGAACCAACAAAATGATTTGCAGAGTTGTTGTACCAGTTTGCAATCCTACCAGCAATGGAGGAGTGTTCTGCTTTCTCCACATCCTTACCAGCATCTGTAGTGACCTGAGTTTTGATCTTAATGATTCTGACTCATGTGAGGTGTAATCTCAGGGTTGTTTTGATTATCATTTCCCTGATGATTAAGGATATTGAACATTTGTTTAGGTTCTTCTCTTCCATTCATTATTCCTCAGTTGAGAATTCTTTGTTTAGTTCTATAACACATTTTTTAATAGGGTTATTTGGTTTTCTATAGTCTAAATTCTTGAGTTCTTTGTATATATTGAATATTAGCCCGTTATAGGATTTAAGATTGGTTATCTTTTACCAATCTGTTGTTTTCCTTTTTGTCTTATTGACAGTGTACTTTGCCTTACAAAAGTTTTGCAGTTTATGAGGTACCATTTGTTATTCCTTGATCTTACAGCACAATCCACAGGTGTTCTGTTCACGAATTATTTTCCCCTTGTTCATATTTTTGAGGCTCTTCCCTACTTTCTCCTCTATAAGGTTCAGTGTCTCTGCTTTTAAGTGGAGTTCATTGAACCAATTAGACTTGAATAAGATTTGTACAAGGAGATGAGAATGGATCTATTAGAATTCTTCCACTTGCTAATTGCCAGTTGAGTCACAGGATTTGATGAAAATGCAGTAATTTTTCCACTGGATGGTTTTAGCTCATTTGCCAAAGATCAAGTGACTATAGGTTTGTGGATTCATTTCTGGATCTTTAATTCTATTTCATTGATCTACATGTCTGTCACTGTACCAGTACCATGCAGTTTTTATCACAATTGCTCTGTAGTACAGCTTAAGGTCAGGTGTGGTGATTCCACCAGAGCTTCTTTTATTGTTGAGAATCGTTTTTGCTATCCTAAATTTTTTTGTTATTCCAGATGAATTTGACAATTATCCTTTCTAACTCTGAAGAACTGAGTTGGAATTTTGATGGGAATTGCACTGAATCTGTAGATAGATTGCTTTCAGCAAGATAGCAATTTTTACAATATTAATCCTGCCAATCCATGAGCATGGATCTATCTTTCCATCTTCTGAGGTTTTCTTTGATTTCTTTCTTTAGAGATTGAAATTCTTATAATACAGATCTTTCACTTCCTTAGTTAGAGTTGTAGAGCCCTAAATTTTAAAAAATTCCCCAAAACCTGTTCCCTAGATCATTAGGAATGTGGCTAGTAAAGAGCCTTTGTTCTTTTAGGGCAGCTGAAGGTCTT
>NC_034593.1:673662-679167 GCF_900095145.1 Mus pahari | reverse complement strand
CCCTTACTTCTGAGGGACTGGGTCGACTCCTCTGTCTCCTGCGTGAGATACGAGTCGGCCCGAGGCCTCGTTAAATAAAAGTACCTCATGTAAATTACAGCAAGGTGTGTAAAAGGTGTATCTCGAATTTCTGGGGACCCAAGAGAGTTCCGGACCAGAGGGAGTTCCTCCTTTCGGGGTCTTACAGAGTCACACCAACTTATTTTATATCATTTGTGAGTATTGTGAAGGGTGTTGTTTCCCTAATTTCTTTTTCAGCCTGTTTATCCTTTGTTTAGAGGAAGGGCAACAATTTGTTTGAGTTAATTTTATACCCAGCTACTGCACTGAAGCTGTTTATCATGCTTAGGAGTACTCTGATGGAATTTATGGGGTCACTTAGGTATATAATATCATTAGCAAAATGACAGTTTGACATCTTCTTTTCAAATTAGTATCCTTTAAATTTCCTTTTGTTGTCTAATTGCTCTGGCTAGGACTTCAAGTACTACACTGACTAGGTAGGGAGAGAGAAGGCAGCTTTTTCTAGTCACTGATTTTAGGGGGATAGCTTCAAATTTCTCTCCATTTAGTTTTATGTTAACTACTGGTTTGCTGTCTGTTGACTTTATTATGTTTAGGTACTGACCTTGAATTCCTTATCTTTTTAAGACTTTTATCATGAACGGGTGTAGGACATTGTCAAATGCTTTCTCAGTATCTTATGAGATGATCCTGTGGTTTGTTTGTATATTTTTGGTGTTTGGTTTATTTTTTTTTTTAGTTTATTTATATTGTAGATTATATTGATGGATTTCTGTATATTGAACCATCCCTACATCCCTTGGATGAAGCCTACTTGATCTTGATGGATGATCATTTTTATGTGTTCTTGGATTTGGTTTGTGAGAATATTATTGAGTATTTTTGCATCGATATTCATATGGGAAATTGGTTTGAAGTTCCCTTTCTTTGTTGGGTCTTTGTGTGTTTTTTTATATCAGAATAATTGTGGCTACATAGAATGAATCTGGTAGAGTAACTTCTGTTTCTAATTTGTCCAATAGTTTGAGGCATATTGGAATTAGGTCTTCTTTGAAGGTCTGATAGAATTCTGCATGAAACCCATCTGGTCCTGGGGTTTCTTTAGGTTGGGAGACTATAAATGTCAACTTCTATTTCTTTAGGGGATATAGGACTATTTAGATTGCTAATCTTATCCTGATTTAACTTTGGTACCTGTTATCTGTCTAGAAAGTTGTCCATTTCATACATATTTTTCAGTTTTGTTGAGTATAGACTTTTGTAGTAGGATCTGATGATTTTTTGGATTTCCTCAGATTCTGTTCTTATGTCTCTCTTTTTCTTTCTGATTTTGAGAACTAGAATACTGTCACTGTGCCCTCTATTTAGTCTGGCTAAGGGATTATCTATCTTGTTGATTTCTCAAAGAACCAGCTCTTGGTTTGATTGATTCATTGTATAGTTCTTTCTGTTTCCACTTGGTTGCTTTCAACCCTGAGCTTAATTATTTCCTGCTGTCTTCTCCTCTAGGGTGAATTTGCTCCCTTTTGTTCTAAAGCTTTTAGTTGTGCTGTCAAGCTGCTAGTGTATGCTCTTTCCAGTTTCTTTTTGGAGTCACTCATTGGTATGGGTTTTCCTCTTAGGACTACTTTCATTGTGTCCCATAATTTTGGGTATGTGGCTTCATTTTCATTAAACTCCAAAAAGTCTTTCATTTCTTTCATTATTTCTTCCTTGACCAAGTTATCATTGAGTAGAGTGTTGTTCAGCTTCCACATGTATGTGGGCCTTCTATTATTCATGTTGTTATTGAAGATCAGCCTTAGCCTGTAGTGATTTGAAAGAATGCATAGGATTATTTTAATATTTTTGTGTCTGTTGAGACTTGTTTTCTGACCAATTATATGAATTATATGGTCAGTTTTGGAGATGCTACCATGAGGTGCTGAGAAGAAGGTATATCTTTTTTTTTTTTTTTTTTTTTTAGCATAAAATGTTCTGTAGATATCTGTGAAATCCATTTGTTTCATAACTTCTGTTAGTTTCACTGTGTCTCTGTTTAGTTTCTCTTTCTATGATATGTCCAGTGATGAAAGTGTGAGGTGTTGAACTCTCCCATTAGTATTGTGCATGGTATATTGTGTGCTTTGAGATAAAATTTCTTTAATGAATATGGATGTCTTGCATTGGAGCATCGATGTTCAGAATTGAGAGTTCATCTTGGTAGATTTTACCTTTAATGAGTATGAAGTGTCCTTCCTTGTCTTTTTTGATAACTTTAGGTTGAAAGTTAATTTTATTTGAATTTAGAATTGCTACTCCAGCTTGTTTCTTGGGAACATTTGCTTAGAAAATTGTTTTCCAGCCTTTACTCTAAGGCAGTGTCTGTCTTTGTCCCTCTGAGGTGGGTCTCCTACATGCAGCAAAATGTTGGGTCCTGTTTCTATAGCCAGTCTGTTAGTCTATGTCTTTTTATTGGGGAATTGAATGGGTGGATAACTTTCCATTTCTGGAATAATTACACTGTTCTTTGATCTTATTCATTTGTTCAGTGTTTGTCATATATCAAGCAATAATTCATGAATAACTTTAGCCTTTTTTGAACTTCAGATATTTATTCTTAATTTTTTATTAGATGGCATTAAATTTAGTCAAGATACATTTAAAACGCATTAAGAATTATATCCTGGCCATCTTGTGTCCCAGGTCCCTGGGAGACCAGTCTTCCCAGGTCAGTTCGTTGACTGAGGAGGGTGAGTGAGCAGACTGCAGAGGCAACACGGCTTCTGGGACAGGTTCCATTTTGGGCTCCAGAAATCCAGGCATCTTCCCTGCCAGAGGAGAAGTGGCTGTTTGGGAGGGGTCTGACTGCTGGAGCAAGTGAGGGAGCCATATTGTGTCCCTGGTCCATCAGAGACCAGTCTGCGCAGTTGAGAGTGCAGTCTGCAGAAGCAACACAGTTTCTGGGATAGGCAGAAGTGACACAGCTTCTGGGACAGTTCCCCGGTTCAGGCTCCAGATATTCAAACACCATCCCTGCCAGAGGAGAGGTGGCTACCTGGGAGGGCTGTGACTGCCAGAGCAGATGACCAGGTGTCCCTGGTTCCTCCCTCGAGACCAGTCTGTGCAGGTGAGCGCAAAGACTGCAAAGGCAACACATTTTCTGGGACAGGTCCTGTTTCAGGCCTTCATCTTCAGCCAGGAGGCAGGTCTGAACAACAGACCTTGGTGTACCTTACCTGCAGAGAGTACTCTGACCACTGAGACTCAGGAGAGAGCTGGATTACCAGAACTCCTGAGAGAGGCTAACAGAATCACAGGAGGAACAAGCTCCAGCCAGAAACAGCTATAACAACTAACACCAGAGATTACCAGATGGCAAAAGGCAAACTTAAGAATTTTACTAACAGAAACCAAGACTGCTCACCATCATCAGAAACCAGCACTCCCACCTCAGCCAGTCCTAGATAACCCAACACACCTGAAAAAGAAGATTCAGATTAATGTATCTCATAATGCTGGTAAAGGACTTTAAGAAGGGCATTATAACTTACTTAAAGGAATTCAGGAAAACACTGCTAAACAGGTAGAAGTCCTTAAAGAGGAAACACAAAAATCCCAAAAAGAATTACAGGAAAACTAAACCAAACAGGTGATGTAATTGAACAAAACCATCCAAGAAATAAAAAGGGAAGTAGAACAATAAAGAAAACCCAAAGTGAGACATCTCTGGAGATAGAAACCCTAGGAAAGAAATCACAACCATAGATTCAAGCATTAGCAACAGAATACAAGAGATGGAAGAGAGAATAACAGGTGCAGAAAATTCCATAGAGAGCATGGACACAACATTAAACAAAATGCAAAATGCAAAAAGATCCTAACTCAAAACATCCAGGAAATCAAGGAAACAATGAGAAGACCAAGCCTACAGGTAATAGGAGTAGATAAGAATGAAGATTTTCAAATTAAAGGGCAAGCAAATGTCTTCAACAAAATTATAGAAGAATACTTCCCAAACCTAAAGAAAGAGATGCCCATGAACATAAAAGAAGCCTACAGAACTTCAAATAGACTGGACCAGAAAAGAAATTCCTCCAGACACATAATATTCAGAACAACAAATGCACTAAATAAAGATAGAATATTAAATGCAGTAAGGGAAAAANGTCAAGTAACATATAAAGGCAGGCCTATTAGAATTACTCCAGACTTCTCACCAGAGACTATGAAAGCAAGGAGATCCTGGAAAGATGTTATACAGACCCTAAGAGAACACAAATGCCAGCACAGGCTACTAAACCCAGCTAAACTTTCAATTACCGAAGATGGAGAAACCAAAGTATTCCATGACAAAACCAAATTCAAACAATATCTTTCCATAAATTCAGTCCTTCAAAGGATAATAATGGAAAAACACCATTACAAGGATGGAAACAATGCCCTAGAACAAGCAAGAAGGTTATCTTCAAGAAACCTAAAAGAAGACAGCTACAAGAACAGGATGCCAACTCTAACAACAAAAATGACAGGAAGCAACAATTACATTTCCTTAATATCTCTTAATATCAATTGACTCAATTCCTCAATAAAGAGGCAAAGACTAAAGGATTGGCTCCACATACAGGACCCAACATTTTGCTGATTACAGGAAACTCATATCAGGAAAAAAGACAGATACTACCTCAGAGCAAAAGGCTTGAAAACAATTTTTCAAGCAAATGGTCTGAAGAAAAAAGCTGGAGTAGTCATTCTAATATCGAATAAACTCAACTTCCAACCCAAAATTATCAAAAATGACAAGGAGGGGCACTTCATTCTCATCAAAGGTAAAATATACCAAGATGAGCCCTCAATCCTAAATATCTATATTCCAAATGCAAGGGCAGCCACATTCATTAAAGAAACTTGAGTAAAGTTCAAAACACACATTGTACCTCACACAATAATAGNGGGAGACTTCAACACTCCACTCTCACCAATGGACAGATCCTGGAAAAAGAAACTAAACAGAGACACAGAGAAACTAACAGAAGTTATGAAACAAATGGATTTAACAGATATCTACAGAACATTTTATCCTAAAACAAAAGGATATACCTTCTTCCCAGCACCTCAAGGTATCTTTTCCAAAACCGACTTTATATTTGGTCACAAAACAGGTCTCAACAGATTTAAAAAAATATTGAAATTATTCCATGCATCCTATCAGACCACCATGGTCTAAGGCTTATCTTCAATAACAACATAAATAATATAAAGTCAACATTCACTTGCTAACTGAACAACACTCTCCTCAATGATATCTTCATCAAGGAAGAAATAAAGAAATAAATTAAAGACTTTGTAGAGCTTAATGAAAATGAAGCCACAACACACCCAAACTTGTGGGACACAATGAAAGCATTCCTGAGAGGAAAATTCATAGCTCTGAGTGCCTCCAAAAAGAAACTAGAGAGAGCATACACAAGCAGCTTGACAGCACACCTAAAAGCTCTAGAA
>NC_034593.1:660516-671897 GCF_900095145.1 Mus pahari | reverse complement strand
GGAAAAATCTTCCATGCTCATGGATTGGCAGAATCAACATTGTGAAAATGGCTATCCTGCCAAAAGCAATCTACAGATTCAATCCAATCCCCATGGAAATTCCAACTCAATTCTTAACTGAGTTAGAAAGGCAATTTGCAAATTCATCTGGAATAACAAAAACACTAGGATAGCAAAAACTTTTCTCAATGATAAAAGACTCCCTGGGGGAATCACTGTGCCTGACCTAAAACTGTACTACAGAGCAATTGTGATTAAAAACTGCATGGTAAGGGTATAGTGACAGACAGGTAGACAAATGGAATAGAATTGAAGACCCAGAAATGAACTCACACACCAATGGTCACTTGATATTTGAAAAGGGAGCTAAAACAATCCAGTGGAAAAAAGACAGCATTTTCAACAAATGGTGCTGGCACAACTGGCTGTTATCATGTAGAAGAATGAGAATTTATCCATTCTTATCTCCTTGTACTAAGGTCAAGTCTAAGTGGATCAAGGAACTCCACATAAACCAGAGACTGTCGCAGAGCCCCAAACTCTGGTCAGCAGAGACAGGGAAGAACGACAAAAATGCCAAGCAGGTTTCAAACAGATTTCTTCTTTATCTCCCAGAACAGATTTTAATCTTTTCCCTCTCAGAAGCAGCCTTTTCTAACCCTCTCCCTGTTCACACTAAACCCCACCTCCACTCTCCAAGTCCTTCTTCAACTCTCGCCCACCTGAACTGTTTACAGCCTTCTCCCCCAGAATCCTCCCCCCTCCCTCTGGGGCACATCCTGTTTTTCCCAGCACACACCCCCCCCAGCTCCTTCCCAGCCCTGGGTGTATCCTGTTTTCAGTCCTCTGACCTGATCCCCTCCCCCTCTCCTGGATCCAGTCAGAGTTCATCAGGCAGGCAATCCACAGAGTCTCAGCAACTCAGGTTCTTGTAAACAGGGACCAAGGTGCTTGGCACACCCACTCCCTACAAGAGACACTGAAACTTATAGAGGAGAAAGTGGGGAAAGGCCTCAAAGGTATGGGCACAGGGAAAAAATTCCTGAATAGAACTGTAAAGGCTTGTGCTGTAAGATCGAGAATTGACAANTGGGGCCTCATAAAATTGCAAAGCTTCTGTAAGGCAAAAACACTGTCAATAAGACAAAAAGGCCACCAACAGACTGGGAAAGGATCTTTATCAATCCTAAATCAGATAGTGGACTAATATCCATTATATTTAAAGAACTCTAGAAGAGGGACTCCAGAAAACCAAATAACCCCATTAAAAATGGGGCACAGAACTAAACAAAGAATTCTCCACTGAGGAATATCGAATGGATGAGAAATACCTCAAAAAATGTTCAGCATCCTTAATCATCAGTGAAATGCAAATCAAAACAACCTTGAGATTCCACCTCACACAAGTCAGAATGGCTAAGATCAAAAATTCAAGTGACAGCAGATGCTGGCGAGGATGTAGAGATGGAGGAAAACCCCTCCATTGTTGGTGTGACTGCAAGCTTGTAAAACCACTCTGGAAATCAGTCTGGCAGTTCCTCAGAAAATTGGACATAGCACTACCAGAGGATCCAGCGATACATCTCCTGGGCATATATCCAGAAGATGTGGCAACTGGTAATAAGTTCATATGCTCCACTATGTTCATAGCAGCCTTATTTATAATAGCCAGAATCTGGAAAGAACCCAGATGTCCCTCAACAGAGGAATGGATACAGAAAATGTGGTATATTTACACAATGGAATACTACTCAGCTATCAAAAACAATAAATTTATGAAATTCCTCAGCAAATGGATGGGTCTCGAGGGTATCATCCTGAATGAGGTAACCTAATCACCAAAGAACTCACACAATATGAACTCACTGATAAGTGGATATTAGCCCTGAAACCTAGAATACCCAAGATACAATTTGTAAAACACATGAAACTCAAGAAGAAGGAAGACTAAAATGTGGACACTTCCCCCCTTCTTAAAATTGGGAACAAAACTCCCATGGAAGGGGTTACAGAGACAAAGTTTGGAGTTGAGACAAAAGATGGACCATCCAAAAACTGCCTCACCCTGGTGTCCACCCCATAATCAGCCACGAAACGCAGACACTATTGCATATACCAGCAAGATTTTGCTGAAAGTACCCTGATATAGCTGTCTCTTGTGAGGTTATGCCAGTGCGTGACAAACACAGAAGTGGATGCTCACAGTCAGCTATCAGATGGAACACAGGGTTCCCAATAGAAAAGCTAGAGAAAGTACCCAAGGAGCTGAAAGTGTCTGCAACCCTATAGGTGGAACAACAGCATGAATTAACCAGCACCCCCAGAGCTCGTGTCTGTAGCTGCATATGTAGCATAAGATTGTCTAGTCAGCCATCATTGGGAAGAGAGGCCCCTTGGTCTTGCAAACTTTATATGCCCTAGTACAGGGGAACACCAGGTCCAAGAAGGATTGAGTGGGTAGGAGCAGGGGGGTTTCCAGGGGGCTTTGCGTATAGCATTTAAAATGTAAATGAATTTAATATGTAATAAAAATGGGAAAAAAGCATAGGGAATTTCAATACCATACTTGCTCCAATAGACAGATCAATAGATAAAATACAAATACAAAATACAAATACATAATGATAAAATTAGAGAAGGAGAAGCATAGCTAATAAAGAGCTATATGTGAAAAAAGATAGTTCCCACTAGAAGAGCCTGCTTCAAGATTTCCATGACTATAGAAACCCTTTCTGCCCTGAAACTGCAGTCCATCTTCCCTTGTAGGCATTTTGGTCATCTGTAGACGAGTAAGAAAGATGTACATTGTCCTGTCTAAATTTGGACAGAGCAAGTATCTCTTTCTGACATCTGTCTCTCTACAGCTGCTTTTTAAATTGAACAAATATTTCAGAAAGACCTGCAACTTGGTGCCCAAGCCAATCCATGCACGGTTTAACCTCTCTGACTCAAGTTTCCCAGGATGAAGCAGCCTTGTCTCGTCCCTGATTTTAGTGGGATTGCTTCTGGTTTCTCACCTTTTATTTTGATGTTGGCTACTGGTTTGTATATATTCCTTTTATTATGTTTATATATGGGCCTTGAATTCCTGATCTTTCCAAGACTTAATCATGAAGGGGTGTTGGACATTTCCAAATGCTTTCTCGGCATCTAATGGG
Source organism: Mus pahari (assembly GCF_900095145.1). Classification (NCBI taxonomy): domain Eukaryota; kingdom Metazoa; phylum Chordata; class Mammalia; order Rodentia; family Muridae; genus Mus; species Mus pahari. Next base: position 668,739 of record NC_034593.1, on the reverse strand, counting down.
ATGATTATGTGGTTTTGTGTTTGAGTTTGTTTATATAGTGGATTACATTGATGAATTTCCATATATTGAACCATCCTTGCATCCCTGGGATGAAGCCTACTTGATCATGATGGATGATCATTTTGATGTGTTTTTGGATTCTGTCTGTGAGAATTTTTGCATCAATATTCATAAGGGAAATTGGTCTGAAGTTCTCTTTCTTTGTAGGGACTAGGTGAAATTCAGGTATCAGAGTAATTGTGGCATCATAGAATGAATTGGGTAGAGTACCTTCAGTTTCTATTTTGTGGAATAGTTTTAGGAGTATTGGAGTTAGGTTTTCTTTGAAGGTCTGATAGAACTCTGCACTAAATACATCTGGTCCTGGGCTTTTTTTTTTTTTTTTTTTTTTTTTTGGTTGGGAGACTATTAATGACTGTTTCTATTTCTTTAGGGAATATGGGACTGTTTAGAGAGTTAATTGGATCCTGATTTTACTATAGTATCTGGTATCTGTCTAGAAAATTATCCATTTCAAACAATTTTCCTGTTTTGTTGAGTGTAGGTTTTTGAAGTAGGATCTAATCATTTTTTTGGATTTATCCCTTTCCATTTCTGATTTTGTTAATTAGAGTACTGTCCCTGTGCCCTCTAGTTAGTCTGGCCAAGGGTTTATCTATCTTGTCGCTTTTCTCAAAAAACAAGCTCCTAGTTTAGTTGACTCTCTGTACAGTTCTTTTTGTTTCTATTAGTTTGATTTCAACCCTGAGTTGATTATTTCCTACTGTCTACTCTTGTTGGGTGAATTTGCTTCCTTTTGTACTAGAGTTGTAGGTGTGCTGTCAAGCTGCTAGTGTATGCTCTCTCTAATTTCATTTTGTTAACACTCAGAGCTATGAGTTTCCCTATTAGGACTGCTTTCATTGTGTCCTATAATTTTGGGTATGTTCTGGCTTCATTATCTAAAATGTCTTTTATTTCTTTATTTTTTCCTTGACCAAATTATCATTGAGTAGGTTGTTGTTCAGTTTCCACATATATGTGGGTTTTCCACTATTTATTTTCTTATTGAAGATCAGCCTCAGTCTGTGGTGATCTGATAGGATACATCAGATTATTTCAGTATTTTTGTACCTGCTGTGGCCTGGTTGGTGACTGATTATATGGTCAATTTTGGAGAAGGTACCATGATGTTCTGAGAAGAAGGTATCTCCTTTTGTTTTAGGATGAAATGTTCTATAGATTTCTGTTAAATCCAATTGTTTTATAACCTCTGTTAGTTTCACTGTGTCTCTGTTTACTTTCTGTCTTTAGGATTTGTCTATTGATAAGAGTGTGATGTTGAAGTCTCCCACTGTTATTCTGTTTGGTGTAATGTTTGCTTTGAGTTTTAGCAGAGTTTCTTTAAGGAATATGGATGCCCTTGGATTTGGAGCATAGATGTTCAGAATGAAATGTTCATCTTGTTAAATTTTACCTTTGATGAGTAAGAAGTGTCCCTCCTTATCTTTTTTGAGAACTTAAGGTTGAATGTCAATTTTATTCGATACTAGAATGGCTACTCCAGCTTACTTCTCGGGACTATTTGCTTGGAAATTTGTTTTCCAGGCTTTTACTCTAAGGTAGTGTCTGTCTTTGTCCCTGAGGTGGGTTTCCTGTCTGCAGCGAAAAGTTGGGTCCTGTTTACATAACCAGTCTGTTAGTCTATGTCTTTTTATTGGGGAATTGATTCCATTGATATTAAGAGATATTAAGGAAAAGACATTGTTAATTCCCATTATTATTGTTGTTAGAGTTGGAATTCTGTTCATGTAGGTATCTTCTTTAGATTTGTTGAAAGATCACTTTCTTGCTTTACTTATGGCATAATTTCCATTCTTGTGTTGGAGTTTTCCCTTTATTATGCTTTTAAGGGTTGGATTTGTTTTTGTCATGGAATACCTTAGTTTCTCCATCTATAGTAGTTGAGACTATTGTTGGGTGTAGTAGCCTGGGATGGCATTTGTGTTCTCTTAGGGTCCGCATAACATCTGTCCAGGATCTTCTGGCTTTCATAGTATCTGGGAAGAATTCAGGCATAATTTTGATAGGCCTGCCTTTTTATGTTACTTGACCTTTTTCCCTTACTGCTGTTAATATTCTATCTTTATTTAGTGCATTTGTTGTTCTGATTATTATGTGTAGGGAGGAATTTCTTTTCTGGTCCTATCTATTTGGAGTTCTGTAGGCTTCTTTTATGTTCATGGGCATCTCTTTCTTTTGTTTGGAGAAGTTTTTTCTATAATTTTGTGGAAAATATTTACTGGCCCTTTAATTTGGAAATCTTCCTTCTAGTCTACACTTAGTATCCTTAGGTTTGGTTTTCTCATAGTGTCCTGGATGTTTTGTGTTAGGATCTTTTTGAATTTCACATTTTCTTTGATAGTTGTGTCAATGTTTTCTATGGTGTCTTCTTTACCTGAGATTCTCTCTTCTATCTCTTGGATTCTGTTGGTTATGCTTTCATCCTTGGCCCCTGTCTTCTTTTCTAGGCTTCCTATTTTTCAGAGTGGTCTCCCTTTGTGATTTATTTACTGTTTCTACTTCCATTTTTTAGATCCTGAATGGTTTTGTTCACTTATTTCACCTGATTGGATGTGTTCCCCTGTATTTCTTCAAGGAAGGTATTTATTTCCTTCCTATAGTACTCTATCATCATCATGAGAAGTGACATTAAATCCATATCTTGCTTTTCTGGTGTGATGGTTTATCCAGGACTTGCTAAGTTGGGAGAGTTTGGTTCTGATGATGCTAAGTAAACTTAGTTGCTGTTGTTTCTGTTCTTATTCTTGCCTCCTGCCATCTGATTATCTCAAGTGTTTGCTGCCCTCAATATATCTGTCTAGATCCTGTCCTTTCTGTAATTCCAGTTGACTCTACAGAGTCCAGCTTTCTCTATATCCTACGATTCTGTGATTCTCTGAACCTGAGATTCTGGGTTTGTCAGAGTTTTTGGGAGTCGGGCTTCTTCTGAGTCCCTGAGATATTGGTGTGACCAGACTTCTGGTATCCTGGAATCCTAAGACCCTTGGTGAGTTACAGTGCCTGGAAATGGTGTCTCTTCTGAGGACTGCGGGGCTCTCAGCTGTGTTTAAAACCAAGGTAGACCAGTGCCAACCAGATGGGAACCAGAGACGCTGATCAGGCAGGGCTCCTGTGTCCTTTTTTTTTTCCTGCTTTCACAGGACCCTCACAATTGTTTTGGAACAGATGTTGTGTTCCACTGACCAGGGATCCTAAGATCTTGGGCATGCTATGGTACCTGCATTTTGGAGAGTCCTCTGGGGACCCTGAACCATCTGCCAAGTTTCTGCCCTGAATTGTTCATTTTTAAAACAAACAAATATACAAAGTCAATTATACTTGGAAGGGAGGCATATCATTTAAACAATTTCTGTTCAAATTCATTCCTTGTATTTTTCTTTTTTATATGACATTTTCTTTATTTATATTTCAAATGTGATTCCCTTTTCTTGTTTCCCTTCTGAAAACCCCCTATCCCCTCCTCATCTCCCTGCTCACCACCCCTTCCACTCCAGCTTCCTGGTCCTCACATTCCCCCACACTGGGGCATAGAGCCTTCACAAGACCAAGGGACTATCCTCCCATTAAAAACTGACTAGGCCATTCTCTGCTACATATACAGATAGAGCCATAAGTCTTACCATACATTTTCTTTGATTGGTGGTTTAGTCCCAGGGAGCTCTGGAGGTACTGGTTCATTCATATTGTTGTTCATCCTATGGAGCTGCAAACCCCTTCAGCTCCTTGGGTCCTTTCTCTATCTCCTTCATTGGGGACACTGTGCTCCGTCCAATGGATGGCTATGAACATCCACTTCTGTATTTTTCAGGCACTGGCAGAGCCTCTCTAGAGACAGCTATATCAGACTACTTTCAGCAAACTCTTGTTGGCATCCATAGAAGTGTCTGGGTTTGGTGGTTGTATATGGAGCAGATCCCAAGGTGGGGCAGTCTCTGGATATTCATTCCTTCCATCTCTGCTTTATACTTTGTCGTTGAAAATACTTCCATGGGTATTTTGTTCCCCCTTGAAGGATCTACACTTTGGTCTTCCTTCTTCTTGAATTTGATCTGTTTTGTGAATTGTATTTTGGATGTTCAGAGTTTCTGGGCTAACATTGTGTAAATGTACCACATTTTCTGTATCCATTCCTCTTTTGAGGGACATCTAGGTTGTTTCAAATTCTGGCTATCATGAACAAGGCTGCTATGAACTTAGTGGTCCATGTATCCCTACTACCTGTTGGATTATCTTCTGAGTATTTGCCCAGGAATGGTATTGCTGGATCCTTCGGTACTGTGTCCATTTTTCTGAGGAACTACCAAACTGATTTCCAGAGTGGTTGTACCAGCTTGCAATCCCACCACATCCAAGTGTTTGTTCCATATATAGAATGCCATGTAACAAACTTATGGTTACTATTACCTTATCCTTATCTTTCTATAGAACTCTGGTACATGGTTCAATGGTATTACAATTACATTTGCCTCCTATTAATCTTGATGTAAAAGTTTTTCTCATAACGTTATCTCTTCATATTCCCCAAAGATTTGTACAGTTTTTACCCCCGATTTATGTTCTGGACCATTGCCAGGTTTATTGTGGCCTCTTGGAGAGACCCTTGAAACACTCTAACTTCATCTATCTTTGTCACTCTTCTGTCAGTCTGGAAGCAGATTCTGAGAGATCTACTACCCCAAACCCCTAAAAAGCAGTTTGAGTGATTCTAAAATAAGACTAATGGGCCTGCATCCATTCAATTCATCCCACATCTTACCACTCTGGATAATGTTTGGGGACCTCTCTTTCTCATCATATCAGATCAGCTTAACATGTAAACTGTAGCAGTATTCCACAATTATTAAGGACTCTATCTAACAACCAGTAAGGATAAGGGGTATGTACTTCTTTAACAGTGCTGCTTCTATGCCACAAATCCTAACAGGTTTGAAATGGAGTCTAAAGACACAAGGACCAAACAAAAATTTCTTCTGATTTTCTCTTCTCTTGTTTCTCCCCTGGATCAATTTTTCATCGTTATCATCCTTATACCTATGTTTTTATTCTGTCTTTTAAATATTTACTTATTGAACCCTGTACTATATCCAAATAAAATGTTCCATGCAAGGTCTCACAGGAATCTACCTATAACTTCCTGATACATCTGCAAAATGACTATTTAAGTTCTATGAAGAAACTCTGGGTAAAAGGGATCTCCATTGCTTTCTACATTCAGATATGATTATTTCCATTAGTCCTCTATTTTCTTCTGGTACAGTTTCTGGCTAACAAAAAATGAAGTTGCTATGAGCATGGATGAACTATCCTTTGGGGATAGTGGAGAATCTTTTGGGTATATGCCCAGGAGTAATATATTTGGGTCTTGAGATATAATTACTTCTAATTTTCTGAAAAACTGCCCAATTGATTTCCAGAGTGGTTATAAAAGTTTGTACTCACACTAGTAGTGGAGGAGTGTTCCCCTTGCTCCACCACCTCCCCACATGTGCTGTCCTTTTAGTTTATAATATTTACCATTTTGATGGGTATAAGGTGGAATCTCAAAGTCATTTTGATTTGCATTTCCCTGATAGCTAAGGATATTGACTATTTCTGTAAGTACTTCATGGTCATTTGAGATTTCTCTATTGAGAATTCTGTCTAGCTCTAGAACCTATTTTTTAATTGGATGATTTGGATTATTGATGTGTAACTTCTTGAGTTCTTTATATATTTTGGTTATTAGCCATCTGTCAGATGTAGGGTTGGTGAAGATCTTTTGCCAATCTCTAGGCAATTGTTTTGTCCTAATGATGGAGTTTTCTGCCTTATAGATTTTCAGTTTCATATTATTAATTGTTACTATTATTGCTATTATGTAATATATAATATAATTGTTATATTATTCATGTTATTAATTGTTTCAGTTTCATGTAATTAATTATTGACTTTAGTACCTGAGCCGTTGGTGTATTGTTCGGGAACTTGTTTCCTGTACAGTCAAGTTCAAGGCTATTCTCCAATTTCTGTTCTATTAGATCAAGTGTTTATGGCTTTATCTTGAGTTATTTGATCAATTTGGAATTGAGTTTGAGCAGCATGACAAATATGGATATATTTGCATTCTTCTACAGGGAGGCATCTGGAGTCATCACCATTTATTGAAGATGCTGTCTCTTTTCCATTGTATGTGGATTCTTTGTCAAAAATCAAGTGTACATAGGTTTGCTTTGTAGCTCCCTGCTAATTTTTTTTTAATATTTATTTTTTATTTATTTATTTTATGTACGTACATTGTAGCTGTCTTCAGACACTTTTTCTTCTCTCTCCAGCCCCATCTCTCTGGCCCAAAGATTTATTTATTTATTATGTGTAAGTATACTGTCCCTGTATTCAGACACCCCAGAAGATGGCATCAGATCTCCTATGGATGGTTGTGAGCCACCATGTGGTTGCTAGCATTTGAACCCAGGACCTTCAGAAGAGCAGTCAGTACTCTTAACTGCTAAACCATCTCTCCAGCCCCTCCCTGCTACTTTTTTTTCTAGCTCATCTTGGTGCATCTATCTCGGCAATGGGACCAGTCACTACCATCATGAATCAACTCTATGTCCACTTTCTCCTACTTATTTTCCTCTGTGGGGAATTGCAGGCTGATCTCCAGTTGAGCTGAGGTCTGAACCCCGGGAATGGTCATAATTCACCTACATAAAACGGTAGGTGTTCCCTCATGCTACTGGAACTCTGGCCCCTGTCTAAGTTACCACCTCCCACAGCCTGCACAAGAGAAACATGTTCTATAGTTACGTAGACAATTGACCAAGCTTCTGACCTTCAGACTAAACTCTTCCACAGTTACCTAGCAACAGTGAAGACCATAAAAAGGGGTGTTCAACCCCCACCTCGCTCTCTTACTCTTATGCTCTTACCTCTTACCCCTCATTCTCACCCTCTCTCTCCTCTCTTCTCTTTCCTTTCTTTGTCTTCATCTCTCCTCTTCTCCTCTCCTCTCTCCCCTTTCTCTTTGTCTTCTCCTTCCCTCTCTCCCTCTTACTACTCTCTTTCTCTCTGCCCACTCCTCTCTCTCTTTTTCTACCTTCTCTCTTTCTACCTACATTTCTATAATAAAGGTCTTAAACCATAGAAAGTCTCTGCTCCATCAAGATCTGCTGTACACTCTGGTCAGTGTTGGGAACCTCTTCTCTTATCCCTCTCTCCTATAACCCCAGGGAGACGCCCTGTCACCCCAGGGTTCCCAGTCGGGGGCTGCCCCATGTCCACCCCCCCACCGAGTGGGATCAGAGGCTTAGATGCCTAACCCAGGGGTGATTGGAAAGTGTCTGGCAGCTCTCCCTGTGTCCACCTGCCCAGAGCACAGAAACTCTGGCTGGATGTGGACTAGTTTCTCCCCCTTCTTCGCCAGGGCCTCTCCAGGGCCCTCTTTCCTTCTTTTGTTCCCAATAAGCTCTCTCCTGGCATGGCCTGGCTATGAAGAGCTGCTGCACAGCATCAGCTTCAGGCACAGGTGGAAACTGGAAAGAAGCTAGTATCAATATTTTGCATCTATTATTTCTCTCCAATGATCACATTCCATTGCACTTGTTGAAAGGACTACATAGATTAATAAGGGATATGTACTTGTTAACACCTTGAATATAGTCAGCTCAGGAACAAGTTGTCCTGTTGAGCTAAAGGAAAGGAATCAAACCAAGGGTCTTCATAGATTAATCCCAAAGAGATAAATCTACTGCTGGGGAAGAGAGGTGAATGCCATCCTCAATGAATTCGAGCTCAAGTCTACACTTAGAAACTCATACACTCTGGTTGGAAGTGCTAGCGATTTCTGTGTGGTACTAGACAACAGTGGATGGCCCTGCTTAAGAATCAGAATCAATGTTGAAAGCACATGCTGCTAAAGGTTCAGATCAACACAAAAGGACATTCAGAAGCTTCATGACAAAACAGCTCATTTTTCATAACCAGTCATACAAACAAGAACATTAGCAGTGACTTTTCCCTATCACATGAAAAAAGAAAAAGGACCGCTGCACTGCCAGGGAAAGAGCAGACTGGTGAGGGGACCCGCAGCAGCTGGACCCGATCGTCCTGCGCCTCTCCTGCCCAGGAGGGGTGTTCGCCTGGCGGCTGTCCGCAGGCTGATCCAGCGCCCAACACCTTGCC
>NC_034593.1:650553-660505 GCF_900095145.1 Mus pahari | reverse complement strand
AAAAAGACGGTTGGTCAGTGTTGGAGGAGGGGCAAGGTCATTAGGCATTCAGTACTGGGGGACATATTCTCCAGATATGATGCATCAGGAGGGGATGCATCCTCCTCAGCAGAGGTCAAGATTTTCTAAAAGTTACACATTGTTTATTCACAGCAAAGCAAAGTCAAAATACAGTTTGCAAACACAAAGACTGTAATCACTTTTTAATTCTTTCTGGCTCAACAGAAAGACAAATTACAGAAATGACATTTGACCAAATGTTTAAAATATGATGACTAAAATGCCTAGATGTTCCAAACATACATGTAAAAACATGGGGCTTTTTTAGGATTAAACCAGCAAAAATATTTCTGTGTTTCATCAAACATAGACTGTCTCCAGGTGGTCAAAATTTGCAAATATCAGTTTATTTAAAGCAAGTAACAAAGTTCCCAATCTCTCTATAAAATTATAAATTATAAATGCACAAGAGATCATTTATAAACAAAGAGCAGCAAGAAAATAAAAGGTGTACCTCTTAGGAAAAAATGTATAAAGTGATTTAAGACTAAAATTAAAAATTTTGGTGATAAACCTTCTCTCCCTATCCTTACTATCCTGACTTCGCACTGACTTCTGTTCACATCCTATGCACTTTAAAATCATTCTTTTACCCCAAAGTTTGGGTCACCTTATCTAGTCTGGATATTTCAGTAGTTGACAATGGGCCCACAAGTTAATCTGAATATAGAAACTAATTACAATGAAATGTGAATCTGCTCTGACTTAGAGCACTTCCTTTCCATTAGTGTTAATCTTTAAAAGACCAAGACAATTGTCACAAAGCAATGTTTTAGATCTAAGGAACCTCCCTTCTTCCTATGTCTGAATACCTTATTTCCATGAGCAAGTGTGGTTGCATTAGTCTTTAAGGTTAGCAGGAAGCTGCTGAGGTAATTATACCACTTGGTCTTAAAGGTCAAAACAGCTAAAAATTTTAAGGAAGATTTAACAAGAAATATAGGAAGAAAATGCCTTTTGTAATTGGCACAAACGTCATTTAATAAAAAGGAGATAATTCAAGTCATTTGTTTCTCCTCAGTATCTCTTTGAGGATCCTTTTCCTCAGTGGTCTGAAAAATAAATAAAAATAAGAATATGGAGATAAACACTAGGGGTGCATGTAAGCATCACCCACCACCACATGTGTGTGTATGCCTTCCCAGAGTATCATCTGCCTTTTAGAATTCTTAGAATATTTTTTTATTTTTCAAAAGACTCTAGTTGTTGATACTAAGCCTATCACAGAGCTAGAAAAATAAACATTCACAGAAGTATTCAAATGTATGTGTAAATATTTCTGATACCTATAATGATTATCACATCTTCAAAAATACTTTACCATTACATATAAAGCTGTCTTCTATGAAAAATCTATGTCACAAAAGCAAATACATTATTTATCACTGTAGACTCATAAAATATTCATTTGTAGAAAATCTGGAGAGGTCTACTCTAATGTCCTTTTGCTGATAAGAAATTGAAAATAATACAGATGAGTTTTCATGTTCAACAGTCTTAAACCTAGGGTTTAATTTCTTTGTTTCTAAATATCTTTTCCCACTATTCTCAGTACTACTCCAGCCTCATCCACACACAAGACAATGGAGACAGATGGTTGAATTTGGGTATAGTGGATTGATCCTCACTCCCATGAGTGTTTAGTCTAAAGAACACTTCAAATGCATATCCTGCCTCAGCTCTATTGCTAACAGCGTTGAAATACCTGGAGACTTTTAGTCTCTGGCTTTTGGGTGTCTATCCCAATATTATTCTCCCAAACATAAGTGTGGACTAGAAACTACTGCTTTAATGGCTTTAGAGCAAACCATAAAAGATGCCATCCATTAGTGGTTATTAGTGGTAAAAAAAAAAAAAGCAAGGCAGAGTTAATATTTTCAATTCACAAGTAACCCCCAGGAAAAATTAAAACACACAGAGCATTTGTAGTCTTCCTTGTGTGTTCTTACCCAGATCAACTTTGCTTTGTCCTCAGTTGTGAAACAGTGACAGTTTAAGATGACCAAAATAGTAATTGCTTTATCTCTTCATGAATCCACTCCTCCATTTTTTTTTTTTTTTTTTTTTGGAAATGCTCATCTGGTAACTGCCCCTAGTGGAATAGGGATGCTATATCTACTTCAATAGTGACAAGCATGACAGGAATAGAAACCTGGATGCAGTCCTGAGACAAAAAGTTCATGGAGACTTAGTCTCCTGGAACTGTGGCATCCCATATAAGGAATGCTCCAAACTTGTCCTGGTGAATGGGTCTCTGTGCTTTCTTTCAGTCTTGTTCTATTCTAGGTGCCTCCAAGCAATGACTTTCCAAATACCTAAGCAAAATTGAACTTTGCTTCTTGGACTTCACCAATGTCCTAGGTAGTCCTTGAGCTGTTCCCTGGGCTTGGAATTCAATAAGAATGTTGCCTATTCAGTGACATTCAGAATTGCCTCTAGTATTGTAAGAGAGATAGTAAAAGAAATCTACTACATAGAGTTAGAAATCTCAGGGTAAGCTTAGCAAAGTAAGTTTAGAATTCTTTTGTTTTGTTTTGTTTTGTTTGTTTTTCAAGACAGGGTTTCTCTGAGTAGCCCTGGCTTTTCTGGAACTCAGATTATAAACCAGGTTGGCCTTGAACTCAGAAATCAGCCTGCCTCTCTCTCCCAAGTTCTGGGATTTTAGGTGTGTGCCACCATGCCGGTTTTAGCTTAGAATTCTTATAGTTATGTATGGCAGACTATATAATTTATTAGTAGAAAGTCCCCCCAAACTATCACTTAGAATAGAAGCCAAGTTGCTCCTATAAACAGAAATTTACAATGGTTTAGGAAATAGATCAGGCTGTGGTTTTAGAGTATTACATTATTCATGAGAAGGTTAGCAAGAGTAGAACTCCCTAATTGGAACCATGACTTGGGTGTGAAAGCCATTGCCCCTGGAATGTAAAGACCTCATACCTGGCTTCTAAGACTATAGCTGACCTTAGATAGAGCTGACTTTGTCTCAATTGTTTTATTGCCCAGTTCCTGCCAGTCTTTGTGTTATCATTCCTCTGTTTTGTGTAAGAGTCATTAAGTATCTGGTAACCTCATTGTACCTTGCTGATGTGTCACCTAACTTCCCTATTTTCTTCTGTATAAAAAGTTTGATGCACAATTTGACAAATTACACTCAGATACAGTGCACTCCCTTGTGGCCATATTTGTTTGTCATTTCTTGCCAACTCTTTGCCCACCTGTCTGGAACCCTGATTTCTCCCATGGATTGAGGGGGGCCAACTGAGACCGGAGATGGGCTTTGCTATCATCCTTAGGGAGCTGCACTGAGAAGAAGAATAGAGGTCCAGTTTCTCTCATACTTCATTTTCACAACTCAAGTCTCCTTTTCACTCATTTATCTCAATTGTTCATCAGCATAAATCTTCTGTTTTAAGAATAATTCTCTTCCTATTACTTAACTTTCTTGGCATTTTGTGTCTTTCTATGATCTCAACAAGGAGCTACAAATATTGTTCCAGGAGTTGAAACTATCCAGGCACTCTGGTTTTATTTGACTGTTTTAAACTTATACTTCTGGCACCATACTTTCCATATTCTAGGTCTTTTATATTCATATTCAAAACTAAATGTGTTTATTTTAAAACATATTCATCCTTCTGAATTCTGGTTCTCTATCGTTAGCATAGTCAGGTACATGTACAGCAGACATGAAGTGGTTAAAGGGAAATGACTGTCCTAGCTTTGTGTAATCGATTTAACTTTTTATTATAGGCCTGGTGAAAATAACAAAATAAAATATGTAGACTTAATTTTATGTGTGATATTTTAAGAGTCATATAACTTCATAAATAGTACAATTAATATTTTAACAATATTAAAACAGTGGAATTGATAAATTTAGATTGTGTAATTCCAGTCTCATTTGTCTGCTCTTAGCCAAAAATTATCAGCGGAGTATAAGAATTTTAGAAAGGATTAATTTTGCACACATTCAATTTTTATAAATGTATCAAAAAGTTATGACCAGTTTAACTTAATACTACCCATAAGTGAAACTTAAATAAACCTTCAGCTTCTGATGCACATCAAGTTTTATCGTAGAAGACTATCCAGTTTTAGTAAAGTAGGTGACAGTTTGCAGTCACTTTTAAAGTATTAAGATGAAATCCAGGATACAATTATATAGAAAAACATTTTTATTGAAGATTTCCATCCCAGATACAAGTTTGAAAAAGTTATAAACAAAATAGTAAGGAACAGTGTACAAATTTCTAACTATTTTATATCTTAAAGTCTCCCCTTATACATGAAAGCAGATACGTAATAGCCCTCATAACTCAAGTCAGCAGGATCTGCTTGGGGCTGTCATAACTCTACATTGTCATTCTTCAAAGTACTAACTTCAACAGTCTTATTGTTGACTATATTAAACTCTGGATAAAAATACTAAGGTTTAGTTTATTTCTTTGTTTGTTTTTGATTTTGTAAGTCATGATATTGTAGATGGATCTTTATGAGTTTCAAACCAGCCAGGGCTACAATGATAGACCCTATCTAAAAAAATTATTTGTTATCATATATTCTATTGCTAGATTTTATCTGTTAGTATAAACACTATATATAAAACATAATAATTATGTGCAAGATATAGTTAGTATCCTGACTCATAAGCTTAGTAAATATCAACTTCTAGTGATGAGTAATGAGATAAAAATTATGATTATGTAAGTCAGTAAGAGATAAAATCTCATTAATCTATACATACTATTCATTTGAAAAGACATTGCTGTTTGTCTTCATTCTGAAGTCTCTGTAAAAATAATAAAACCCCTGTTTCTTTCTTTTTAAAAGTCATCATTATTGTAATTAGTTATTATTATCAGTGTGTGTCTGTGTGTCTGTGTATATGTCTGTGAGTGTCTGTGTATCTGTGTGTGTATGCTATAGGTCAGATATGGAAGGCAGAGGACAATTGTTAAGTAGGTTTTCTTCCTCTACCTTGGAGAAATATGGTTCCTTTTGTTTCTGCCATGCTTTGGGCTGGTTGGATTATCTTGTCTCTACCACCCATCTCATAGCAGCAGTGCTGTAACTGCAGCTATGAGCCACCATGTCTGGTATCTCTTGTTTGCTTTTTTTTGTAATTAATTATTTTTTGGGTATTTGTGGAAGAAGAGCTAAGGTTAACTTGTACTCCAAGTAGTTTTATCAATGAGTCACTATGCCAGTCCCTCCCATTCCTTTCCATCTCCTCTTACTTCTTCATTTAGAGAGGAAGTTGTTGAACTATTTTCTTCTACTTCAACTTTTATGTTTGATTGAACATAACCTACATTTTAATTACTTTGCATATACTTCATTTTAACTCCCTTGATGAGGTCAGCTGAAGAACCAATACAGGGCACCAACAGCAGAGAGACTTTGACTATGTCCTATTGCTATTTGGAAGCTTATGGAAAAGAGCAGAAATCAAAGGTTGTTTCACCTCCCATTTATATGTACCTTAGTTGGATGAGGGCTGTCTTGCCATTCACATAGACCTGATTTTAGTTCTTCGAGCTGCAAAAACAAAAACAAAAACAAAAACAAAAAAACAAAAACAAACAAACAAACAAAACAAAANAAAACAAAAAAAACAAAAAAAAACAAACAAAAAATCAGGATAAAGACTGATAAGTTTCGTTGCAGCATAGGACAGGAGGATCTGAAGTTCATGGTTATCTGTGATAGAAAAAGAATCCAATAAGCCAGAAAATTAAAAGTCTTCCTGAAAATGAATGCATTAAAATATTGTATATGATATAAGAAAAAGCTCTACTTTTGCTGTGTAATATCCTTTGAAAGTATTATGCAAATCAAAAGACACTAAATGTAGAAGACAAGGTGGTGAATCATTTTATGGTTATGAAATACTCAGAATTAGGAACTCCATACAGGCAAAACTGTGATTAATATCTTTCAGTCTTAGGGAAGAAGATCATGGGTATGACAGAGAATGATTATGAGAATCACGTGAGGGCTTAGACAAACTGGGTATGGTAGTAATTCCTATATCCACAGCACATCAGAGCAAAAGCAAGAGAGTCAGAGAAGTTCAGGGTTATCCCCAGTCGCACAGCCAGATGGTGTGCAGTCAGTCTAGGAGACATGATACCTTGCCTCCAATAAAATTATAATACTTTTACAGATCTTTATTGTAAAATGTGAAGTTCATACAAAAATGAACAAAAAACTTTAAGCGTATTATCTTGTATTCAACGACTGAATAGTATTAAAATGTCACAATTAATAAGGAAATTGTTTTCATCTAGGCAACTGTAAGCAGAAGTAAAGAATATAGGCAGTTAAACACTGAGGTCAATAATAAATGTACATGACTAAAGTCTGTTAGTATTCTTGGACAGCAGAAAGATGGAACATAGTTCAAAGCACTTCTAGCCAAGACTGAGGATCGGATTTCAATCCTGTGGACTCAAATCATACAGGAGAGATCCAGGAAATAAGTCTTTTAAACTATTCTCTCAGACTTTCCCATCTATTCCTTGACATAACTCAGCTGCTTCTGAAAATAAAACAAACAAAACAAACAAATGCAATAAAATAAACTAAAATATATTTTTCCTTAATATTTAATTTAATATCACTCATTTAACTGCCATTCATTACCCAAAAGTTAAGATATTTCTGAATATATTGTAGTTAAATATGTTATCTCCCAAAGGCACAACTCCATTATTAGTTATCCTTACAAGACATTTACACAACAGTCAAAGAAAATGAAAAATGCAAAAATGTCCTAAACCAAAACATCCAGAAAACACAGAATACAGTGAAAGTACCAAACCTAAGAATAATAGGTATAGAAGAGATTAACAACTCTCAAATAAGGAGCCAGTAAACATCTTCAACAAAATTATAGACACTTTCCTAATGTAAAAAACCTACAGAACACCAAATAGACTTGCCAGAAAAGAAATTCCTCCTGTCATATAATAATCAAAACACCAAATGCATAGAACAAAGAAAGAATATTAAAAGCAGTAAGTGAAAAATGTCAAGTAATATATAAAGGCAGTCCTATCAAAATTATGCATGACTTATCAAGAGAGATTCTAAAAGCCAGAAGATCTAGGTCACTTCATATAGGCCCCAGGAGAAAAAAAATGTCAAACCAGGCTACTATACCTAGAAAAACTCTCAATTACAATAGATGGAGAAACAGAGCTTCCCCATGACAAAACCAAATTTGAACAATATCTTTCCAAATCCAGCCTACAAATTATAATAGAAAAATAAAGTCCAACACAAGAAAGGGAAATACAGACAGGCACTGGTGGCACATGCCTTTAATCCCAGCACTTGGGAGGCAGAGGCAGGTGGATTTCTGAGTTCAAGGCCAGCTTTTTCTACAGAATGAGTTCCAGGACAGGTAAGGCTATACAGACAAACCTTGTTTTGAAAAACCAACCAACCAACCAATCAACCAACCAAACAAACAAAACCAAACCAAACCAAAAAAAAAAAAAAAAAAAAAAAAAAAAAATTAAGAAATTAAGCTTCTCACAACAAACAACAAAGTAGAGAGCCATACAAACATAATTTTTCCACTATCAGCAAAAATAACAGGATACAATAATCATTGGTCCTTAAAATCTTTTAACATCAATGGATTCAGTTTCCCAATAAAAAGAAGACATAGATTAACAAACTGGATACCCAAACAGAACCCAGCATCTGACCTGCATAACGGAAACA
Source organism: Mus pahari (assembly GCF_900095145.1). Classification (NCBI taxonomy): domain Eukaryota; kingdom Metazoa; phylum Chordata; class Mammalia; order Rodentia; family Muridae; genus Mus; species Mus pahari. Next base: position 652,708 of record NC_034593.1, on the reverse strand, counting down.
GACTTCAATGAGAAAGGCAAACACTAACTTAAAGTAGAAAGCTGGAAAAAAAAACTTTCCAAACAAATAGTCCCAAGATAAACAATTGATTTTCTACCAAAAGATATAAAAAAAATTGAGGAAGAATACTTCATACATACCAAAGGAAAAATCCACCAAGAAGAATTCTCAGTTCTGAACCTCTATGTCCCAAATGCAAGGCAACCCACATTTGTATATTACTGAATTTGAATATTACTGAAGCTCCAAACATGCATTGATTTTCACACAATAATAGTAGGAAATTTCAACACCCCACTGTCATTAAAGTAAAACAAAAAGAATTTATGAGCCAAATGGATTTAACAGATATCTGCAGAACAGTTCATCCTAAAACAAAAGAATGTACCTTCTCCTTAGCACTTAATGGTACCTTATCCAAAATTGACCATATAATTGGACACAAAAGAAATCTCAAAAGATTCTTTTGTGATTGGGCTACCTCACTCAAGATGATATTTTCTAGTTCTATCCATTTGCCTAAGAATTTCATAAATTAGTTGTATTTAATAGCTGAGTATTATACCATTGTATAAGTGTACCACATTTTCTGTATCCATTCCTCTGTTGATGATCACCTAGGTTCTTTCCAGATTTGGCTCTTATAAATAAGGCTGCTATGAACATAGTGGAACATGTGTCATTACATGTTGGAGCATTTTCTGGGTGTATGCCCAAGAATGTTATTAGTAGGTCCTCAAGTAGTACTATGTCCAATTTTCTGAGGAAACTCTAGAATCATTTCCAGAGTAGTTGTATCAGCTTACAATCCCACCAGCAATGGAGAAGTGTTGCTTTTTCTCCACATTCTCACCAGCACCTGCTGTTACCTGAGTTTTTGTTCTCAGCCACTCTGACTGGTGTGAGGTAGAATCTCAGGTTTGTTTTGATTTACATTTCCCTGATGAATAAGGACAATTTTTTTAGGTGCTTCTCAGCCATTCAGTATTATTCAATTGAAAATTCTTTGTTTAGCCCTAAACCCCATTTTTAGTAGGGTTATTTGGTTCTTTGGAGTCTAACTTCTTGAGTTCTTTGCATATATTGGCTATTAGCCCTCTATCAGATGTAAGATTGATAAAGATCTTTTCCAAATCTGTTGATTATCTTTTTGTCATATTGACAGTGACATTTGCCTTAAAATTTTATAAGAACTTTGCAATTTTATCAGGTCCCATTTGTTGATTCTTGATCTTAGAGCATAGGCTACTGGTTTTTTGTTCAGGAAATTTTTCTCTGTGCCCTTGTGCTCTAGCCTCTTCCCCAATTTCTCTGGTATTAGTTTCAGTGTATCTGGTTTTATGTGGATGTCCTTGATCCACTTGAACTTAACTTTGTACAAGGAGATAAGAATGATCAATTTACATTCTTCTACATGCTAATTGCTTGTTGAGCAGCACCATTTGTTGAAAATGCTGTCTTTTTTTCCACTGAATGATTTTAGCTCCTTTGTCAAAGATCAAGTGGCCAAAGGTTTCTGGCTTCATTTCTGGGTCTTTGATTCTATTCCTTTGATCTATCTGCCTGTCATTGAACCAATACCATACAATTTTATCACAATTGCTCTGTAGTACAGCTTGAGTTCAGAGACTGTGATTCCCCCAGTTCTTTTATTGTTGAGAGTATTCACTATCCTTGTTTTTTTGTTATTCCAGATGTAAAAACACAAGGTAGTTTAATGGCAGAGCTCTGGGTCTATGCGTACCTCAAGCAGGAGTTCGAGGCACCAACCACAAGGCTGGAAAGCTAGGGGTTTTTATAGGGGGCGGGGCTGGGGCTAACAAGAATAGGTGCAGATACACACAATTGGCTCATTTAAACGTACACATTTGCAGGATGGTACATGCAAGTCAGGTATGCTAGGAGACCTGAGGGGCGGGTCAGTGGAACATTTGGTTCAGGCCCAGGAATGTTCCAACAATGTACTGCCTGGGCGTGCCCAGGCCTGTCTCACTGTGCTCTCCGCCTCAGGCTTCCAAGCTTACAAACAACTATTTCTCTGGACATAAGTTGCATGAATCCCAGGCCTTAAATTTCATTTTAAATTTCATTTCCCTTCAATCCCCCCTTTTTCACTACTAAATAATTTTAATCTTAGAATTAGAGTATGAATTCT
>NC_034593.1:635778-648043 GCF_900095145.1 Mus pahari | reverse complement strand
GTAATCCTTTAACAAACCTAAAAGAAGACAGCTGCTAGAACAAAATCCCAACTTTAATGACGAAAATAACAGGAAGCAATTACTTTTCTTTAATTTCTCTTAACATCAGTGGACTCAATTCTCCAATAAAAAGACATAGACTAATAGACTGGCTACACAAACAGGACCCAACCTTTTGCTGCTTACTGGAAACCCACCTCAGGGAAAAGGATAGACGTTACCTCAAAGTGAAAGGCTCGAAAACAATTTTCCAAGCAAATGGTTCAAAGAAACAAGTTGGAGTAGCCATTCTAATATCAAATAAAAATGGCTTCCAAGCCAAAGTTATCTCCCCTGTTCTTGATGATCTCTGGTGCTTAACCTCACAAGCTTCCTTCAGGCATGGGAAGGAGAAATGTGATCAGGACACAAACAAGTATCCTCTACCCACTTATCCATGATAGACACATTTAAAAGATAAGATAAGTGTTTTAATTTAAAAACCAACAAGAAATAAAATGGCATCATTTAAGACAAAAAAGGAATACTTAAAAGAGTAAGTAATCTTTTGTTTTTTTCTTTTTTGAGAAATTAAAATTAAGTAACAGGAAATATATATGGTGGGCTTAACCACACAACCCAGTGATTTATTTGCAGAAAGGAGAATTAACATAAAAATTTCAGGACCTCCAAAAGAAGATTAAATAAAAAAATCTGTTGATAGAGAAACAATATTACTAGTGACTCTCCTCAAAGAATGAAATGGAACAAATGAGGTACCAGAACACATTTTTCAATTGTGAAGATCATTCGTTCACAAGGTCATAACAGTCTCAGAATAAAAATAATTTAAAAAGAAATTTATACATGTTTCCAACAAAATGTATGATTATAAAAAATACTATTCCAATTATGCAGCCAGAAACAGGTGATATAAGAAACTCACAACAGATATATAAAGAAATTAAAAATTAAATACATGAAAAATATAGTCTGTCTTACCTTGAAAGATCAAAAACAACTATCAGTAGTTAGAATGTTTCATTTAGCAAAATGGTTAGACAAATAAAATGCCAGATAACAAAATTACAGCTGAGAATTATAAATTATAAAGAGAATAAACAGGATTATTCTCACTAAATTTACATGGTTAGAAAATACACATCCTACATTAGTCATGACATCATCCTCTATAAAGAACCACTTCAATGCTTTACAGAGTAAATCTTTTGAAGCATCCAACATAGGTGTGAATATTTCTATATTTCACTGTGAAAGTTAGAGTATTGTCAGCCAACAGTTCTATAAACTAAGCATGCCACCCACCACAGAAATTATATAATACAGTAGTGAAATATGAAAATCATATGAAGAGAAGAGAAATATATTTTAAAAGTTATTGTTTATGGGTGATCCCCCACAATGATTTAAGAGCCAAAGCCTAGCCCTATGTCTTTACCAAAAGATATAGTGGGAAATGGGACTATATGTTGCCCTGGAAACAAAGGAAAAAGTTATATTAAGGAACACTACCTTCCGTTGTTATATTTATTACACCTATATGTGTTTAATATAGCAAAACACTACTAAGTTCAAGTAAAGCCAGTGGTTGTGAATGCCTTCAGTCTTAGCATGCAAGCAGCAGGATTGACTAGAATTTGAGGCCACCTTGGGCTACAAATGAAACCTTTTCAATAAAAATTAAATAAACAAATGTAATTAAAATAACTAGAAATTGGAAGCATTTTAGTAGTTGAAAATGTTAATTAAAATGATTAATTAAAACATTAGGTATGGAAAAATAAACTATGCTGGTTTATGAAATGTGCATAGGTTAACTGTAGATGACATTTTCAGCAAACAACATTTAAATTTATGAGGACAAACTATTTAGCAATTGACCTAATAAATTAGGTTATTTTGTATGAATTGATGACTTTTACAAGTGTCTATTAATCCAATATACAGAGATCAGTATCTTGATTTAACTTTTAATTTTAACTGTTAAATCTGAGTCTTTTAGTATCATTATAAAAATCCATTATTTTGCCTTATTCCAGACATCTTTCAAACTGTACAAATTATTAATGATTCCAGAGAAGTTGTCAAAGTGTGATCTCTAAAATAATTATATTTCCTTCTTCCTAAAATAATCATCATAAATATATATAAAATATAAATTATTAATGATAAACCATATTTTCTAGTGTATTTCTATGCAAATTTTGCTGTGATAGGAAAACATAGACAATCTTAAGTCATCAAATTACATGCAATCTTTCCTCAAATTTAAGATTTAATATGTCTATTCAGCAAACTTAGTATTTATGGCCTAAGTATTAAATAACAATATCTCATTACCAGAAAACTCATATCCTTATAAAATGTCTAGTTTCCATGCAGAGTCATTTTCTATTGTGTTTTACTGGCAAAATAACATGTTTCAAACCCTAACATGGTGGGAGGATACTGACAGAGCTATTAATAAAACACAGCAGCTTTTAACTGGCAAAGCAGCCTTCGTTCCATCAAACATGTCTCAGGCTTTAATAAAGAAACTCAAGTGGTGTAGGTGAAAATTACTTTTTTCAGCTTGTCATCTGTCTGTCATGCATTATTCAGGTCAGCAATGTTTGTCCTGAACTGTATCATTCTGTAGTTGTGTCAGGGATGAGATATGTCCAGTACAGTTCCATCAGACTTCATGAAGTTGATTAGAATGGATCACCTTTCGCCATGGACACATGTTATCACAGCAGATTGAGCAAAAAGTACTTATTTATCTTTGCCTTATATTAAAGAAAGAGATGAGAAAACCTATCTGTTAATATGAAAAGAGTCACATATTATGAATAAGAAACAAACTATAGCCTGTAAGTCCACTGAAAATATTGAAGAGCATGGCTGTATCCTCAGGGATATAAGTAAACATACTGAAGCCTACATTTAGTACATAAAATCTTACAGTATTGAGCACATAAAGTACTTAAATTAGCTTATTTATGGTCTACTTAAAATAGTCATTAAAGTGATAGCCATTCCACATCGAAATGAGAACATGTAATCCAGAACAGCTTTTTGATGTTCCCAGAACTCATTTTTGGTAACAGAATTATTTAAAAAATAATAATCTTCAAAGAATACCAAATTATTATATTACTATCCCTGTTGTTGTATATATTAAAACATTTAGAGACTCAGAATAATAGTGATGAGAGTGGAGTAGTTAACAGACATCTAAATTAGGTGTAAGAGTATCCCAGTCCTTGTGGCATGAAGAAGGGTCTTCAGCTTCCTTGTATATGAGTAATAACATTTCCAGGGTGGAGTGAAAGCAAGTTCTTATATACCTATCACATAGCAGTAGACCTGTTCTTACCTTCGAATGTGTCTTCTTAAATTCATACTCTAGTCCTATTTCTGACAGCCTGAACAAAGAAAACAGACTGTGTGAATACAGGTAAATTAATATGGAAGCATGCCCATATTGTCAAACAATTTAACACAAAGCATGTTTGAAATCAATGCACTTGAATTTTTCATGTCTCTCAATTGTTAAATTTAAGAATATTAGAAATACATTTTGAAAATGATGGACAATGACAGGAATATATTTTAAAATTCTGTAAATAAGGAAAAAGAATAAAATATACATGTTGTGGTGCTTACTGAGAAATGCATTTATTATTATTTTTCATATTTTTTCATATAATAGTACCCACAAATTGTTGAAAACAAGAGCAAGTCAATTTCTTCTAAGTCATTTTTTTTATCTCTTGCAGTCTTGAATGTGTTATGAAATTGAAAGCATTAGATACTGCTTAAGTCTCCTATGTCACGGATGTAGTTTGTTGCAACTTGCTTTAATCAATAATATTTTTTCTATATTCCTTCTATCCTGTAAATATCTATCTGTCCTCTTGCTGGGTGCCATAGCTCAAAGGACCAAGAATGTATTAAGTTTTTGCTGTGTGGAAAATAATCTATCAAACTGTAAAGAACATTTGAGGGATACCATTTCTGTTCTCATGGGCTTGAATATGTTTTTAAGCAGAAGACCAGGCAAACTAGGAAACATGTGCAAAACAAGTCAAGAAAACCACTGAGAAAATCAAAATTAACTGTAAGTGCTTGGAAAAGCAAATTAAAGTTAATAGAAAAATCCAGAGAGACAGTAATTTAAAAGATTAATTTGTGGGCCAAGAATACTATAGAACAATTGCATAAAATTTGAGAGGCTTTGGTTTCAATCTCTAGTTTAGAAAAGAAAATAATATTAATGGCTGTAATATATTTTATATGAAAAGAGAAGAAATAAAATGGTAGAGTATATTACTTTATATTCTAACATCTTATCTTTTTAAAAATTATTTGTTTAAAGCTCTAAACTTTCTGCATTGTTCTTACTAATAAGATTTTTTTGATTTTGAAATATATCTGTGATCTAAAGAAATTTTCAAGCCACACCTTTCTCATTGTATGGGATTGTCTTTGCTTAGCTGTTGGCACGCTTCGTTCATAATGAAGTGAAGATAATCTTACTGAAGTGTAAGAGCAAATTTTGGACTCAGAATGAAAACTATAGCTTTTATTTTTATACTAAAGGCTAAATAATGTTTCATAATTTTCTTAATGAGATGCAGACACATTAATTCTGTTGCCAAGGTCATTCATTTCTCTGAGTGTGCATAAAAAAATACATGATTGGGAGGAGGGAGAATATTTTGGTAAAAATCATTCTATGCACTTTTTCTGGATATTTTTCAAGAATAATTTTTTAACTTGCCTTAGTCAAGATATGCTTTTACATACTCTTTTAAGTATTTCCAAATCAATATGTAATCATGCGCTTTTTTTTTTTTTTTTTTNGCTGTCCTGGAACTCACTTTGTAGACCAGACTGGCCTCGAACTCAGAAATTCGCTTGCCTCTGCCTCCTGAGTGCTGGGATTAAAGGCGTGCACCACCTACATATATATAATCTATCTATCTATCTATCTATCTATCTATCTATCTATCTATCTATCTATATATATAATCTATCTACCCATCTATCCATCTATCCATCTATCTCTATCTACATACCTACCTATATATCTATATGTCAATATATATATCTATATATCTATTTATCAATATATCATCTATATACCTATCTATATCTATCTATCTATCTATCTATCTATCTATCTATCTATCTATCTATCTATCTGTCATCTATCTATCTATCTATCTATCTATCTATCTATCTATCTATCTATCTATCTATCTATCCATCCATCTCTATTTATCTATCTATCTATCTATCGTCTATCTATCTATCTATCTATCTATCTATCTATCTATCTATGGTGTGACAATGTGTGAGTCATAAGTTTAACATATGTATTTAAAAGTATCCAATAAATATTGAGTAATTATATTTGATTTCATATAGAAAAGGACAAAATCACCAACATGTGTGTAGACACAAAGCCTGTTTCTGAAGAATTAGAATTTAATGAATGAAAAAATTTAAATTTAAGTTTGGAAATATTTTAATGAAATATTGATAGTGCTAAAATACGTAAGTTGGTGTTAAATTATGCTTTTAGATAATAAATGTATAATTTAGTGCCTATTAATGTATTAGAATGTTAAACATCAGCTATCAGTTGCTGGCCAGGTTTTATTCAGGCACAGTTGTACTCTGGACAGAATGAAAGTACTGAAGCTTGTTTAGGTGGGCTGGGTTCAATACAGTTGACTTGAATGCTGGAGAGAAAAGCCTATTCTAGTACAGTTTTCAGTGAAACAGCTCTCTTTATCTGGAGGTAATAAGGCTATATAAACCTTGGAGTGTAGCTAGGGGGTTTTCAGGGTGACTGAACATTGTTGGTTAGTACCAAGGTGTTGGCAATGCTTAATTTGCATGAGGAGGAATTCCAGGTACTTGCTGTGTTAGAGAAACCTACTATTAAAAATCAAACTCCCCCATGACCAGGTGGCATTCTGAGCTTGGCATGAAATGGAGGACTCCCTTTCATAGCAGGGATTTTCTTTCTCTGTCTGGCTTTGTCTGGAGAGTGTCCCTGAATAAAGGTGACTGGCCTTGTTGAAAAGTGACCTTCTACAGACCTCTCTGCAAGGCTCCATAACTCACACAAAAGTCCACCTCTGGTTTCCCACCACATGATAATTAAGTGCTATATTATAATCAATCAGCTCTTGCAGCCCATTTGATCCTATGACCAATTTGCCCTTTCCATCTATATCCCTTCAATACCCTATACCTGAAACAATAAAGTACACTTACCTAGATGCTGAAGCCTCTGGAAATTCTTCTATCATATTCATAGTTATTTGAACCCGACTGACAGCTTCTGCTCCATTTGCCCAACAGTCTCTGAGGAGAAGGTAGGGCACATTGCTGAACATATCCTTACAGGCAGTGAGGAAGTAAAACCTCTAATTTGACCATCATGGTATGTGCATACCTCAACAGTGGTGAAGGTCAAAAGGTTACATGTACCCTGACATGTAGGCCCAGACCAGGGAGGGAACTATTACTCCTGCCGATATCAAGATGAGAGTTTTTCAGACCTCACTCTTGATTCAGGCCTTTCCCCTGAGTTATATGGCTCAAGTTTCAATACTGGTTTATCTGTGCCTTTGTACATCACCATTGATGATGATGTTATTCTCCACCAGTGAAATGAGTCAGTTCAAGCCAGATTAGAGCAGGTTTATCTGGAAACTTCTCTTGGCCTTATTCCAAGGAAGGAGACCAGTAAAGTCACCATGGAGAGGGAGACAGAGGGGAAGGGAAAGAGAAAGAAAAAGGAACATGTGCACATGGGGTGGGGCTGGGGACAAAATGAGGAGTGAGGAGAGAGAAAGGCAGGGAGACCAAAATGTCTGGGTTATATAGGAAGGAGATTCTGGGCCTGAAATTGCAGCCTCTTAAATGTCAAGTTCAGGGCGGTAGGTGAGGGGGGATGCTGAGATAACCAGGTCAGGGCAAACTTCATGTGTAAAATATGCACCTCAGCCTCTAGGCCCTTCACTCCCAGAGTATAGTATGATACCCAGGGTAGTAGCTGCTATACCAAGGTTTTGTTTTCCTTCATCCTTCCTAAACATTTTCTGAGTTGAAATGGATAAAAGTTTTATAGTTTCGAAGTCTTGTATTCCAAGATCAAAAAGAATAGCTGGTATAGTGTAAATGCTCAATTGTCTTCCTCTATTGCAAATGTGAGTGAAGCATTTTGTTCTTGTTCATTTATAATCTCATAGAAGAACTAAGGGAAATATTAGCTTAAAGGGATGAATATTTTTTTTTTTTGGCTGGTTGGTTTGGTTTGTTAGTTTTTGGGAACATGGTTTCTCTTCACAGCCCTGAATGCCCTGGAACTCACTCTGTACACCAGGGTGACCTCGACCTAATAGAGATCTGGATGCCTCTGCCTCCAAAGTGGCAAGGTCAAAGGTGTCTGTCAGCACACTGGCAAAAAAACTGAATTTTTATTGCTTATTTTATTTATTTACATTTCAAATATTATCCCACTTCCATGATTCCCCTTCACAATTTACCCATCCCATCCAACATCCCCTTTTCCTCTATAAGATTTTAGCTTCTTGTCAAAGATCAAGTGAGTAAAAGTGTGTGGCTATATTTCTGTGTCTTTAATTCTATTCCACTGATCTACCTGCCTGTCTTTGTACCAAAACTATGTGGTTTTTTATCACTATTTCTCTGTAGTAGAGTTTGAGATGAAGGATGGTGATTCTCCCAGAAGTACTTTTACTGTTAAAAAAAGTTTTTTTTAATATCCCGAGTCTTTTATTACTCCAAATAAATTTGATAACTGATCTTTCAATATCTGTTAAGAATTGAGTTGGAATTTTGATGGGGATTGCATTAATCTACAGATTGCTTTAGGTAAGATGGCCATTTTTACTATGTTAATCCTACAGATCCATGAGCATGGGAGATCTTTCCATCTTCTGAGGTCTTCTCCTATTTTTTTCTTCGAAGTCTTGAAGTTATTTTCATGCAGATCTTTCACTTGCTTAGTAACTGTCACAGCAAAATAATTCATATTATTTGTGACTGTTATAAAGGGTGTCATTATAACTGCTCAGCCTTTTGGCTAAGATCAAGTGTAGTGTGTTTCCCTAATTTCTTTCTCAGCCCATTTACCCTTTGAGGAAAGTTACTGATTTGTTTGAGTTAATTTAGTATCCAGTCACTTTCCTGAAGTTGTTTATTAGCTGTAAGAGTTCTCTCATGGATTTTTTTGGTCACCAAGGTATACTATCAAGTCATCAGCAAATAGTAATATCTTGACTTCCTCCTTTCCAACTTCTATCCCATTGATCTCCTTTTCTTGCCTAATACCTGTGGCTAGAATTTCAAATACTTTATTTAATAGATAGGGGGAGAGTGGGAAGCCTTGTCTTATACCTGATTTTAGTGAGGTTACTTCAAGTTTCTCTCCATTTTCTTTTTTGATGTTGACTATGGGTTTGCTGTATATTGCTTTTATTATATTTAGATGTGGACATTGAATTCCTGATCTCTCCAATACTTTTAGCTTTAAGGGGTGTTGTATGCTGTCAAATGCTTTTTCAGCATCTCATGAGATGATCAATTTTTTTCCTTTGAGTTTGTTTATAAATTGGATTATGCTAATGGATTTCCATTTATTGAACCATCCATACATCACTGTGATGAAGCCTACTTGAACCTGGTGAATGATCTTTTTGATGTATTCTTGTACTTGGTTTGCAAGAATTTTATTGAGTACTTTTATATCAGTATTCATTAGGGTAATTGGTCTGAAGTTCCATTTTTTGTTGGGTCTTTGTGTGGTTTGTGTATCAGTGCAACTATGGCTTTATAGTCCATGATAGTCGGATAGAATCGATGGGATTATTTCAATACTCTTGTATCTGTTGATGTTTATTTTGTGACTGATTATATGGTCAGTTTTGGAGAAGGTATTATGAGGTGCTGAGAAGAAGGTACATTCTTTTGTTTCATGATGAAATGTTTTGTAGGAATCTGTTACGTATATTTGTTTCATAATTTCTTTTAGTTTCATTGTTTTTCTGTTTAGTTTCTGTTTCCATGTTCTCTCCATTGCTGAGAGTGGGGTGTTGAAATCAACTACTATTATTGTTTGAGGTGCAATGTGTCCTTCAATAATGTTTCTTTTGCAGATATGGGTATCCTTGCATTTGGGGCATAGAGATTCAGAATTGACAGTTCATCTTGGTGGATTTTTCCTTTGATGAGTATGTATTGTCCTTCCCCATCATTCTTGATAACTTTTGGTTGAAAGTTGTCAAGTTATCAAGTTTGATTGCATATTAGAATTGTGACTTCAGCTTGTTTCTTTGGAGAATTTGCCTGGATTTCTTTTCCAGCCTTTACTTTGAGGTACTATCTGTCATTGTCATAGAGGTATGTTTCCTGTATGCAGCAGAATGCTGAGTCCTTTTTATGAATTTAGTCTGTTAATATTTTCTATTGTTGAATTGAGTCCTTTGATGTTGAGAGATATTAAGGACCAATAATTGTTGCTTCCTATTATTTTTGTTTTTAGAGGGGTAGTTATCCTTGTATAGTTCTTTTCTTTTGTGTTTGTTTTGAGATTATTTTCTTGCTTTATCTTCGGTGTAGTTTCCTCCTTGTGTTGGAGTTTTCCTTCTATTACCTTTTGTGGGGCTGGATTGATGGAAAAATATTGTTTAAAATTAGCTTTGTCATGGAATATTTTGGTATCTTCATGTATGACAATTGAGTTTAACTAGGTATAGCAGCATGGGCTGCCATTTTTTTTCTATTAGGGTCTATATTACATGTGCCCAAGATCTTCTGCCTTTCAGAATCTGTGTTGAGAAGTCTGGTGTAGTTCTTATGGATCTCCCTTTATATTTTACTTGATCCTTTTTCCTTACTGCTTTCAGTAGTCTTCCTTTGTTCTGTGTACTTGGTGTTTTAATTATTATATAATGGGAGGAATTTCTTTGCTGGTACAATTTATTTTGTTGTCTGTGGGCTTCTTGTATGTTTATGGGTATTTCTTCCTTCAGGTTAAAGAAATACTCTTCTATAATTTTGTTAAAGATGTTTGCTGGACATTTGAGTTGGGATTCTTCATTCTCTTCTATACCTATTATTTTTAGATTTGGCATTTTCATCATGTCCTGGATTTCTTGAATGTTTTAATTTAGGAGCTTTTTACTTTTTGTGTCTTCTAGGATATCTTCTATGACTTAGATTCTCCCTTTTTTTTTTCTTGTATTCTGTTGGTGATGCTTGCATTTGTGACTCCTGATCTCTTTCCTAAGATTTCCATCTCCAGGGTTGTCTCTGTTTGTGTTTTTTTTTTTTAATGTTTCTATTTCTGTTTTTAGATCCTGGATAATTTTGTTAAATTCCTTCACTGGTGTGATTGTGTTTTTCTGTATTTTTAAAGAGATTTATGTGTTTCATTCTTTTTTTTTCCTTCGAGACAGGGTTTCTATGTATAGCCCTGGCTGTCCTGGAGCTCACTTTGTAGACCAGGCTGGCCTGGAACTCAGAAATCCTCCTGCCTCTGCCTCTCGAGTGCTGGTATTAAAGGTGTGCACCACCACGCCTGGAATGTGTTTCATTTTTAAGGGGCTTCTACTTGGTTTCCTGTGTATTTCTTTAAGGGAGTTATTTATGCCCTTCTTAAATTCCTTTATTGTATTCATGAGATGGGGTTTTACTTCAGAACCTTATTTTTCAGGTGTGTTGGGGTATCCAGGGCTTGGTGTGGTGGGAGAACTGGATTCCCAATTATGCCTGGTGTTGAGACAGATATTGTGGTCTCAATTTCATCTTGGGTATTTCTGAGCTCCAGTCTAACATAAACATTCTAATGTTGTTTTTTTTAAATATTTCATGCCTGTGTCATAAATCTGTATTGTATTTAGATATCCAACATTTTTATGAACAATTTCATTAATAGATATTCTGTGTCTTTAGCATTTATCTCAGATTCTTTTATTCCATTTTTTCTTAAGTTTGGCCTTTTGGTCACATATGAAAATTCTTGGAAATTTTGGTCACATTCTTCATGTTTTCATTTTTCTCCTTATTGATTCTCCTTCTACCACTAACATTGCCTCTTCTATTTATTGTTCTCTCTCACATACAATGAGTCATCCACATGGCCCCAGACTTTGTATTAAGAAATCAGCATTTCCATTAATTGAAACATTCCAAGTATAAGTGGAAGCATATTCAGTTAGTATTGTTAATCTAGAGTTGCTTAATTAGCAGTTCCATATTCCTCTGAAGTTAGTGATTATATTGATGATCCTAAGTGAGCAAACTTACTCCTAGAAGAACATAGATTTGAAAATAATATATATTTCATGTTTATTTCTAAATTTTATTCATTTTCTTTTCATTGAGAATTTGACAAGTATATATAATGTGTTTTTGTTAAATGCAGCCCTCATCATTACTCTCTTATAATTTCTCCTTTATCCCCATCTTCCTTCCCAACCTTTTTTTAAAATTAATTTATTATTATTTTCTTTATTTACATTTCAAATGCTATCCTGAAAGTTCCCTATAATCCACTCCCGCCCCTGCTCCCCTACACACCCACTCACACTACTTGGCCCTGGCCTTCCCCTGTGCTGGGTCATATAAAGTTTAAAAGACTAACGGGCTTCTCTTCCCAATGATGGCTGATTAGGCCATCTTCTGGTACATATGCAGCTAGAGACTCGAGTTCAGGTGTACTAGTTAGTTCATATTGTTGTTGTACCTACAGGGTTGCAGCCCCCTATAACACCTTGTGTACTTTCTCTAGCTCCTCCACTAGGGGCCCGGTGTTCTAACCAACAGCTGATTGTGACCATGCACTTCTGTGTTTGCCAGGCACTGGCATAGCCTCACAAGAGGTTGCTATATCAGGGTCCCTTCAGCAGAATCTTGCTGGCATGTGCATTAGAATCTGGGTTTGGTGGCTGATGATGGTATGGATTCCCAGATGGGGTAGTCTCGGGATAGTCCNTCCTTTCATCTTAGCTCTAAATTTTGTGTCTGTACCTATATCCTTTCGTGGGTATTTTGTTCCTTATACTAAGGAGGAATGAAGTATCCACACGATGGTCATCCTTCTTGATTTTCCTGTGATTTGCAAAATGTATCTTGGGTATTCTAAGTTTCTGGACTAATATCTGCTTATCAGTGAGTGCATATCTAGTGACTTCTGTTGTGATTGAGTTACCTCACTAAGGATGATAGCCTCCAGATA
>NC_034593.1:633843-635767 GCF_900095145.1 Mus pahari | reverse complement strand
TGCACTCTCCCAAGTGTTTGCCACATGGTGCTATGAAGTAGGCATCAGGCTATACAGGTTCTGATATACATAACACATTAAAGAATCAAGCGTTTAAAAACCATACNTACAGTNGCAAAAATAAAGTTTCTTTTCTCCAAGCATTTTGATCTGGGCTCAAGCAAAGCAAGTTGTGAACACCGATGATTTTCATGAGATTCTATACCCACTGAAACTATCAACATACAAGAGCCAACACACAAAACGACAAGAAAGGAAGCTATAGGAATGAACAATGCATTTCATCCAAAGTCTAACAGTCTGTTCCATCCCACCCTCAGATATTACATATCATAATTTATATTTCTTGTATAGCAAGATAAGCCAGAACAAAACAATCAACAGAAAGTCGTGACTGCCCTTAGCTGGTCCAACTTTCCCCTAGTGCAACAACATCATTTACCTGAAGGATCATGGGTCACAATTAAGGCGTACTCATACAAAACTATTTCCTTTATTCTTGAAAAAGTGCCACATAGTATACTTTTCATTTAAAAAAATACACAACACATAAGCTAATGAAAGACAGTCTGTCTCCATCTCATGTTGATGAGGAAAGGCCAGAGGGATACTTTGATTCCAATTCAAAATGGTGTCCTCTGGCCAATTCCCAACATCTCCAATTTCGAGCAATCAAGCTAAGCATTTTTGGGGCACTGTGCTCCTATGACAGGGCTGTCAGTAATAGGTCTTAAGTGACTGCTGGGGAGGTTGAAGGCATCTGCAATTGCACACGCCATTTCATACTTGGTCATCTGCTCATTGCCAGACCAGTGAAAGGTTCCCTTAATGGATGGATCCAGCATCCTCTTCTCTGCCAGCTGCCGGCACACACAGGATACGTCTTTCACATGTGTGGGGAACCTCTGCTGCCAATGGTCCATGTTTGCTGACTTGTTGCTGAACTGCACCTTGTCAAACATAACAGTCACAGCACTTTCTTNAAGCTTTTCAACTTCCCCATACAGAACAGGAATTCTCAACACAGCAGCTCATAAATTGCTCTCTAGGACCACCTTTTCTCCATCTAATTTTGTTTTTCCATATAGATTCAGAGGACTTGGTATATCTTCTTCTGTGTAAGGGGGATTTGTGCCATCAAACACATAATCTGAGCTAATGTAGATGAGAAATGCTCCGATGGCAGCTGCCTCCTTCGCTAAGTTCCCAGAGGCACCCACATTCAACTAGGAAGCAGCATCTGGCTGACTCTCAACAACATCTGGTCTTCTCTCTGCAGCACAATGCACTATGATTTGAGACTGAAAATCATGAATAAGGTGATGAACAGCTTCAGAATTCAACAGGTTCACTTGTTCAAATTTTGGTCTTGCTCTTCGAAAGCCACAGCCAAAGGCGTGCCAGTTGCTCTGCTGAAACTCTTTGTAAACTGCTCTGCCAAGAAGCCCAGTGGCACCAGTAATGAGAACCTGCTGGCCAGAGATGTTCACTTCCTCCTGCTCCATGGCCTCTGGCATTTCAGGCATGATTCCAGAACTGTTTTGGGGAAACACAGCTACAGGGATCTTGGCGTCTGGCTTTGGCCGGGACTTTGTTCGCTCCCGTCTGGTGTAATTCTAATAGGCCTGTCTTTATATGTTACTTGGCCCTTTTCCCTTGCTGCTTTTAATATTCTTTCTTTATGTAGTACATTTGTTGTTCTGATTATTATGTTTCAGGAGGAATTTCTTTTCTGGTCCAGTCTATTTGGAGTTCTGTAGGTTTCTTTTATGTTCATGGGCGTCTCGTTCTTTAGGTTCGGGAAGTTTTCTTCTATAACTTTGTTGAAGATATTTGCTGGCCCTTTAAGTTGAAAACCTTCATTCTCATTTACTCCTATTATTCGAAGGTTTGGTCTTCTCATTGTGTCCTGGATTTCCTGGAT
>NC_034593.1:624463-633073 GCF_900095145.1 Mus pahari | reverse complement strand
TCTGTCCCAGAAGTTAGGTTGCTTCTGCCTGTCCCAAAGCTTTGTAGCTTCTGTGGTCCACACTCTTGCTAGTGCAGACTGGAGTCCAAGTGAACAGGAGCAAAGTTGGCTCTCCTTCCAGCTCAGGCCTTGAGACTCCTCCCTGGCAGACACCCCTCCTTGGACAGGAAAGGTGCTAGATGACTGGAACCAGAAATGGGATCCTTCTCAGAAGCTGTGTCACTTCTGCAGGCCTCCATCTACCTGGCAGTGCACAGGAGCAAAGATGGCTCTTCTACTGGTTCCAGCCTTGAGACTGTTCCCAGGCAGACACCCCTCTTAGGGTGGGAAAGGTGCTGGATGACTGGAACCAGAAATGGGATCCTTCCCAGAAGCTGTGTCACTTCTTCAGGTCGCCCCCTCCCTGGCAGTGCACTGGAGCAAAGATGGCCCTCCTACTGGTTCAGGCCTGGAAACTCCTCCTGGGCAGACACCCCTCCTAGGGTGGGAAAGGTGCTGGATCCTTCCCAAACTTTTTTGCTCTCTCTCCCACTCTGAATATCTAATAAATCATAGTTAACCTTTGAGGAATGCATTCTATGTGACAGAGAGAGATGTATACATGAAATTAAACTGAATATTATGGCTTACATAATATCTGCTCAAAATCATGCCAGCCAAATTTGAAATACTACCTCCAGCTGAGAACATACTAACAATTGCTCTTCTCTTTGATGATTCTCTCCACTGTCTTTTTAGTTGAGTCCCCATGAGGATAATTTTAATATGCTGATTGTGATTGTTTGTGTATTCTTGGACTAAGGATTGGCATCATTTGGAGATGTGGCCACGTTGGAATGGGTGTGACCTGGTTGGAGTAGGTGTGTCACTGTGGGTGTAGGCTTAAGATCCTCACCCTAGTTGCCTGGAAGTCAGTCTTCCACTAGCAGCCTTTGGATGAAGATGAAGAACTCTCAGCTTTGCCTGTACCATTCCTGCCTGGGTGCTGCCATGCTCCCACCTTGATGATAATGGACTGAACCTCTGAACTTGTAAGCCAGCCCCAATTAAATATTGTTTTTGTATCAGACTTGCCTTGGTCATGGTGTCTGTTCACAGCACTAAAACCCTAACTAAGACACTGATTATGAAATTCTGGACATAGAAGTAAGACTCATTTTCAAGATTTTCTCTTAGAAATGATAAGGTTGAACTTGCAGTGAATTATTGCTTTGTATCATGGAATGTCTGTATTATAATTCACCCTGATAAAGTGATGCTATATGAATAAAATATTAAAACCATCAGAACAAATTATGAACATAGAAACAAATGTAAACAGTTCATATTAAGCTATAGTCTATATGCATATTTTTAATGAAAGTGCTGTAAGCTTTTAAAATCAATGTTTTATATATAGGCGACCTATCATACCATTTCTTTTCTTAGTGTAGTTTATAATTCTCATTGTGCTAAATTCTAGCAATAGCAACCATAGAAAATGGTTTAAAGAAGATGGGCTAGATAATGATTCACTCCTTTACTTCATGCATCCATAATCTAAACCAAAACAAACTTGGAATCAAGAACCAACTACTGCCTCAAGCTTTTGTTAAGTCCACGTTCTCTAGACATACAAAGTATGCACTACTCAGGGGAAAAAGAATATAATCCATGGTGTCTGCTGATTCAAAGGGAGAAACAAGGCTGTCATTAATATTCAAAACTAGGACATGTGTGGTTTGTTCTTATAGCGCATATTCCTTCTCTTCTGGTTTTCATATCCAAACTTCTAATGCTAAAAAGAACCCCCAGAGCTCGTGTCTCTAGCTTCATATGTAGCAGAAGATGGCCTACTTGGCCATCATTGGGAAGAGGGGCCCTTACGTCTTACAAACTTTATATGCCCCACCACAGGGGAATGCCAGGACCAAGAAGTGGGAATGAGTGGGTAGGGGAGCATGGCAGGGGGAGGGTATAGGGAACTTTCGGGATAGCCTTTGAAATGTAGATAAAGAAAATATATAATAAAAAAAAAATGAAAAGAAAATCGGCTGCTGGATGGTGGTTGCATCACCTTTAATGGTGGACCATTGAGTTCTAAGTCAGCCTGGTCTACAGAGAAACTCCCAGGACAGCCTACACAGAGAAATGCTGTCTCAGTAAACAAACCAAACCAAATAAAAAACAACAACAAAAAACAAAATAAAAAAAGAGAAAAGAAAAGGAAAAGTTAAAAAAAAAAAAAAGAAAAGAAAAGAAAGAAATTAAGGTTGTATTGGGTTGTTGGGATGTGCTCCAGAAGTGCACATATATCTTTTATTAGAGGACTGACAGAAAGCTACTATTAGTTAAATATGTTGTGATAAGAAAGGCATGTATAGTTTCCAGAGTTGTTTGCAGAGCTAACAGTCAATTCATTCACCTCTAGTGAACAAAGTATGAGGGTTTTGTTACCTTTTTTTTTTTAATATGCTCTCTAATTAAATTGCATGAAATGTTGTAAGCCCTTGTAATTAGCAGTTCTCAGCAAATCTTCATTTTTTACGTTATTTGTAAGAAATACAAAATGTAAGGAGGCATAGCTATGTCATCTTTATGGAGAATCATCAAAAGAAAGCTTAAAACACTTAAGAGACTCCTCTCAATCAGTCAAGAGCCAAAATAGGAAAGACAATTAAAAATATGTACTGAAATGAAAAAAAAAATAAAACAATGGATCATTTTAATTTTCAGTGAAGACATTTGAATTTATCACATGTTTTCACATTTATAATTGCTCCTATGTCACTCTGTCCTTTTTCTTATTTCAATACTATGTAATTAAAAGAGATTATGATAATGTTCAAGCTCAGTAGTTTCATCCACAATTGTCACAGTAAGATATATTCTAGACTCTTCTTTTTTGTACAATGTATTGAAAGTAACAAGAGGGACTTTCCATATAAAGAAACTTTCATTTTCCTTAATTTTTCCAACAAATACATACTTTATAAACTACAACCAATTATGGTATAGAAGTGTACTTTTAACCAAAAATTATTTTTTCCAAGTACCTAAATATGTATTAAATTATTTATGACAGGATTACAAGACATTTCTCTTAGAAACTTTCCCTGAATACAACCATATGTATATTAATTGAGCTTATATCTCACTAAAAATAACACATCAATTGTATACTTATAAACAAACATTTCTAAAAAAGACAGATACATACTTAAAAACTCATTTTTACTCACTTCCTGTGTACATACTTAGGTTTTCCTCACACAAAATATATTTTTTACATTTATCATACTATTTTAAGTAATCTAAAAATTAACTACCAGTACACTATGAACAGGATATATAGCTTCCATCTATTTATGCCTTTTTAAAAGAAAATTGGAAATAAACATTCTTGTGAAGTAACTTAAATATGAAAGAGATTTATACAGCAATCATAGACATTTTAATTTTAAGATAACTTTTTAACTAATTGAATTTGATGTATTTTACCTGACACTTTAACCTTCTGTTGATAAACCAAAGCAAAAATATTAAAATCGTAATACTCAAAAATTTCAATGGAATAACATAAAACTTGTTTTAAATACAGAAACTGTATTTGAAAAGCACATGAAAAATTAAGAAACAAAATTACCCAAGAGACAAAATCACTACATTTATGTTGCAAGCTACAACTCAAATAATTTACATAATATATTTTGAAAATATTTCATGTTTTAATTACTTAACCTTCATAATAAAAAATAAATGCAAACATTTTATCTTTTTGAGGAAATAATTACATAGAAAAGATGGAAACATAACCATAATGAGACTTTAAACATAATACACGACAGTTTCTGATTGCTCAGTATCCTACAAGATTTCATCTCTAGCTTCATGTGCTAATCAAAGTTTAATATTCATTTTTAAGATGAAAATATTAACTAAATTTGTCAGCAGGCTAAGTGACCATTTATATGTTTTCTGCAACACAGGAATTTTCGAAGATATTCTAAAACTTCTAATCTTAATTTCTTACTGTGCTATTTTCTTGCACCTTACAACCTTGGTTCTAAATCATGTGAATATAGATATTAAATATACATAGTTGTTTAACATGAAAATGGTGACATACATAGTATAGTCCATTAAAAAGAAAAATGTTTGTTGATGCAAAATGCAGAATAACTGGTATTGTAAATTATTCCTAGTTTCAGCAAACTTGTATGTTTTTATTTTATCTATGTCATTTAGTTTCATACAAAATAAAGAAAAGTGATACAAAATGTAAATAATTGATAATAACAACATTATCTACAAGCCTTTAAATTGTTGAAGGCAAAATATTTCAAATGAATTTTAATGCTTTTCAGGGCATATCAGAATCAAATAAGGTAATTATTGCTTAAAATGCTTACATAAACTCTGATTTGCATGCTAGTAATTGCTATGCCTTGTGGCACTCAGCAATTGACAGAGCAATGATTTTAATTATTGTAATTTAATCAGTATAAATACTTCAAAGTTATGCAAATACTATTTCATAATCCACATAGACATCCTGGAATATTTGATTTAATTGTCTTGTAGACAATTTTGTCTAGACAGTTTACTCTCAGATATGACACTGCATTGCAATCGGAGCCTTTCACTCACATCAAAGCTCTAAATCAGAACAAGGTGAGCTAATTTTACAAAGACTGATACTTCAAACATGAAGTTGCAAATACAATTATAATATGAAATATGGCAAGGATTTTACTTAGATAGACATGGATACCTATAGTTAATCATGTCTAACACTTTCTCTGATGTGAGATAGTAGATGCAACACAAACAAAAGGCTTTGAATAAATAAGAACAGAAAAGACACTCCCAGTTAGGAGATGCATTTAAACACTACGATAGTAAAATCTAGTGGCTTGGCAATAAGTTTTCATCAGTGTTATAGTCATTCACTCCCTCAGCTAGTACCTCTTAAGCTTCAAATGGCACGTTTTTCGTGCTGAAAGGTATAGTGTGCATAGAGGCATAGAGTTGTTTTGGTGTGACTTTTGAATTCTCAGAAATGAAAGCAAAATTTAATGTAACCAGATTTTGGAAAACAGTTTTCCCAGACAAACCGTAGTGTGAGAAATTATTCTACCGCAAGTTAATCAGTGCTATAAACAATTTATGGAGAAAGAAACACATAATTTTGCATTTATATAAACATAGGCATTATTCCTAGTTGATGTGTCTAAAATAAAAAAAGTGGCTGATAGATTTAATTTTTTACTGTGATGAAAACTGTTTATTTTGAAATATACAACTAAAATGATAATAATATTTTTTTCTTACCTAGCCATATTATAAATAAGGAGAAAAAATGCAGGCAAGATATAATGTCCAGTAGAGCAAAGGGAAGAGAGCCTATCCCCTACTGCTGTCATTTGGATCTCAGGCATTTCCACAGGCCTTAGAAGTTTGCTTCCAAATATGCTCAACTACTGGGAGGTGGAAAGGATGTGGAAACAGTTTTTTAGTGTTATTTTTAATAGAAAATACTTGGTGTCAGATTGACTATGATCAGAAACTCACTTTTTCTTTGTATTTACATGAAAAATCACAAAGGACATTTTTTTCTCTTAGAAATTTCTGCCTTGTAATTTGTTGTCAACTTGTACTAAAGTTTGACACAAGTCAAATAAGTTGAAAATGTCATCTTATACTAAAGGTTGAAATGTTGCTCAGTGACTCAGCTTGTCCCCATAATACCCTTTCCTTAAATGGGGCTTGAATTATGTCTATGAAATACATATGATAAAGTTGACCATTCATGAGTAATAATATATAGCCAAGGTGAAATTATAGTCACTCCAGTATACTATTTCTGTTTCACGAGACTGTATCTCATTAGGGAAGATAACTAATTCTCCTCTTGAGTCTGAAAACACAAACTTATCATTTGTCAAACCTGTGAGAATATACATGGCGAACGAATGCGAATGACCGATGGGAACTGAGAAGAAAGTTTTGTAGGAAGTAGAAAGAAGATAAAACAAGAGCCTTGTTGGTACAACTGAAGGAACAGAATTTCTACAAGAACCAAGAGTAAGAAAGCGTAAGGCATCAGAGAGAAACACAGGTGCCAAGAAGCATTGGGTACATCTATGGACAGACCTAGCAGAGGAGGAAGTTTATTCATATTCAAAAATCTAGTCCATGGAAACCAAGAACACAAACTTGTATTGTTTGTGTAAACAATAGTTTTGAATATCTAACTCAATTTGATTGCTTTGAATTCAGGCTGTGTGTGTGTGTGTGTGTGTGTGTGTGTGTGTGTGTGTCTGTGTCTGTGTCTGTGTCTGTGTATATGTGTGTGTGTATTTGCAAATTCATGTCTTTATGTTAAATATTGATGATCTAAACTAGAAAGATATATTTTCTACCTCATTCTGTAACTGGATCCCATAGATATGGTAGATATGGAGACAGACTGCAGCAGGTACACCCAAGTAACAGATGGATCACAGAGTTCCCAAAGCAAAAGTCTGAATTAGAGAAGTAGTCTAAGCTGGCAGATATAACAGAATAACACTGCCAAAGGACAGTGTATTGCTTGGTTGTTTATTTTTGGCTGTTTTTCATGAACTGAAGAAAAATAAAATTCAGTTAGTTTTGCAAAACAATTGTTCACACAAAGAATACAAGTTTATGTTCTTGTTTTCCATGGACTAGAACTTTGAGTATGAATAAACTTGTGGAGTCCACCTCCAGTAGAAGACAAGGCATCAAGTTGAATGATTGGGTTGCTATCTCACAGTCAAAAACTCTGACCCAGCACTCCTCCTGTCTGAAAAACTACAGGGACAAAATGAAGAAGAGCATGAGAGAAAGGAAGTACAAGGACAGGAACAAATTGGGATCTAGCTCAAGGGACACCTTAAGGCCTAACTCAATTACTGATGCTAAGGTGTGCTTACAAACAGGGACCTATTATGACTGAACTCTGACAGGCCCAAAAAGCAGCTGAAAGACTTAGATGCAGATATTTACACCCAGCCAGTGAATAGAAACTGGTGACCTCTTTGGTTCAATTAGAGAAAAACTGGAAGAAACTGAGGAGGAAGACAACCCTGGAGGAAGATCAGTAGTATCAACTAACCTGAACCTTTGAGATCTCTCAGACACTAAACACTAAACAACCATCAAACACGAGCTGATATGAGGCCCCCAACACAAGTACAGCAGAGGACCGCTGGGTATGGACTCAGTCAGAGGTGGAACAGTTAGAGGGCAGACTGGGAGGGGGGAAAATCTGGACTGTAAGAAAAGAATAAATAAAAATAAAACTAAGAACTTAGAATGCCTTTATTAGAAGGGAGAAATAATGTACAATGAAATAGGAGATAAGACGGTATCTGTTTAGTTGTTTGACATTAGATATATCTTACTATTTGTTAAAACTATCTGTCTGAGTTTCTCGTTATGATTACATGGACTTAGCATATAAATCTGTTTTATGAATCAAAAATGATATGATTCAAGTAGCTGGCAAGCTGTAACTAACATGACAATTAGAGAAAATACAAATAAATATTATATGTGTAGACCATTAAATAATTTCATGTTTTAGAAATCTTATATATGAGAAGGGCAGTGGTTAAAATATTTATGGATCTCCAGTTAGTGCTTATTACTACCACAACAGCATGCTATTAGAAGGAGGGCTGTTTAGGAGGTATCATATCCTATATGTTGAACCATCATTATTAGAATTCATATCTTTATAAAGCAGACCACAAAATTCTGCTTCCCTTTTCCCTCTTTGACCTTGTAACTTTGGGTTTCTGAGTTTCTAAGAAATAAGAGAGAGAAAAAATTCTTTATTTTTGATAAGATATTCTATAGTGGTATTTTCATTATAGGAACCTAAATGGGTTGAGAGAATTACCATTAAATGTGTTTGGAAAAGCAGTGAATTTTGAATAAACACGGTGGCCTGATACATTCCAGACCTAACTCCGCTCTACATGCCAGGCTTTGAAAATGTTGTAAGTATTCTCTAATTCCTTATTTCATCTACAACCCATAGCAGCAATATGTGCCTTACCTCCTTCACAGTGCTGATGTGACTCTCAAAGAAGATGGCATATGCAAAATGTTATGATTATTCTATACTAGTACAACTCAGTGGATAAAGTTAATAGCAGTACATGTTCATAAAAATTTAAAAAATCAAATAGGAATCACATGATAGTTTATCAGGTAATGTAGTGATATAGAAGCTTAGATCAGTTTCCTATGTATATATTTAAGCATACATTTTCCTTTCAAAAATAACACAGAAAAAAATCCTCAACAATTTGACTCTTGACAAAAAAGGATGTCAGCACTGTGCATTTTACCCATACAAATAGCTGAAAAACAGTTGCAAATTCATCTTAAATAAAATACTAAGTAAAAGAAGAGTTAAAAGGAAACAAACAAATAAAAAAAAACTGATGACAACAGGAATGGCTTAAATATATCCTATGCAACTAAGAGTGGTACAAAAAAAAAAAAAAAAAAAAAAAAAAAAAACAGAGGGAGACAATGGTACAAAGGGCTCCAGATCAGATAGCCATTAGGGCACAGGAGCAACACGGTAGGGGA
>NC_034593.1:619773-624372 GCF_900095145.1 Mus pahari | reverse complement strand
ACAACAGGAATGGCTTAAATATATCCTATGCAACTTGAAATGTAAATAAAGAAAATAATAAAAAAAAAAAAAAAAAAAAAAAAAAAAAAACAACATCAGGAAGCCACATTTCACAGCCATTAGGGCACAGGAGCAACACGGTAGGGGAATCACCTGTAAAAATTCAAAAGTGCTAAAACAAAGAATTAATGTTGTGTGCTGTGGCACCTCCAATGAAAACCTTGATTTCTTCAAGGTCCCTATCACATCCGTCCCACTACTAGACACACAGCAAAACTCAACTTATTATCATTTAAGAGTGAATGTTCTTATAGTCACAGAATAACTACATACATGGTCACTCCAATGTCTAAAATCTCCAATTTGCTCAGCATTTTATGTTGTCTAAACATTTATGTTATTTACAATTATACCCCATGCTACTAAAACTAAAAGCAAGAAACATAAAAGTGATGTGAGGAAGGGTACTCATAGAAACTAAGACTGATTCAGTTTAAGGAAATAGATGACAAAAAAGTAGGTGGAAGTAAATAGTGAAATGTCAAGGGAAATTTAGCATGGAAAAGGGAGAAGTGAGAGGAGAAAAGAATAAGCAAAGTAGTTGTTCCTAGGAGAGAGAAAAGGTCAGTAGAGCAGTGTAAATACAACTCATTTAAGAAGAACCACTAGAAATTCAGCATGTCAATGCAAGTAAACAAAATAATAATCAAAGACAGCTGGAGTTTTGACATCCAGAATAAAAAATACCAACATTTGGAAACATCTTTGAAAAGAAACAAAATCCATATACTTTAGGTTGAATTAGCAGATAATGGTCAACTATGAGGAGGGAGGGGTTAATATTTTTTTTTCTATGTCCAGAGAAGACAAGTGATGTATTATATGTAATCAGCAAACAACTGTGGCATTGGGTTATCAAAGAGCTCTTAATAATTGGAAAAATAAGTAGTTTCTCTTTTTGAGTACCTCTGACTATCAAATTAAATACAATTTGATGACATTTGGTTTCTTTTTTAAATTATTTTATTAGATATTTTCTTCATTTACATTTCAAAGGCTATCCTGAATGTCCCCTATACCTTCCCCCCTCCCTGCTCCACTGCCACTCTGTCCCACTTCTTGGCCCTGGCGTTCCCCTGTATGGGGCATACAAAGTTTGCAAGACCAAGGGGCCCTCTTTTCCCAATGTTGGCTGACTAGGCCATCTTCTGCTATATATGCAGCTAGATACACAAGCTCTGGGGATACTGGTTAGTTCATATTGTTGTTCTACCTATAGGGTTGTAGACCCCTTCAGCTCCTTGGGTAATTTCTCTAGCTCCTCCATTGGGGTCTCTGTGTTCTATCCTATAAATGACTGTGGGCATCTACTTCTATATTTGCCAGTCACTGACATAGCCTCACAAGAGATAGCTATATCAGTGTCCTTTCAGCAAGTTCTTGTTGCCATATGCAATAGTGTCTGCGTTTGGTGGCTGATTATGGGATGGACCCCAGGGTGGGCCAATCTCTGGATGGTGTTTGGTTTCTTAATAGATGTTCTTAGATACAAAACAAATCAGAGAGAGAAAGAGGAGAGAAGGAGAAAAGAAAAAGAAAGAGAGGAAAAGAAAGAAAAGGAAGGCAAAATTAATTGACAATTGAGAACCTACTGTTAATTAAATGTCATTTTTTTTGCCTTGGTGTTTTGGTGTTGAAATATAAAAAATAAAGGAGATGCCAATTTTCCATGGATAATATAGTTTACATTATACTGGAACTTGGACAATTGAAAGTGGGCTAGGCCATATATCTTTCTCTTACATCCCAGATATTGTAGATAAGAGGTGGGAATGGAAATAAAAGTTTAGACACAAAAAAGCCTTCTATAGAAGTCTGTAACACCTGCAATGCTGCATAATTTTTCAATTGCTTTTTATTTATTAGCTATTATTAGTGCAGTAAGAAAGAACACAAAAATCAAAGTGTATACACTTTTACAAAATATATAGGAGGAGAAAGAAGGCTGATATTTGTTAGCCATAACTTACAGTCTAGGTGAATACATTATAAGAGAGGTAGTCTGGAACTCCTGGTGGAAGGGTTCACCTTCCTGGAACGGACAAGCCTATAGCTATCCCCCAGTGAGTGAACTGTGGTGATCTCATCCAGGTAAAAGAGTATAATTTCCCAATTTATAGATCTATTGTATCATATTTTAAAAAGAAGTTTTAAGAAAATTGCTATTCTCATTCCTATATGGCATGTCTATATACTGGCCTAGAAATGAACATGGAGTTAACGTGGAAAGGAAATACAAATTATAAGAAACTAAATTTACTTTGTCCTATTTCACAAAGCTATATGGTTTCTACCCTCAATTTAGTTGACTCTAAATATTATAGTAAAAATACTACATATATAACAAAGTTTGTGGGGCAACTAGAGCTCATATTGAGGATCTTTAGCATATTGATATGGTGATTACAATGGAATCACACAAACCAGCTAAGCCTCAATATTCTGCTGTGTTGGATAACAAAAATCTAATTTGAAGGTTTGGTAAATACTGCATCGTGGGTGGAAATGCAGTAAGTTGTTGGTATACTTAGTGGTGGTTAAACGGAACATGCCATGCAAGGCATTGTTTACTCATCTGGGAAAACCAACTATTTGTGTGTATCACTATCATTGTGTGGCAGAAGTCTTCACACGACAGAAAAAAGAAACTGAATTCATCCTTGCACCATTGCCCTAATATGATAATAGTGTTAACCTGTTCATTGGAGCTTTTAATAGTGCCAATCTCAACAGTGTTGCATAATAGGGATTAAGTTTTCTTCATTTGAACTTTGGGGAAAGTATTCAAATCATAACACCAACTAGTTAGGAGAAAAGGAGGATACAATACAACTCAAAATACCCTTATCATCACCATTAATATTAGTGAAATTTTACATTTTAACTAGTATTTCCAGAAAACAGAGATCACCACTGGCAATGAGTGAGGATAAGTTATGATCTAGAAAGAATATAAATGCTATGATTATTAATAAATTAAAGATAAATTTTTAAATTGAAGTATAAACAAAAAGTTAATGAAAGGAAATGTTATGTTAATATACAATGAATGCAATAATATGACTTCTACATGAACATTAATTTATAGACTTCAAATGTTTTATAATTAAAAATTACAGAATTTATTATTATTAATTTTTCAGGTGTACATACAAATATTATACAAATTATTATGCTTCAATACAGTGTCTGTTGTAGAATTTTTAATGAATGCAAGTATTCAGAAAGAGTATCCATACTGAAATTTTTCTAGATTTTATTTTATCAGCGAAACAATATAATATTTTCTAAAAGGCATATTGTCAGAGGGAAAGTAACATATATTCTATCATTCTATAAAGAGAGAAAACAAGATAGTTTTGCCTTCTTTTGAGCCAGATAAACTTTAATAGAAACCCTAAGACTCCTCTTCCTGGAACCCAATTTTCCTTTAAATTCTTTAGGAATCTGAAGAAAGGCTAAGAGGCATTTACATTGCTGTGGTGACAGTTCCATAAGAAACAATGACCAAAAGTAAAAGCTGGCAGCAATTCTTTCATGTTTGCATTTCCATACTGTTTTGGGCAATATCTGAAAACTTTAGTGATCAGTTACCATGACAGTCTTGGAGATGAGCTGTTCAACACTTCAGTTTGATATTTCCACATTATTTTGTAATCTGTCTTCCACATATAAAAAGGTAAGTTCTGGAGTGTCAAGGGCATATCAAGTACAGCTCAAGTCAGGGCATGTGATCTCAGCTTATGCCTTTTTAACATCTATCCACCTAGAAATCTTTCAAAATACAAATATGTTTCATGTTCTACAAATTATTTTATATAAATCATAGCATAAATGCCTGTGCTTCATATCAATTATACTTTCAGTGACTATTTAGAATGTGAATATTTCATTAGGAAATATTCTTTCAATGAAATTTTGTATTATTAGAAGGTTTGTTACATGGCTTTAAACAGTACTGACATACAATCAAGAATATTAGGATTTACTTACTACTTTAACCAGCTAAACCTATTTAACAAATTATTGTTGAGTATCAAATTACCTTCACAATTCTAAACAAGTCTACTCACCAGCAAAAGACACAGCAGCTACTATAGAACTGTTTTGCTTGCCTGGTAGAGACCATCTGGATTATAAACTATTGATGTTCCATCTTACAAAGGAGGAGGAAATTTGTACCCAAATCTGAGACTCCTGCCTTTCCTTTCTTTCCATATCTACATAGAAAACTGCTATTCCTGGCATCCGGCACCTTTCCCCGCCTGAGGAAGGGTGTTCACCTGGGAGCAGTCTCCAGGCCTGATCCAGCACCCGGCACCTTTCCCAGCCCGAGGAGGGGTGTTCACCCGGGAGCAGTCTCCAGGCCTGATCCAGCATCCAGTGCCTTTCCCCGCCCAAAGAGGGGTGTTTGCCCAGGAGCAGTCTCCTGGCCTGAGACAGAAGGAGGACCATTTTGCTCTAGTCCACTGCCGGATAGAGGGCGGCCTGGAGAAGGGACACAGTTTCTGGGCTCCAGTCTGCACTGGCAAGAGTGTG
>NC_034593.1:598916-619703 GCF_900095145.1 Mus pahari | reverse complement strand
GAAGGCCTGGGCCAAGTAGTGGGAGTGGGTGGGGAGGGTAGTAGGGGCGGGGATGTATAGGGAACTTTCTGGTTAGCATTTGAAATGTAAATAAAGAAAATAATAATATTAAAATAAATAAATAAATAAATAAATAAAAAGAAAACTGCTATTTGTTCTTCAGCGACTACAGACTGAAACAAGAAATTAAATAGATGATGTTAGGATTGAGAGACAGATACTACAGAAAATAATGAGAGAAAGTTAATATAGATGAACTTGATTGAATGTCATTCAGGCATTTCTAACTCACAGACATTTTCCTACAAAATCAAACAAATAAATAAATAAATAAATAAATAAATAAATAAATACATAAAACGTTTCACTTAGAAAGATGGAGTGATTGATATTATTATATGGATTCTATAAAGTACAAAAAAATGTAAGGTACTTGATAAGATACTGTTTTGTTTCTAGAGAATAATGCACATATTCATTGAGTGAGCACTGAGAATTTCTTGGACAACTTAAATTTGGGATCTATTGAGAAATCAGGCTGTATTTACTATATTTTTGTGTCAAAATAAATAAATCTTAATTGTAGAAGAAATACTTAATAAAATGTAAGATGCATAATGAAAGTTATGATCAAACATAAATTGATGCAGAGATTGTTCATCATATATAAATCAATAAATTTAACTCATCATGTAAACAAAATTGAGAGACAAAAAACACATGATCATCTCATTAGATACAAAAGGGCTTTTAAAAAATATCTTACATCCTTGATGATAAAAGTTCTGCAGAGACTATGGTTACTAGGGATATATATGTACATAATAAAGTGCATACAAATACAAATACAAAAACCCATATCCAACATCAATTTAAATGTACCAAATTTTGAGTAATTCCACAAAAATCAGGAACAACAAAGGTTGCCCACTTTGTCAATAATAATTCAATATGTACTTAGGTAGGGTAATGAAAGAACTTAAGGAGATCACAGGGATGTATGTTGGATGCCACCATAAAACCAAATATATTGAATATAAGAAGAGAAAATGTGGAATAGCCTTGAACTCCTTGCATAGGAAAAATAGTTCTGAACAGAACACCATTAGCACAGACACTAAGATAAAAATTGGTAAGTGGTACCTGATGAAACTGATAAACTTCTGCATGGAAAATGACACTGTCATTGGTGGAAAGTAGCAGTCTACATAATGGAAAAATATTTTAACCAATTGTACATTTAATACAGGGTGAATAACCCAAACATATGCAAAGCTAAAGTAAAGTATATATCAAAAAATAACTCAGTAAAAAATAAGGTATAGGTATAAACACAGAATTCTCAATAAAGTAAACTCAAATGTCTAAGAAATACTTAAAATGTTCAACATCTCTACCCATCAGGGAAATATTAAGCCAAACTCCCTTGCGATTTCATCTTGTTGCTATCAGAATGGTTAATATCAATAAACCACATGCTGATAAGGATGTAGAACAAAAAGAAACTTCTCCATTGCTTGTGAGAGTTTAAACTCATACAGCCACCATGGACCGCAGTGTTCTGAAGCAAGATAGGAACTGGTCTTCTTTAACAACCAACTATATCATTCTTGAGCCCAAAGGATACTACCACAGAGACACTGCAGCTCTATTCATAATATCTGTACATTGGAAATAACCTAGATGATCCACAACAGAAAAATGGGTAAAGAAAATTTGGATGATTTATACAATCAAGTGTTACTCACATGCTAAAAGCAAAATAAAAACCCAAACAAACAATAATAAAAGGTACAATCAAATTTACAAGTAATTGAATTTAACTAGAAAAGAATCATCCTGAGATAGCTTATCCTAGACCAAGAAACACAAATATGGTACGTTTCCATTATTTGTAAATATTAGCTTTTAAATCCTTGATCACCAAGCTACAGTCCATAGCACCACAAAAGTTAGATAGAGAATAAGGGATTAAGGGATATGGGTAGATGTTAGAAAGGGAAATAGAACATATAGATATGGGTGGATAAAGTGACAGCTGGAATGGGACGATCAAGTGGAAAAGGGATGGGGAGAGAGGACTGAGGGAGGGAACATGGAAAAGGAAGAAAATATTGATGGGGCATTTTAAGGGGTATATGAAAATCTAATACTCTAGGATCTTTCTAAGGTATATTGTAGTGGCTATTCCTGGTTGTCAACTTGACTATATTTGAAATGAACTACAATCCAGAATTGGAAGGCTCACCAGTGAACCTAATCTGGAGACTGGGAGATAGAAGTTTCTGATCTGGATCTTGGTATGGAGATCTTGAGACACAGTGGTGATTGAATCCAGAAGATTAAGACAGGGAGATCTCCGAGTCCAATATCATCTGGGATTAAAGGTGTGGTGGCACACACCTTTAATCTGGGCTACACCTTCTGCTGNGGACCATATAAGGACATTGGAAGAAGGGAGTCTGGCTCTTGCTCTTTCGCCTTCTTGNGGTGTGGNACTCAGCAACTGCTAGATCCTTGGACTTCCATTCACAGCTACTACTGAACCGTGGTTGGGATTTGGACTGCAGACTGTAAGTCATCAATAAATTCCTTTACTATATAGAGACTATCTGCAAGTTCTGTGACTCTAGAGAACCCTGACTAATACATATATACATATATGAATGTTTTCTTAATGAAATCACCAAATATTGGAGAGACAGTTTCCCAGCTGGTCATCTCTTGCCACCAAGAATGGTTTGAGCACTGGTATTAGGTTACAACTAATCAGGTTATTGGCCTAAGGGTCTAACAGTTCTCCAAACTACCCAGGTTGTTGTGAAGACTATAGATTATTCTGCAAACTGACAAGTCCCCATTGCTGAAGACAGCACCTACACAACTCCCTGAATATGAAGAAGTTGTGGCAATGCCTACAAGGATTCTTCACTCCTCCATTCCAGTTTCTTTGGTCCAGGAAGGTATTCTGCATGGGACCAAATGAGAAAAATCAACACCAAGCGAGCCACAGATTCCTTGATCTATAACTGTGTTCTGCATGAAAGATATGTTAGGGCAAAGTTGGCAAGAAACCTGTAAGAATATCCTATTAATGTCTTATTTGACTTAAAAAGCCTACTTCAGGAGCTGGAGACTGTAACCAACACAGCTTGGGTGACAAGAGCCAGAAACTAGATAGCTCAGTGGCCTAGGCTAAAACTAAATATTATTTCTTGGAAGAAAGGAGAAAGGAAGGTATAGTGCCAGGAAAGAGCAAGCCTCCCAAGAGTGCAGACAGACCCTTGAGGTCAGGACCACCAGTGCTGCTCAGAGGAACCCAATCAGAACCCTCAGGACACAGGAACTGAGGAGCTAACTGGGACAGGAAACTTCTGGTTTCCTTCTGCACCCAGAGCTGATCCTGTGCCACAGAGCTACATGCACAAATACAGCAAGGAGAGATCTGGTCTCCCAGGAGTGCCTACATACCTGAGTGAACAGGTAAGAACACTAGTTCTTTTCAAATTCCCGGTCCAAGAGGAACCCACAAAGAGCCATCAAGACACAGGAGCCAAGGATCACCTGGGGACAGGATCCTTGTGATCTCCATTTGCACCCAAGAGCTGACCCTGTAACACAGCTCTCCATATTTAATTCATCCCAGATAGAACTGGTCTCTCAGGAGTACTGAAACACAGGCTTGCAGGACAGATAAGCCACAGTCTGGTACAGTAAGATGACCTAACACCAGAGATAACCAGATGGTGAAAGGCAAGCACAAGAACATAAGAAACAGATATTTTTTTCTCTCTATTGACTCTCGGAGGTGGGTCCACTCAGGAAAGCATGGGCCTCAGAAACAGCAGAGCTTCAGGGACAGGATCCTGCTGGGCTACACCTGCACCCAGGAGGTGAGGCTGATCCTCAGCCTTCTGTGAACCTTCTCTACAAGAGGAGAGTTTTTCTCCAGGATGTGTCTGAGCCCAGGACTCAAATGAAATTGCCATTTACTCTTCAATGCCTTTCTAAGGCAGGTCCACTCAGGAGTACACTGACTGCCGAAACTGCCCAGCAGCTGAGACAATGTCCTGCAGGTATAAATTAGAATGAGGATGTTGAACTTAAAGGGCCACTAAATATCTTCAACAAAATTATATAAGAAAATTTCCCTAACCTAAAGAAAGAGATGCCCATAAACATACAAAAAAGCATACAAAACTACAAATAGAATGGACCAGAAAAGAAATTCCTCCGGACATAATAATCAAAACACCAAATGCACTAAACAAAGATGAACCATGCTCTACTCAATGATACCTCGGTCAAGGAAGAAATAAAGAAAGAAATTAAAGACTATTTAGAATTTAATAAAAAAAAGTACAATATACCCAAAATTATGAATCACAATGAAAGCAGTGCTAAGAGGAAAACTCATAGCTCTGGTGCCTCCAAACTGAAACTGAAGAGAGCATACAATAGCAGTTCAACATCACACCTGAAAGCTCTAAAACAAAAAGAAGCAAATCGTCAACACAAATGGAAAATCGGGATGAAATGGACAATTTTCTATACAGATAGCAAATACCAAAGTTAAATCAGGATCAAATAAAGCATGTAAACAGTCCCATAACCCCTAAAGATATAGAAGCAGTCATTAAAGTCTCCCAATCAAAAAACAAAACAAAACAAAACAAAAGCCCAGGAGAAGATGGGTTTAGTGCAGAATTCTATCAGTTCTTCAAAAAAGACCTAACAAAAATACTCTTCAAACAATTCCACAAAATAGAAACAGAAGAAAAACTATACAATTTGTTCTACAAAGCCACAATTACACTGATAACAAATGTCCACAAACACTTAACAAAGAAAGAGAACTTCATCCTAATTTCCCTTATGAATATCAATGAAAAATACCCAAAAAATTCTTCCCAACTGAATCCAGGAAATATCAAAATGATCATTCACCACAATCAAGTGTGTTTCGTACCAGGGAATTCAGGGATGGTCCAATATACAGAAATCCATCAATGTAGTCCACTACATAAACAAACTCAAAGGAAAAAAAACCACACAATCATTTCATTAGATTCTGAAAAAGCATTTGACAAAATTCTACATCCCTTCATGATAAACGTCTTGCAAACATCAGGAATTTATTGCCACTGCCTAAATATAGAAAAAGCAATATACAGCAAACCAGTAACTGGCATCAAACAAAATAGAGAGAAACTTGAATAAATCCTACTAAAACCAGGAACTAGACAAAGCTGCCCTCTCCCTATCTGTTCAAGATTGTACTTTAAGTTCTGGCTAGAGCAATCAGGAAACAAAAGGAGGTCAAAGGGACACAAATTAGAAAGGAAGAAGTCAAACTATCACTATTTGCAGACCAAATGATTGTATAATTAAGTGTCCCCAAATACTCTACAAGAGAACTTCTACAGCTGATAAACAACTTGGGAAAATTGGCCACATATTACATTTACTCAAACAAATCAGCATCCTTGCTATACAAAAAGGATAAGCAAGTTTAGAAAGAAATTATGGAAACAACACCCTTCACAATTGTCCCAAACAATTTAAAGCACCTTGGTGTGACTCTAACCAAAGAAATGAAAGATCTGTATGACAAGAACTTCAAATCTCTGAAGAAGGAAATTGAAGAATACATCAAGGAACAATACCAAAGATGGAAAGGTCTCCTATGCTCATGAATTGGCAGGATTAATATTGTAAAGTTGGCCATCTTGCAGAAAGCAATCTACACATTCAATACAATTCCTACCAAAATTCCAACTCAATTCTTCATAGAGCTAGAAAGAGCAATTTGAAAATCCATTTGGAATAAAAAAGAACCCAGGATAGCAAAAAAATATTCTCAACAATAAAAGGAATTATGTGGGGATCAGCATTCCGAACCTCAAGCTGCACTAAAGAGCAATAGTAGTAAAAATAACTACATGGTGTTGGTACAGTGACAGGCTGGTATATCAATGGAGTAAAATTGAAGACCCAGAAACAAATTCACACATATCCACCTTTATCTTTGAGAAAGGGCTAAAACCATCCTGTGGAAAAAAAGACAGCCTTTTCAACGAATGGTGATGGTTCAACTAGTAGTTAGCATTCAGAAGAATGCAAATTGATCTATACTTATCTCCTGTACAAAGCTCAAGTCCAAGTTGATCAAGGACCCCCACATAAAACCAGATACACTCAAACAAATAGAACAGAGAGTGGGGAAGAGCCTTGAGCAAGTGGTCACAGGGGAAATTTCCTGAAAAGAACATCAATAGCTTATGCTCTAAAATCAAGAAGTGACAAAAGGCACCTCATAAAATTACAAAGCTTCTGTAAGCAAAGTATACTTTCGATATTACAAAATGGAAATCAACAGATTAGGACAAGATCTCTACTACCTCTACATCTGATAGAATGCCAATATCAAATATATTCAACAACCTCAAGAAGTTAGACTCTAGAGAACCAAATAGCCCTATTTAAAATGGGGTACAGAGCTAAACAATGTATTCTCTGCTGAGGAATACTGAATGGCTGAGAAGCACCTAAAAATATGTTCAGCATCCTTAATCACCAGGGAAATGCAAATCAAAACAACCCTGAGATTCCACCTCACACCTCTCAAAATGGCTAATAAAAAAAAACTTTCTTGACAGAAGTTGCTGGTAAGGATGTGGAAAAGGAGGAACACTCCTATATTGTTGTTGGGATTGCAAGCTGGTACCACCATTCTATAAATCAGTTTGGTGGTTCCTCAGAAAATTGGATTTTGATTTGACGTCTTCTTATGACTAAGGAAACTGAACATTTATTTAAGTTCTTCTTTGCCATTCGAGGTCCTTCTGTTGAGAATTCTCTGCTTATCTCTGTTCCTCTTTTTTGCATATTTTATTTATATTTCAAATATTATCCCCTTTCCCAATTTTCCATCTAGAAATCTCCTGTCCATGCTAGGTCCTATACATATATGTTAGGTTGTATTTTTATGAGCCATGAATAGTCAGAATGGCAGTGGGGGTGTCTCTGACTCTTTTGTCTGCTCTTAGGATCCTTTCCTCCTGCCCTGTTGCCCTAATAAGCCCTGTTAAGACGGTTTCTGCCTTGTTTTGTTATATCCTGTTATTTCTTAATAGAGTGATACCTCCTGGGAGACCTGCTCTTTTATCAAGGGAAACAAAGGAGAAATGGATCTAGTAGAACAGGGATGTGAGGAGTATAAAGATACATGGAGAGAAAATTTATGGGCATAGATTGTATGAAAAAATATTTTTTAAAAAGATTTTTTCCATCATGATATATCCTTATTATGGTTTCTCCACCCTCTACTTTTCTCATTCTCCTAACTCGTCTTCCATCTGGGTTCATTCACTTTCTGTCTCTCACTAGAAAATAAAGAACCTTCTAAGGAATTTAATAATAATAATAAATAATAATAATAATAACAACAACAATAATAATAATAATAATAATAAAAGACAAAAGGTAAAACAAATGATAACCCGTCAGAGTTGGAGGAGACAAAACACACTAAACAAAAGAACCCAAAAGAAGGCAAGATTGTGGAGCAAGGGGAACACTCCTCCATTGCTGTTGGGAGTGAAAACTTGTACAACCACTTTGGAAATCCATTTGGCAGTTTCTCAGAAAATTGGGAATAATTCTATCTCAAGACCCAGCAATACCACTTCTTGGCATGCACCCCAAAGACTCCCCACTAAACCACAGAGACATTTGTGCAACAATGTAATAGATACTTTATTCATAATATCCAGACACTGGAAATGGTGTAGATGTTTTTCAACTGAAGAATGGATAAAAAAATAATGTGGTACATCTATACAAGGAAATACAATTTGGCTACTAAAAACAAAGACATCATGAAATTGCATGCAAAATGATGGAACTTGAGAATATTTATAGTGAGTGAGGTCACCCAGACCCAAAACACCATGCACAGTATGTACTCATAGAATGGATATTAGCCTTAAGAAATGGGGTACCCTGGCTATCCTTCATATCCTTTCAGGAAAAAATTAATCAAGAAATAATAATAATTGTTTCAAGATTACTATTTTCTTTCTATCTATATGGGAACAGATGTACCATTGATGTTTCATGATACCTAGGTTTTTAACATAGTAGCTGCTAAATAAGTATGTATCTACAAAATCCTATGATATCATATATATTTACAACATGGATTTACATTAATTTATATGAATTTATGTTAAATAATGTATAGAATTAAAGCCAAAATAAGCTCATGGGTTCAATCTATGATTCTGCATTAACAATGTTAATATTATATTGCTGTTGTCAATTTTAAGGTTGAGATATGTAATTTAGGATATGTAATTATGTTATCATTATCTGCATGTTCATAATCATTTATAAAAAATTCAAGTGTGCCTAGTGTTTTAAATTAAAATTTGTACCAATTTTAAGATGGAACAAAACAAAAGTATTTCCCAACCTGTGCCTTGTCCCTTCCACATATCCCTACACAAAATCCATATTTACTGAATATTAGGCAGAATTTTGTGTCTTGGTTTCAAATATAAACTCATTTTGATTATCAAAAATCAAAGATCATCAAACATTTAATATATGATTCAAGACTCCTTTTTGAAGTTCATTATTTTCACAGACTCCTAAAATGATCATTATGGCCAAAAGCTTGAATGCAATATTGTGAAATTATTCAAATATTTGAATCACTTCTGAGGAAACACTAAAATCTCTTTTGGAAACACAAAGCACTTGAACCACTTCAGTAATTTTCAGTTGCTTTGTGCTGGGGAAGCACAGGCCCTCCATCACTCATTCACAGAGCACTTGAGATTTCTAATTTTATATCCTCACTGCAATTTTCAGAGCACAGTCATTTCCCCCACTGAAGTATGTTTAAAATATGTAAAGTGTTTCAATAATTTTAAATTATCTTCCACAGTGCAATATCAAACTCTGATCACTTCAACACATAAGAGCCAAAAAAAGTTTAAAGTACCTCAATATTTTCTTTAAAAATATGTATATAATTTCAATACTTTTATAAATAATTTCAACTTGGACTAGGTAGAACACAAGGTAGTATAAAATAATTGATATTGTTTTCATAAAACAATTCATATTGTATCCAATAAAATCTAACAGAATCAAAAGTTAATTAAAAATCAAGTGTCGGGAAATGAGCCTCACTTTATACTCTACTGCTTGCATACAGTATGATGACTATACATATTTTGATGTTTTAAATTCTAAACATTGACTAAATTTCAGATACCTAAATTTAAAAAATAATGAACAAACTAGAATACGTAATATAGAACAGAAAACAGTTTAGGTAACATTCACTAGAAAACAATGACAATACTCTATGAATACAGCCAGGAATAATTTGCCTTTGGAGGATATAGTAAAAGAGTATCATATCTGTTGCTTTAAAACTGACCACAGTTCAGATAATTTAAAAGAATATCCAGGACATTCCTGCATGAGCAGAACCATTCATAGGAAGTAGTCAAGAATCAATCTCATGAAGCCAAGAAAAACCAAACACCCGCAACATGATTTGGACCTGCTGGAGCTGCACCATAACCTGAACCAAAGCCCAAGTAAAGAGGTGGTTTCATAAGGACATAAGAATAATCACCTTCGAAAAATAAAAAGGAATTTAAACTTTAAAAAAAGTTGTTAACTGTAGAAAAACATTAACTGAATCATTTACACTATACAACTTTCCTTAGCTATTTCAACCTTTTCCTGTAACTGAAGCATCTTACTCCCAGAATACTTGGAAGACAAATAAGATTTAAAATCCTGAAAATATACAGTTATTTTCTTATTTCAAACTGCTGGGATCAGAATTCCATGTAAGAAATGATGCCCTGGAGTACAGAGGGCTGAGAAAGAATGCACAAGATCTTCTGAGAATAATTATGTACTAATTATGGAGACAAACAATAGGCAGTGTGGGCAAGATTTACTCAAGCAAATCTGAACTTTAGATTTGTGAAAGAAAAACAGATATCAATCATCAGGTAATAAAAAAAAATGGTGGAATAAGGGAAAAATCTCCCTCAGTCAACCTTTCAGAAAAATATCTCAACCATAGAGCTAAGGCTGTTCTGCAGCCCACTGCACACAAGTACCACCAGGAAAGAGCTGGTCTCCCAGGAGTGGTCTCACTCCCAGGCTCATAGGTGAGATACCCCAACACACCACAAAAGCAAGATTCAGATTTAAAATCACATCTCCTGATGCTGTTAGATGACTAAAATAAGG
This sequence comes from Mus pahari, assembly GCF_900095145.1. Lineage (NCBI taxonomy): Eukaryota > Metazoa > Chordata > Mammalia > Rodentia > Muridae > Mus > Mus pahari. The sequence goes on along the minus strand of NC_034593.1, from coordinate 609,416 downwards.
AAATAAATAACTCTTTTAAAGAAATACAGGAGAACATTGATAAACAGGTAGAAGCCCTTAAAAAGGAAAAACAAAAATCACTTAAAGAATAACTGGAAAATACAACCAAACATGTGAAGGAACTGAACACATGGGCACAGGGGAAAAATTCCTGAACAGAACACCAAAGGCTTGTGCTGTAAGATCAAGAATTAACCAATGGGACGTCATAAAATTGCAAAGCTTCTGTAAGGCAAAGGACACTGTCAGTAAGACAAAAAGACAATCAACAGATTAGGAAAAGATTTTTACCAATCCTAGATCTCATAGAGGGCTAATATGCAATATATACAAAGAACTCAAGAAGTTAAATTCCAAAGAACCAAATAACCTTATTAAAAGTGGGGTATAAACAAAAAATTCTCAACTGAGGAATTCTGAATGGTTGAGAATCACCAAAATGAAAATGTTCAACATCCTTAGTCATCAGAGAATGCAAATCAAAACAACCCTCAGATTCAACTCCACACCAGTCAGAATGGCTAAGATCAAATCTCAGGTGGCAGCAGATCTTGGCAAGGTTGTGGAAAAAGAATAATACCCCTCCATTGATAGTGGGATTGCTAGCTGTTACAAACATTCTGGAAATCAATTTGACAGTTCCTCAGAGAATTGGACATAGTACTATGGGAATATACAGCATAACTGCTCCTTAACATATACCCAGATGATGCTACAATATGTAACAAAGACACATGTTCCAATATGTTCATAGGAGTCTTGTTTATAATAGCCAGAAGCTGGAAAGAACCCAGACGTCCCTCAACAGATGAATAGATACAGAAAATGTGGTACATTTAAAAAATGACTACTACACAGCTATTAAAACAATGAATCTATGAAATTCATAGACAAATGCATGGATCAGGGGAATATCATCCTAAGTTAGGTAACCCACATACCAAAGAGCATACATGATATGCACTCACGGATAAGTGGATATTAGCCCAGAATCTCAGAATATCCAAGATACGTTTTGTAAAATACATGAAACTCAAGAAGAAAGAAGACCAAAGTATGGATACTTCTATCCTTCTTAGAAGGGGAACGAAATACCCATGTAAGGAGTTACAGAGTCAAAATTTGCAGCAGAGAATGAAGGACTCCAGAGACTGTACCACCTGGGGATCCATCACATAAACAACCACCAAACCCAGACACTATTGTGGATGCCAATAAAATCTTGCTGACAGGAGCCTGATATAGCTGTCTCCTGAGAGGCTCTGCCAGTGCCTGACAAATACAGAAGTGGATACTCAGCCACTCATTGTACAGAACATGGAGTCCCAAATGAATAAACAAGAGAAAGTACTAAAGGAGCTGAAAGGGTTTGTAGGTTCTTGGGAGAAACAACACTAGGAACTAACCAGTACCACCCCAGAGCTCCCTGGGACTAAATCACCAATCAAAGAACATGGTCCCACACATGGTGGGACTCATGGCTGTAGCTGTATACATAGCAGAGAATGGCCTAGTCAGTCATCGATGGGATGAGAGTTCCTTGGTCCTGTGACAGTTCTATGTCCCAGTAGAGGGGAATGCCAGGGCCAGGAAACAGTAGTGGGTGAGCTGGTGAGCATGGGGAGGGAGAGGGAGTAGGGGATTTTCAGAGGGGAAACTAGGAAAGGAGATAACATTTGAAATGTAAATAAAGGAAATAATATAATAATAATTTAAAAAAATACCAGGATGGCAAAAAAAAAAAGAAAGAATGAAAATTGAAAATTAATCAATGTTTTTTACTTTTATTGTTGCTACACACATACTCATAGTTACAAAAAAATACCACTTAGTGATATTTTTAAGAAGACTTGCTTAGTCATTCCATAAAATATAGAATGTTCCTTGAATATATATTTTATCAGGAGTGATCATTTAGTATTGGATAACCAGTATTTTCTATCCTGGAGAAGACTATTTCTCCTGCTATTAGCATATCTTAGTTTCCTGTAGTTCTGATCTCAGGTTCATACCTCATGAGCTCTCACCTATGCATGTCTACTGATGTCATCTTTGTTCATGTCATGTTTAGGCAACTGCATTGTTGAGACTCCATGGGAGCAGCGTTTGACATTTCTAGGAGACTAAATCTTACAGCAAACTTCCTACTCTGTGATTTGCAGTGAAAACTGCATGTAAGTGTGAGTAGAAAGTATTTAAAATGCATTGAGGATTGCCTGAACTCATCACTAGTTACAGATTCTCCTCCAAGAACCAGGACTTCTGTGAAAAAAAAGAAAAAGGAAAAGAAAAAAAGCTTGAGTTTCCACTATACTCAGTACAGTATACAAATGTTTTGTAATTTGAACATAATTTAAAATTGCCTTTCTAACATCTCTGAAATTAGACTGAGCCTTGAGGAAAGGAAAGTATACTTATATGGACAGAGATAATGATGACACAAACTCTTACTCATCTTGTTTAAATACCTAATCATAGCTTCTTAAATATACACATAAACATGTATGATCTGATAGGTAATTTTAACACATCAGATTTTCTAAGCATGATGTTTAAAGTTTGGCCGAGTATTCCAGCTGTTTCTTTGAAAGTGTTTTAATGATAGGTTTATATCTGAAGTCGTAGATTTTTAATAAAGCATATTTTATTAACCCAAATTTTTTTTAAAAAAAGAATTACATGAAAAGGCAAACAGGTGAAGCAACTGAAAAAAAAAATACATCCAGGATCTAAAAATGAGAGTAGAAACAATAAAGGAATCAAATAGGGAAACAACTCTGGAGATAGAAAACCTAGGAAAGAAATCAGGAGTCATAGTTGCAAACATCACCAACATAATAAAAGAGATGGAAGAGAGAATCTCAGGTGCAGAAGATACCATAGAAAGCATTGACATAATAATCAATGAAAATGAAAAATCCAAAATGATCCTAACTCAAAACATAGATGAAAAACAGGACACAATGAGAAGAGCAATACTAAGGATAGGATAATAGATATAGAAGAGAGTGACGATTCCCAACATAAAGGACCAGTAAAAATCCTCAACAGAATTATAGAAGAAAACTTCCCTAACATAAGGAAAGAGATGCCCATGAACATACAAGAAGCCTACAGAACTCCAAATAGATTGGACTAGTGTAGGAGACCATGGCCTCTCTCCTGGGCTACCCGAAGCTGCACCTTAAAAGATGGCACCTGCTGGCTATGGAGCTTGTGGTAAACAGGTCCATATTTGGTGATGATATGTTCCTGCTCTTCTGGTTGACTGAGGCCGCGCCCCTGGTGAGGTGACATGGCCTGCAGCAATTGGAGTGGATAAGAATAAAAGGGCTTGTATCCCAGGGCTCGGGGGAGATGAAGAGGGAGATGAAGAGGCAGATGAAGAGGCAGATGAAGAGGGAGATGAAGAGAAGAATCAGTCAGTCAGAAAGGTCAGAAGATTATTCACGTTTCCCAAATAATCTGCTTAAGAAAGAGTTCCTGTGTTCTGTCTTCCTTGCTGGCGAGGTGGGCATGACAGACCAGAAAAGAAATACCTCTCATCACATAATAATCAAAATACAAAATGCACAAAATTATGAAAGAATATTAAAAGCAGTAAGGGAAAAGGGTCAAGTAACAAGTAAAGAAAGACTTATCAGAATTATGCCAGACTACTCATCAGAGTCTATTAAAGCCAGAACATCCTTGGCAGATATCATATAGACTATAAGAGAATGCAAATGCCATCCCAGCAAAACTCCCAATTACCATAGATGGAGAAAACATGATATTCCATGACAAAACCAAATTTACAGAATATCTTTTCATAAATCCAGGCCTTCAAAGGATAATAAATGGAAAACTACAACACAAGGAGAGAAACTATACCCTAGAAAAAGCAAGAAAATAATAATCTTTTACCAAACCAAAAATAATATAGCAGCATGAACATAATTCCACCTCTAATAACAAAAAACATAAACAGTAATTACTTTTCCTTAATAGCTCTTAATATCAATGGCCTCAATTCTCCAATAAAAAGATATAGACTAAAAGGCTGAATTTGTAAACAGGACCCAACATTTTGCTGCATATAGGAAACGCATCTCAGTGACAAAGACAAACATTATCTCAGAGTAAAAGGCTGGAAAACAATTTTCCAAGCAAATGGTCCTAAGAAACAAGCTGGAGTAGTCACTCTAATATTGAATAAAATCGACTTTGAACCTAAATTTTTCAAAAAAGTTGAGGAAGGACACTTCATTCTCATCATGGCAAAAATCTACCAAGAAGAACTCTCAATTCTGAACATCTATTCTCTAAATGCAAGGGCACCAACATTCACAAAAGAAACTTACAAAAGCTCAAACCACACATTGTATCTCACACAATAGTAGTCGGAGACTTCAACATCTCACTCTCATCAATGGACAAAAACTAAACAGTGACACTGAAAATAACAGAGCTTGGATTTAGCAGATATCTATAGCACATTTTATCTTTTAAAAAAGGAATATACCTTCTTCACACCACCTCCTGGTAACTTCTCCAAAATTGAACCTATAATCATATAATCAGACAGAATACAGTCCTCAACAGATACAAGAAGATTGAAATAAGCCTATGCATCCTATCAGATCACCATAACCTAAGACTTGTTTTTAATAAGAACAATAACAATAAAGAGCCTGTAAACACATGGAAGTTGAACAACACTCTATTCAATAACTTGGTCAAAGAAGAAATAATGAAAGAAATAAAAGACTTTTTAGAATTTAATGAAAATGGAGCTACAACATACCCAAACTTATGGGACACAATGAAAGCAATCCTGAGAGGAAAACTCAGATTTGAGAGAACATAAAATAGCAGCTTAACAGCACAACTGAAAGTTCTAGAACAAAAAGAAACAAATACACTGAAGAGAAGTAGATGCCAGGAAATAATCAAACTCAGGCCTGAAATCAACCAAGTAGAAACAATAAGAACAATATAGCCTCAGTCAAACCAGGAACTGTTTTTTGGGAAAATAAACAAGATAGATAAATCTTCAGACAGACTAATGAGAGGTCACAGAGACAATAACCAAATCAACAAATTCAGAAATGAAGTGGGAAACATAACAACAGAAACAAAGGGAATCCAAAGAACAAATCATCAGATCCTACTACAAATGCCAATATTCAACAAAACTGGAAAATCTGAAGGAAACTGACAATTTCTAGACAGATNCCAGCCACAATTTCTCTGATACTTAAACCAAACAAACATCAGGAATTCAAGGCCAATACCTAAACATAGTAAAAGCAATATACAGCAAAGTAGTAGCCAACATCAAACTAAATAGAGAGATAGTTGAAGCAATCCCACTAGAATTAGACACTAGACAATGCTGCTCACTCTTGCCCCATCTAATCAATTCAGTAATTGAAGTCCAAGCTAGAGTAATCAGACAACAAAAGGAGGTCAAAGGGATAAAAATTGGAAAAGAAGAAGCCAAACTATAACTATTTGCAGATGATAGATGAGTATATTTAAGTTACTCCAAAAATTTCACCAGAGAACTCCTAAGCCTGATAAAGAACTTCAGCAAAGTGGCTGGTTATAAAAGTTATTCAAACACATTAGTAACCTTCTTCTATGCAAAGGCAAAACATGCTGAGAAAGAAATTCAGGGAAACATAAGCCTTCACAATACTTACGAATAATATAAAATAACATAGTGTGACTCCAACTAAGCAAGTGAAAGACCTGTATGATGAGAACTTCAAGTCTCTGAAGAAAGAAATCAAAGATCTCAGAAGATGGATTGGCAGAATTAACATAATATAAAAGGCCATCTTACTCAAACAATCTACAGATTCATTGCAATCCCCATCAATATTCCAACTCAATTCTTCAAAGGTACAGAGATAGGCAGGTAGATCAATGGAATATAATTGAAGACAAAGAAATGAACCCACACACCTACGGTTTCTTGATCTTTGACAAACGAGCTAAAACCATCCAGTGAAAAAAAGACAGCATTTTCAACAAATGGTGCTGGTTCAATTTTCATTTAGTATGCAGAAGAATGTAAAGTTTTTCATTCTTTTCTCCTTGTACAAAGCTCAAGTCCAAGTGTATTAAGGACCTCCACATATAACCAGATACATTGAAACTAATAGAAAAGAAAGTAGGGAAGAGGCTTGAGCTCATGGGCACAGGGGAAATTTTCCTGAACAGAAGACCAACACTTAATGCTCAAAGTTCAAGAATTGACAAATGGGACCTTGAAAAATTGCAAAGCTTATGTAAATCAAAGGATACTGTCAATAGGACAAAAAGACAGCCAACAGATTGGGAAAAGATCTTTATCAATGGTTCATCTGATAGAGGGCTAATATCCAATATATACAAAGAACTCAAGAAGTTATACTCTAGAGAACCAAATAACCCTATTAAAAATGGGGTACAGAGCTAAACAAAGAATTCTCATATGAGTAATACCATGTTTCTGAGAAGCATCTAAAGAAATATTCACCAGCAAGAGGGTGTGGGGAGGGGATAGGGGGTTTTCAGAGGGGAAACTAGGAAAGGGGATAACATTTGAAATGTAAATAAAGAAAATATCTAATTAAAAACAAGGGGACAAAGAGAAAGGTCAGCTTCCTCAGTCATCGGGGAAATGCACATCAATATAACCATGAGATTCCACATCACACCTGTCAGAATGGATAAGATCAATAACTCAGGTGATACCAGATGTGGAGAAAGGGGAACACTCCTCCATTGATGGTGGGATTGCCAACTGGTACCACTACTCTGGAAATAAGTTTGGCTGTTACTCAGAAAATTGGAGATAGTACTATCAGTGGATCCAGCAATACCACTTCTGGGCATATACACGAAAGATGCTCCAAGAGGTAAAGAGGACACATGCTCCACTATGTTCATAGCAGTCTTATTTATAATAACCAGAATCTGGAACAAACCCAGATGTCCCTCAACATGGAAATGGATACAGAAAGTATGATCCTTTTACACAATAGAATATAAGCAGTTATTAAAATCAATGAATTCATGACATTCTTAGGCAAATTGATACAACTAGAAAATATCATCCTGAGTGAGGTAACCTGATTACAAAAAAATACACAATGTATTCACCCACTTATAAGTGGATATTAGCCCAGAAGCTTGGAATACTTAAGATACAATTCACAGACCACATGAAACTCAAGAAGAAGGAAGACCAAAGTGTGGATACTTAAGTCCCTCTTAGTAGCGAGAACAAGATACCCATGAGAGGAGATATAGAGACAAAGTGTGGAACAGAGACTGAAGGAAAGCCTATCCAGAGACTGCATCAACTGGGGATCAATCCCACAGTTAACAATCCCAAACACTATTGTGGGTGCCAACAAGAGCTTGCTGACAGGAGCCTGATAAGTGGGTGCTCTCACTGACCACAGGGTCCCCAATGGAGGAGATTGAGAAAGGACCCAAGGAGCTGAAGGAGTTTGTAGCCCCATGGGAGGAACAAAAATATGAACCAACCAGTACCCCCAGAGCTCCCATGGAGTTAACCACTGACCAACGTGTACACATGGAAGGACCCATGGCTCCAGACGCATATGTAGTAGAGGATGACCTTGTCAGACATCAATGGGAGAAGCTTTTGGTCCTGTAAAGTCTCTTTGTCCCAGTGTAGGAGAATGCCAGGACAGGAAGCAGAAGTGGTTAGGTTGGTGAGCAGGGGGAGATACTAGGAGACAGGGATTTTTTGGAAGGGAAAGGAGAAAGGGGATAACATTTGATATGTTAATAAAGAAAATATCTAATAATAAAAGAAAAAATCTCCTTAGTTGGACCTACACTACACTCTGTAAATCTCAACATTAAGTTCTGGAACAGTGCAGGAAACAGACTCAGAGGATTGGCCATTAAGCTCCTTAGCTTGCTGAGTAGCATGTGATGCAGAACTAATTTAGAAGATGTCTTACTGTTAGTGTGTTTTTGTTTTTGTTTTTGTTGTTGTTGTTGTTGTTGTTTTGAGATGGACCTATAAACATTTTTTTAGTACTAAGTACCAAAGTCATCCTTTCTACTGTCTAAAAGATGAAACACCCTAAAATCAATGTAAACCCAGTAGTCTTGTTGACTTCAGCACAGACCTGAAGACACAGATTGAGATGATGAGAAATGTGGACATCAGAGTTTCCCATGACCATCTCCAGTTTGAGATTACATCTAGCACTGAGCTGCTATATTCAGTATTGAGGGCTGGGCTACACATAGAATTCAGGTGCAAGATTTTAAGGCAGTAATTGTACTAGGTCTTCATAGTGCTAGATAATTAAGACAGGTCCTAGATCAGCTCAAATACCAACCTCCTTTATTCATGCTGTTTGACCTCAGAATTAGAAATGTCTCATAGTATTATTGTCCCAATAGGTGTCTGTGTAAACATACATACACCCCCCCCCCACACACACACACCAAGAAACTGTAAAATGAGAAGCCTTAGAAATAAAGACATTTCTACAACCCCCATCTCCTTTGTAAGAAGAAAACATTGACTGGCATTTTGTATGTGTGTGTGTGTGTGTGTGTGTGTGTGTGTGTGTGTGTGTGTGTGTGTTTTCTTTAACTCCTATCTCTAAAATCTCTGTGCTAAATAATAAGCTTTTCATTCACTATAGCTTCATGAGACAATAACATACCTAGAATGTAAGTAAGTAATAGGACATATTGGTAATATATACAATGAAAACTATAAAACACTAAAGAAAGTGACTAAATTCTGTATTGGATAATGATAGAAAAAAGCTCTCCTGATTTCATAAACAGAACAAAAATTCTTACAATATATATGTCACCAATATCCATATGCTATGTTCTCTTTCTAAACTGTTGTATTAGCTTAAATAAAGCTACCAAAGACACACTTTTCTTTAACAAGGGAAATACAGTTTAGCATTTGTTTATATTTTAGCAATCTGCTTAGTTCATGCCTTGCTTCCTGAAAATAAAACTATTATCTGTTCAGGATGCATGGAGGCTGGTGAGGATCTTCCAAACTTTAAATCTGAACTTAACTGAAACCTCTACTGTATAAATGTATAATATAGGATCTGCCAGACAGGACCACTTACTGATGTAACAGTCTCGAAAGAGGAACTAGCATATACATCTAGGATGCCATCAACCAGAATTGACTATAGTCAGTTAAGTAAAACTTGTGTAATTCAGCTCCAGTGTACATGTTAGATGGAAATAAAAGTTGGGTAGAAACATTAGAGGTGGATAAGTAAAAATGACATAAAACAAGACATTGTCTAGGCTTAAAAAAATAACTATACTGTCACCAAAATAGTTGGTGAGATTTTGGTAACTATTAAAAAGAATATATTTTCCAAATAAACTTTAAAAATCTCTCATTCATATAAATCTAAGATATAATTATTATATAGTCATTATACTATAATTATGTGTAGGAATAAGTATATTGTGCTTTGATCAAATCTATCCCATCATCTTATGTAGCCCCCTTCCTGCCTCTACAGTTTCTATTTCTTTTTCTCAAAGAGGCTTTCTCTTAATTTCATATTATATACAACACTCTCAGTTCATCATAGAGAAGAAACCATACTTTTCTTTCTGAGTCTGCTCCTAACATGTTGATTTTCCATTCTATCCATTATTCTTCAAATGATAATAATTTGTTCTTTTTTGTAGATGAGTTGAACTTCACTGTGTATGTATTCTACACTGCTTTCCTCTATTTACCTAGTGTAGGTCTATATGAATAACATGGCAATAGGGAAGGATGTTCACATATTTCAATAATAGTCTGATTATATTCCATTACATAAGTACCTGAATTAGTGTTCCTAGACTGTGTTTCTCCTCTCTCTCTCTCTCTCTCTCTCTCTCTCTCTCTCTCTCTCTCTCTCTCTCTCTCTCTCTTTCCTGCTAGTTTACTAGGTATTATCTCTATTGATTTCTATGGCAAATGTGATAGATTATATTTTTATCAGTAACACATACATGTTGCCCATGCCTGTATCTTAAAACATTTTCCATAATATATCTATGTGTGTTTTCTATATTTACAAGCATTAGCTGTTACTCTTCAATTCACTGAATTATTATTCTCTGGGTATTTTATATCTTTTGTATCTTATCTCTGTCTTTATAACTTCAATGTGATTCTTTTTATTCTTTTTTTTTATTTTCAAATTTTTATTAGGTATTTACCTAATTTACATTTCAAACACTATCCCCAAAGTCCCCAATACCCTCCCACTCCCTGCACACCTACCCACCCACTCCCACTTCTTGGCCCTGGTTTTCCCCTGTACTGGGGCATATAAAGTTTGCAAGACCAAGGGGCATCTCTTCCCAATGATGGCTGGATAGACCATCTTCTGCTACATAAGAAGCTAGAGACAGGAGCTCTGGCGGTACTCGTTAATTCATATTGTTGTTCAACCTATAGGGATGCAGACCCCTTCAGCACCTTGGGTACTT
>NC_034593.1:596992-598091 GCF_900095145.1 Mus pahari | reverse complement strand
CTAATATACACTTATTAGTGAGTGCATATCATGTGAGTTCTTTTGTGGATGGGTTACCTCACTCAGGATGATACCCTCCAGATCAACCCATTTGCTGAAGAATTTCATAAATTCACTGTTTTAAATATTTGAGTAGTATTCCATTGTGTAAATGTACCACATTTTCTTTATCTATTCCTCTGTTCAGTGAACTCTGGGCTCTTTCCAGCTTCAAGCTATTATAAATAAAGCTGCTATTAACATAGTGGAGCAGGTGTTATTCTTACCAGTTGGAACATCTTCTGGATATATGCCCAGGAGAGGTATTGTTGGATCCTCCAGTAGTACTATGTCCAATTTTCTGAGGAACCCCCAGAATTGTTTCCAGAGTGGTTGTACAAGCTTGCAATCCCACCANCAATGGAGGAGTGTTCCTCTTTTACCACATACTCACCAGCATATGCTGGCACCTGAATTTTTTTATCTTAGCCATTCTGACTGGTATGAGGTGGGATCTCAGGGTTGTTTTGATTTGCGTTTCCCTGAAGATTNAGGATGTTGAACCTTTTTTGAGGTGCTTCTCTGCCATTCGATGTTCCCCAGTTGAGAATTCAGCACAAGCTATTATTGTTCTATTCTGGAATTTTGCCCCTGTGCCCATATCTTCGAGGCTTTTCCCGAATTTCTCCTCTATAAGTTTTGGTGTCTCTGGTTTTATGAGAAGTTCCTTGATCCACTTAGACTTGAGCTTTGTACAAGGAGATACGAATGGATTAATTCTCATTCTTCAACATACTAACCGCCAGTAGTGCCAGCAACATTTGCTGAATATGCTGTCTTTTTCCACTGGATGGTTTTAGCTCCCTTGTCAATGATCAAGTGACCATTGGTGTATGGGTAAATTTCTGGGTCTTCAATTCTATTCCATTGGTCTAGCTGTCTGTCACTATACCACTACTAGGCAGTTTATTTTTTAAATTATTTTATTAGATATTTTGTTCATTTATATTTCAAATAGTATCCCAAATATCCCCCATACCTTCCCCCTGCCCTGCTCCCCTGCCCAGTCACTCCCACTTCTTGGCCCTGGCATTCCCCTCTATAGGGCATATAACGTTTG
>NC_034593.1:579102-595968 GCF_900095145.1 Mus pahari | reverse complement strand
CATCTGCTGTCACCTGAATTTTGATCTTAACCATTATGACTGGTGTGAGATGGAATCTCAAGGTTGTTTTGATTTGCATTTCCCTGAAGATTAAGGTGTTGAAAATTTTTTCAGGTGTTTCTCAACCATTCAGTATTTCTCAGTTGAGAATTCTTTGTTTAGCTCTGAACCCCATTTTTTAATAGGATTATTTGAATTTCTGGAGTCCAGCTTCTTAAGTTCTTTGTATACATTAGTCCTTTATCAGATTTAGGATTGTAAAAGATCCTTTCCCAATCTGTTGGTGGCCTTTTTGTATTGTTGACAGTGTCTTTTGCCTAACAGAAGCTTTGCAATTTTATGAGGTCCCATTTGTCAATTCTTGATTTTATAGCACAAGCCATTGGTGTTCTGTTAAGAAATTTTTTCCCTGTGCCCATATATTCGAAGCTTTTCCCCAATTTCTCCTCTATCAATTTCAGTGTCTCTGGTTTTATGTGTAGGTTTTGATCCACATAGACTTGAGCTTTGTAGAAGGAGATAAGAATGGATCAATTCTCATTCTTCTACATGATAACTGCCCGTTGTGCCAGCCATTTGTTGAAAATGCTGTCATTTTTCCACTGGATGTTTTTAGCTCCGTTGTTAAAGATCCAATGACCATAAGTTTGTGGATTCATTACTGGGTTTTCAATTCTATTCCATTGATCTACCTGTCTTTCTCTTTACAAGTACCATGCAGTTATTATCACAATTGCTCTGTAGTACAGTTTCAGGTCAGGCATGAAGATTCCACCTGAAGTTCTTCTATTGTGGAGAACGGTTTTTGCTCTCCTAGGTTTTTTATTATTCCAGATTAATTTGCAAATTGCCCTTTCTAACTCAATGAAGAATTGGATTGGAATTTTGATGGGGATAGCATTGAATCTGTAGATTGCTGTTGATGGAATGGCCATTTTGACTATGTTAATCCTGCCAATCCATGAGCATGGGAGATCTTTCCATCTTCTGATATCTTCTTCAATTTCTTTCTTAAGAGACTTGAAGTTCTTATCATACAGATCTTTCACTTCCTTAGTTAGAGTCACACCAAGGTATTTTATATTTTTTGTGACTATTGTGAAGGGTGTTGTTTCCCTAATTTCTTTCTCAGCCCGTTTATCCTTCCTTTATAGGAAGGCTGCTGATATACTTGAGTTTATTTTATATCCAGCTACTGCACTGAAGCTGATTATCAGGTTTTGGAGTTCTCTGTTGGAATTTTTAGGGTCACTTATGTATACCATCATATCATCTGCAAATAATGATATTTTGACTTCTTCCTAACAATTTGTATCCCCTTGATCTCCTTTTGTTGTTGAAATTATTATTTTTGCTAATATTGGTGTTTTATTTGACTTCTTTACTTTTTGAAACAAAAATTAAATTTAAATAATTTTAGTGTCTAAACTTTACTCCATAACTTTTACATTTTCACTGAATGAATAAATATAGTTAAAGAGAGCTATGGGCCACTATGGGCACAAACTCTGTAGACTGTACCCCAAGGTCTCCAGAGGACTCTTCATGCACCAGGTGCCCTAGCACGCCTAGGATCTTAGGATCGCTCGTAAATGGAACTCAGCATCTGTTCCAACACAACTGGGAGTGCTTGGGGCCAGCAGAAGCAAGGACAGATGAGCCCAGCCTGGCCAGCAGTTTTGGTTCCTTCTGGTCATCTCTGGCCTACCTTGTTTTAGAACAAAGAAGATAGCCCAATGATACCCAGAAGAGGTACCACTTCCAGGTGCTCTAACATGTCCATTACCTTAGGTTTAAAGAGTCCCAGGATCCCAGGAGCTTGTTCACACCAGTATCTCAGGATCTCGGAAGAAGCTTGACTGCCAAGAACTCTGACACACCCAGAATCTCAGGATCCCAGGATCCCAGAATAACAGGATCACAGAGAAAGCTGGCGTCTGAGGAGTTCTGACTGAACCTGGATTATAGGAAGGGCAGGCTCTAATCAGATATATTTGGGATGCAAGCACTTGAGATACTCAGATGGCAGGAGGCAAGCATATGAACAGAAGGAACAGAAAACAAGGTTATTTGGCATCATCATAACCAAACTCTCCCAACCTACCAAGTCCTGGATACACCATCACACTAGAAAAGCAAGATATGGATCTAAAGTCACTTTTCATGATGATGATAGAGGACTATAAGAAGGAAATAAATAGCTCCATTAAAGAAATACAGGATAACACATCCAATCAGGTGAAAGAAATGAACAAAACCATCAAGGATCTAAAAATGGAATTAGAAACAATAAAGAAATCACAAAGAGAGACTACTCTGGAAATAGAAAACCAAGGGAAGAAGTCAGGAACCATTGATGCAAGCATAACCAACAGAATGCAAGAGATAGAAGAGAATCTCAAGTGCAGAGGATACAAAGAAAACTTTAAAACAATATCCAAAGAAAATGCAAAAAGCAAAATATCCTAACACAAAACATCCAGGAAATCTGGGACACAATGAGAAGACCAAACCTAAGGATAATAGGTATAGATGAGAAGGGAGATTTCTAACTTAGAGGGACAGTAAATATCTTCAAAAAATTATAGAAGAAAATTTCCCTAACCTAAAGAAAGAGATGCCCATGAACATACAAGAACACTGAAAAACTCCAAACAGTTTGGACCAGAAAAGAAATTTCTCCCATAATATAACAATCAAATGCACAAAACAAAGAAAGAATATTCAAAGCAGTAAGGGAAAGGGTCAAGTAACAAATAAAGGCAGACCTATCAGAATTATACCTGGCATCTCCCCAGAGGCTATGAGACCCAGAAGATCCTGGGAAGATGTCATACAGAACCTAACAGAACACAAATGCCAGGCCAGGCTACTGTACCCAGCAAAACTCTCAATTACAATAGAGGGAGAAGTGAAGATATTGCATGACAAATCCAAACTTACACAATATCTTTCCACAAATCCAGCCCTTCAAAAGATAATAAGGGGAAAATGCCAACAGAAAGAAGATTAAGTTCCAGAAAAATCAAGAAAGTAATCTTTCAATAAACCTAAAGGAGATACCCACAAGGACAGAATCCCAACTCTAACAACAAAAATATCAGGAAACAACAAACACTTTTCCTTCATATCTCCTAATATCAATGGACTCAATTCCCCAATAAAAACACACAGACTCACAGACTAGTTACATAAACAAGACCCAACTTTTTGCTACATACAGGAATCCTACCTCTGGGACAAAGACAGACACGACATTAGAATAAAAGGCTGGAAAACAATTTTCCAAGCAAATGGACTCAAGAAACAAGCTGGAGTAGCAATTCTAATATGGAATAAAATCGATTTTCAACCTAAAGTTCTCAAAAATTATGAGGAGGTCACTTCTTACAAATCAAAGGTAATATTTAACAAGATGAACTCTCAATCCTGAACATCTGTGCTACAAATGCAAGGGCATCCACATTCCTTAAAGAAACTTCGCTAAAATTCAAAGTATACATTACACTTCACACAATAATAGTGGGAGACTTCGACACCAACACCACACTGTCTTCAATGGACGGATACTGGAAACAAAAATTAACAAGAGACAAGGTAAAACTAACAGAATTTATGAAACAAATTGATTTAACAGATATCTACAGAACATTTTATCCTAAAACAAAAGGATATACCTTCTTCTTACCAACTCATGGTACCTTCTCCAACATTGACACCATCAATCACCAAACCAGCCTCAACAGATACAAAAATAATGAAATAATCCGATGCACCCTATCAGATCACCACAGACTAAGGCTGATCTTCAATAAAAAATAAATAATACACATACATGCGGAAGCTGAACAATATTCTACTCAATGATAACTTGGTCAAGGAAGAAATAAAGAATGAAATTAAAGACATTTTAGTGTTTAATGAAAATGAAGACACAACTTACCNAAACTTATGGGACACAATGAAAGCAGTCATAAGAGGAAAAGTCATAGGTCTAAGTGCCGCCAAAAGAAACTGAAGTGAGCATGCACTAGCAACTTACAACACACCTAAAAGCTCTAGAAAAAAAAGGAAATAAATTCACCCAAGAGGAGTAGAGATTAGGAAATAATCAAACTTATGGCTGAAATCAACTAAGCACAAACAAAAAGAACATATAAAGGATCAACCAAACCAGGAGCTGGTTTCTTGAGAAAAATCAGCAAGATATATAAACCATTATTATCCAGGCTAACTGGAGGGCACAGGGACAGTATCCAAATTAACAAAATCAGAAATGAAAAAGTGGATAAGAAATGTAGGAAATCCAAAAAAATCATCAGATCCAACTACAAATGCCTATACTCAGTAAAACTAGAAAACCTACACTAAATGGACAATTTTATAGACAGATACCAAGTATCAAAGTTAAATCAGGATCAGATTAATGATCTAAACAGTCTTATATCCCCTAAAGAAATTGAAAAATTCATTAATAGTCTCTCAAACAAAGAAAAAAAAAAGCCCAGGGTTTAGTGCAGAGTCCTATCAGACCTTCAAAGAAGTCCTAATTCCAATACTCTTTGAACTATTCCACAAAATAGAAACAGAAGGTACCAAATCATACTATGAAGCCACAATTTCTCTGGTAACTAAATCACAGAAAGATCCCACAAAGAAAGAGAAGTTCAGAACAATTCTTCTGAATATTGATTTAAAAATATTCAATAAAAGTATCGCAAACTGAATACAAGAACACATCAAAATGATCATCCATCATGAATAAGTAAGCTTTATAACAGGGAGGTAAGGATGGCTCAATACATAGAAATTCATCAACATAATTCACTATATAAACGTACTCAAGGAAAAAAAACATATGATCATCACATTGGATGTTGAGAAAGCATTCAACAAAGTCCAACAACCCTTCATGATAAAAATTTTGGAAAGTCCAGCAATTCAAGGACCATACCTATACATAGTAAAAGCAATATACAGCAAACAAGTAGCCAACATCAAAATAAATGGTGAGAAATTAGAAGCAATCCCACTAAAATCAGGTACTAGAGAAGGCTTCCACTCTCTCCCTACCTATTCAATACAGTACTTGAAGTCCTAGCCAATGATGGAGCCAGAGAAAGTATCTAAGAGCTGAAGGGCTTTGAAGCCCCATAATAGGAATATCAATATGAACTAACCAGTACCCCCAGAGCTCCTTGGAACTAAACCACCAATCAAAGAAAACACATGGTGGAACTTGTGACTCTAGCTATACATATAGCAGAGGATAACCTAGTAGTTCATCAGTGGGAGGAGAAGCCCTAGGTTATGTGAAGTTTCTATGCCCCAGTATAGTATAATTCCAGGACCAGGAATGGGAGTGGGTGGATTTGGGGGCAAGGGGGTTTGGGAGGGGATAGGGGATTTTCGGAAGGGAAACTAGGAAAAGGGATAACATTTGAAATGTAAATAAAGAAAATATCTAAAATAATAGTAATAGATAAACCATATAAACATTAACTTTAAAAGGCTTTTACTCAAACAAACATACTACATTCAATGTATCATATTTTTTAATTTGGATCATTGATGTTGTTTGTATTCTTGTAGTTTATTCCAGTTTAAGAGAATCATGATATAGTTCGATTTTGCAACTCAGAATTTTAGTATATCTAATTACTGAATCTGAGGTGTGTTGGATTCTCCAGCCTCTTGATTTTTTTGGAGCTTTCCAACATAATAGTTTATATGGGTATATATTATGCGGTTTAACTTTTTACATGTAAAGAATGAATAGCTGATTTCTGCAATAAAATTCATTTTTATATAACACACAACCAAACCATGGACCTCCATTTTGGCATATCTATAAATAAATATTGGAAAAGCAATAAAAGATAGATAGATAGATAGATAGATAGATAGATAGATAGATAGATAGATAGATAGATAGATAGAGATTCACTACAATGGAAAAAAGAATGTGATAAGATGAAAATATGTGAATAAAAAGTACAAAACAAAATAATGCAATATGCCATAATTTAACTTTTCTTCAGTCTAAATTAGAGAGATCATGTTGTTAGTTCACCTATCATTGAATCTCTGTCTTGTTTATTGTCTTTCAACCTTCCCCCTCTTGCTTCCCCTTTTCTCTCTCTCACACAGAAAATTTATATTAAGTAAAATTGAAATGATTACTAACAGAATGAAATTCAAAATTATAGCCATGTCATTAAAAATTGTAGTAAAATTGTAAATAAAGTGATTTGCTGTGGCTAAAAATTCATGGAGGGAAAACTAAGATTGAGTAGTTAATTTATGTTAGTTCTTTTGAGAAAGAAACAGACTACCCCAAAGGCACAAAGTCATTGCATAGGTTCACAGAAGCCCTCTCTAAAAATTGTTGAGATTTGTCAGACTTGAAAGGAGAAGAAGAAAGGAAGCAGCCTTGACAAGGGAGTACATTTCATGTATCGAAGAACACTGTTGGTTATAACCAAAGCAAAGATGACTTCTAAAAGCTGAGGATACCCACCATTAATAAAGTTTTCTGAAACAGTTATTCAGCAAAAGAGGCTAAGGGAAGGAATATTAGGACAGGTTTCCTCAGAATCTTCTGGCATCTTCTTGGAGGGCAGTATGTCATGGGCAGAATTACAAAAACAATTAAGAAACCATTTGATATAATATAGAAGATAAGGGTGGCCTTTTATGTATTCACAGTGACAATGATAAAGTAAATTTAGGTTTCGGTACATCTTCAAGATAGTGACAATATAACAAAATTAAATGAAAACAAATTATATATGCTACATCTTTAATTGTGAAATACAATTTTTATATTTCTCAATATTCTATTTAAGACCTCAACCATCCTTCTCTTCTGATCCTGTTCATCACAGTTATTAGTTACAGATTTCAGCAATGAATTTAAAACTAGCAGATGAATAAAGTCTTATTGAATGCACTGATTTAGTAGCTACAGACTGTATTGTGGAACATTTTAAATGCATCTGATTCACCATCTGAGGCAAATTAAGAATACTATTTTGCTGATTATTAATTAAATGACAATGGATCAAATGAAAACAAAACTTGTCTTTGTCTTTCAAATATATATGTAGTTCTTCTATCTTATGCTGACTGAACATGAAGCAATGGAAATATCAGTGATACTGCCAGACACAATAACAATGAGCTTTGGGATTTTGAAAGGAAAAATCTAGCTACATGTGTAAATTCCATAAATAAAGCTTTTAAATGGTCTCTTAACTTCTATTGATCATGACCTTGGCGTTCAAGGTCTAATTATACTAAAAACTGCCCCATGTCTCCTGTGTACTGGAAAGTCATTATCTGAAGTTAATCAGTTCTTCTAGCACACCATTCCTAATTATCATGTGGATAATGAGAAAAGATAAAATTTTAAATATGTTAAATCTTAATTACCAAACTTAATCTTAAATACCAAATTTGTATAAACCATTGAAATGAGATGGAGGCAATGAATAATACACAATATGTCTTTTCCTATAACTACTAATGAACCAAATGGCACTCATTTTTCTTGATCATTGCATTTTCAAAATTAGTAAAACTTTAAAATAGTAATAGTAGTTAGCATTCTTGCGTGCTTAAAATATAAGAGTTCTACTTTATTCTAACAGGTTTTGGGACACAGGTACTACTCTCAGGACTTTATGGCTCTATCCTTTTACAATCTTTATAATCACATGAAACCAAACCACTATTTCTGTTCTGGAAAAATGAAAACATAGTTATGTGAGATTATCAAATATTTCTAATTTACAAATATTAATTGTATATAAACACTACACACCAGGGTGATATGTAAGCATAATTCTAAGATATCTTCAAGATTCCAGTCCTGAAGTGTGACCAAGGCTTGAGAATTTGATGGATTTCTCCATGGTAACTAGGTTTTATGATCACTATATATAGTGAGAGATAGAAGAATTTCACAGGCAGAATGAAGATTTCTAGCAAATTTATTCTTTAACCTCTCTACACAGGAAAAATCCTGATAGTTTTGACTTTGTCATGTGACCCTGTAATAAACAGTTCAAGCTTTGTCAAAATGAAATATTCTGAACCAGATAGATCTTCATGTTAGAGTTGTGGTGTTTTAAGGACGATCACATGAGGGAACTGTGTGTTGTCACTACAGGCTATCAACCTATAATCCTAAAAGCTGAATTCTACCACACTCTCATCAACTTCTAAGAGGATTTACTGCATTCAATTATGACTACAGCTGTGGATAACATTTTTAGTTCAGTCTAATTGGATCCAGAGTGGAGAAGACCCTAAAGCTCCACTGATCTCTTGACTCACAAAAACAGATAAAGCATAAGTACTTTGCCAAATGATTAACTTGTTAAAAAGAAATGATAATTGCTGTAGTAAAACCACATCTTGGTTTTGCCGTATTTCTTTAGCTAATGACCTTTCATACATATTAGGTTGTTTTTTCCAACCTACATTTATACAAATGACTAAAGGAATAGTGGGCTTGCCTTAACAATGCTAAGATGCTGTTACCTTCTCCAACACATCGTATCTGCACTGTTCAAACCACACCAGATACTAAATGAAATTAACAATGTTCTTTGATATGCCACTTCATAAGGAAGATAAATCTGTCATTCAGGTTTCAGAAATCCAAGGCAGGATGATGGCCATTATTTTCCGGCCAGACTAATGTACATAGTGAACACACACACACACACACACACACACACGAGCGCGCACAAACACACACATATATCTTCATCTGAAGGCTGCTAGCAGAATCCTGGCTCCAGGTAGATAATAGGATGAGGGGAATAAAGTCCACACCCACAGTGACATGCCAACTCCAACAAGGCCACACCTACTGTAGTAGGGCCACACCTAATAATGCCATACCCTGAGCCAAGTATATGCAAACCATCACAACAACCTACTAGGGTCTCTAAAATTCACAAGGAAACTAAATTCCACCCAGTCCAAAGCAGGATACACTGCATTGTGCCTTGAAGTCTCCAGAGAAGTTTTACATTTTAAGAAATTGAATAAATATTAATTAATTGACTCACCATCACCACTAATGCCCTTTAACAAGTGGAACAATTTTGCATAAACAGCATGCATATGTTTTGAATAACAACTCAAAAATCAAAGGCAATCATTACATCCATATTACACAGAGTAAATCTGAGACTTAGAGCAAAATAGTTACTTAACCAATAAAATACAATTCAAAATTTTTGAGTCTCAGGTATAATTTTTATTAGATATTTTCTTTATTTACATTTCAAATATTATCTGCTTTCCTGGTTTCCTTCCCTCCCCCTGCTTCTATGAGGGTGTACTCACCCATTCCCAGCTCCCTGCCCTCGATTCTCCTACATTGGGGCATCTATCGAGCCTTCATAGGACCAAGGACCTCTCCTTCCATTGATGCATGACAAGGCCATCCTCTGCTACATATGCAGCTGGAGCCATGTGTACTCCTTTGTTGATGGCTTAGTCCCTGGGAGTCCTGGGGTATCTGGTTGGTTGATATTGTTTTTCTTCCAAGGGGTTGCAAACCCCTTCAACTTCTTCAGTCCCTTCTCTAATTCCTCTATTGAGAAACCCAAGCTCAGTCCAATGACTGGATGCTGCGAACATCGCCTCCAAATTTTTCAGACTCTGGCAGAGCCTCTCAGGAGACAGCCATATTAGGTTTCCATCAACAAGCGCTTCCTGGTATTCACAATAGCGTCTGGGTTCGGTGGCTGTACATAGGATGGATTCTCAGGAGGGATAGTCTCTGGATTGGCTTTCCTTCAGTCTCTGCTCCACAGTTTGTCTTCTTATTTCCTCCTGTGATTATTTTGTTCCCCTTCTAAGAAGCAATGATGCATCCAGACTTTGGTCTTTCTTCTTTTTAAGCTTCATATGGCCTGTGAATTGTATCTGAAGTATTCTTAACTTTTGGGCTAATATCCACTTATCAGCATACTGTGTGTGTTCTTTTATGACTGGGTTGCCTCACTCAGCTTATATTTTTAATGTATTATTTTAAATCTGGTATCTTCTCCTCATCTATTTCTTTGAGTCAGGACCTCTTTCCTTTTGAGTTTTTTCTTCTTTTTAATTTTTGTGGCCTTTATTTCTATTCTCTGTACATATTAGTCTCCACCATACTTCTACTTGTGTCAAAAGCCCCTTTGTCCTATCTTTCATCATGTACTTTATATTTGAAATGCTCTGATTTTGTCATCTTACAGGAATTTAGAAATATCACTTAATGACTTGTTACTCTGTGCTCTACCATGTATAACTTTTGTGGTATCACGTTGTTTATGGTGCTCTTCCTTCTACTCTTTCCAATACAACTATTCTCCCAGGTAATATTCATGCCCACGCTCCCCTTGATGGTCAAAGATCATAGTACTTTTCCTATTATGGTGCCACATGTAAATCCAGTAGTCTTCCTTTAGCTTTCTGCAGTACAATATGTATTACACAAACAAATTCTGTTGCACATAACATGATTATATCATGATTATGTGTGTGTGTGTGTGTGTGTGTATGTGTGTGTGTGTATGTGTGTGTGTGTGTGTGTGTGTGTATGTGTGTGTGTGTATGTGTGTGTGTGTGTAATGCATATTTTATTCAACAGGTGTATAATTAACAAATAAAATGTACCAAATAAATTTCCACATGTGTTTTAATGTTGATCTGCATTAATTATTTATTTCATTCCTAATTACTAGGAAAGAATGGTAGACAATATCCTCCCAGAGGAATTCTTCTGATAAAGCTTAAGAGCTTCACACTGCTTTTGCACTGTTGATTAGGGTGTAGCCACCTAGACAACTGATGACAAGTCAAAGTCAGAAACAGAATGTAATTGCAGACCCAGGGAGAGAAAAAAAAAATCACTGCTTTCTGCCACAGATACTCTGAAGATTATCTTGCTCTATATAGAATTTATATAACCATTACAGAGCAGACTAGAGATAGCCTCAGAATGGAAGAATTGAATTCTCTAAAGTTCTCAATAGGTTGGAAGAAACATGTTGAGAAGACAGGAAGTGCAAGCAGAATAAGCTAAGCCGAAACATTCTATTGCACATTTATTTTGCAGCTTGATGAATGCCATTAATATTAAAATGAGTTAATAAGGTCTTCCCTGCTTCCTAGTGCAAAGTGACCTCAGGTGGCTCAGCTGCAAATTGTCACTGTAAGAAATTAGAAGACAGAAATCAGAGGAGTGTCCCATTCATTCTGTGCATATTTTGAAACATTTTAAATCTATCCTGAGTGGAATGATGATTAAATCTTAAAGATATTTCAATATATTTCCAAACTAGAACAAAATTCTTCTCCTTTCATTGTTTATTAACATTGGTCTCTATTAAATAATTTTTCATTTATACTAGAAAAATAAAAATGATTCATATGATGTTAGAAAGTTACCACTAGCATATGTTTATTATAAAAATAATATTTATATATTTATTATATGATATATAAAAAGAAACAAATATTTTGCAATCACCTTTAAACAGACTATATTTGTATTCAATGTGAAAAGGAAAGATGTACTCTAGACACCAGTGCACAGCGTAACACTTGTCTTGGCTAAAATGGCATCTCATTGAGACTCAATGAGAAGAAAATGAGAATTGACTTGTACATATTGACTATTCTTCCACACAAAACTCACACATACATACATACACACACATACATACACATGGAGGGGTGCTTCAAAGATATTAAAAAACAAAATAAACAAGAATGCATAGCTGAACTTAAAATTATATGTCTGTTTCTGAAGCTCATATAATTCCTATTTGACAGACTATGGAAGCATTAGTAAATGACTTACTATTCTTTACTGTATACATTAATATGCCCTGTATTGGGATTAGTCTCAATTAGGCACAACCTGAATCTCTTTTGTACATCTAGTAACATAATTTTGCATTCCAAAATACCTATTATATTTATAAAATCACAAACTATATTCTTATAAGACTAATCATATGAGCTATAATAAAAGTTGGTTCTCAGATGACTTCACAATAGAGATATGCTTCTCTACTCCTAACTCATGAATTCTAAGCTTCCTTTGCCACTTTCTTGTATATACAGATCAAACTGGACAAAGAGAAGGGAGAAGGGATGCATCAACTGGAGCATGAGGAACTGTCAGTCTGAGAGTTGCAAGTACATTACTTTCTACAAAGACAATTATGTCTCATTCTTAAACCTCAGTCAGCATTTGAATTGTTGTTAGCTCTTATCCTAACACAATTCCAGGCATTTTAACATTTTAAAATATGCTGTAATGACATTTTCCAAACTTGAATGTATTGTCTTAAAATAGAAGCTATTTCCTTCCATTATCAGCATGCATTAAAACTGTTGAATACAAACTAAAATGTGGCATTTGTTATTTTAAATGAAATCATCTTTGCATAATTACTTGATCCAACAATACAGAATGTGTAATACAAGTCTTTTACCAAACCATATAAATATTCAAGAACTGTTTATTCTCCTTAGGATATAATCCAAATGCACGTTGTTTTACTTTGTATTGGAAGTTCTTTTTCAATGTGCCTACTTGGATACATGCATTTGAATTTCAAGAAGAATAAGAATATTATACCAAAATAAGTAATAATCCCTTTCATTGTATTTTCTTTACTGATATTCCATGTATTGCACTTAATGCACATCACATTGGGGTTACAAGCAAATGGGAAAGATTGATAGTGGCTACTGTTTACTAAGATGTAATATAAGGAGAAGAACACATAAATGCTCTTAGTGCCATAGGAAATGATCTCAGCTATGAATGGGAATTAAGTCAGACTTGCTACAGGAGAACATTAGATTCAAAAAATAAATGTATTCATTGGGTAGGTGAAAATCTAAAATAAGGGTATATTATCTCTTCACTAGACAACAAGTCTCTCTTATTCAGAGACAACTGTTCCCTTGCTCCCCATCAATGCATGTATCTGTGTTGCAGGGATACTTTTCAGCAGGATCTTATGATGTTTGCCTGCTTCTATGTTCTTCCACCCTCCCAGGATGTGTTCTAAAGTCTTGCAGCTCATCTCTAGGATGCTTTTTCAAAATTTAAGTTTGCCTTTTAGTCTTTTCAAATGAGAAAGGGGAGCTGTCAAAACAATGGGTTCTTAAAGTTATATATTGAAAACAGATCATATGAGAAGTATAAATACTAGGTTTAATATTGTTTTAAGTATGTCTTTCAAAGTTATCCCTAACATGTTCCTACAGTCTAAAGTAGAATGGAATCTTAAAATTAACAGCTAGATTGTTCCAGTTCTTTATTAATGGCAGCACTGTAACATTCCTTCACAGTGAAAGGGCATCCCTGTGTTCTATATGCACTTCCAGATATGACTTACATCATAACCATTCACACAATCCTGATAAGAATCTGGAAAAATCCATCAGAAGTCATTATCTGGGAATGGTGCAGGCTATAACAATTAGTAGATTTGAATTATTCTTTCTGGTGAATCACAATATACACTTGGCATTCCTGAGGCATTAGAAATTTGAAAATCATCACTTGGAAATATGATGCTCAAATATTTCTCAATATCACAGGCAAATATTATATGCATGTGATAATATGTGAGAAATACGATGACATTTGCATGTGACTTTGAGGAATATTTGAACAGTTGCATTGTTTTTATTTAATTTTAGGGTTTTATGCTGCTTCTTTCTCAAAGTTGTGAAAATTTTATATAGGTCATAATTATATGTCATCATGGATTCAGATTGTTAACAAAAATCATATGACATTCTACACCATCACCTATGCAGCATAGGCTAATTCCATGATTCTACAAATTAAACAGTTGTATTTGAATCTGCTTCCCCAGAATCAGTAGAAATAACTGTTCAGACAGTAATTTAGTGTTTCCCCTTTTAACACTATAAATATGTACTCTGTTTCTGCTGTGTTCTGTCAGCCTTAAATGACCACTAAAATGTTCCCCACATTAAAAGACATATTGATGGTTAAATCCTCTTGAATGTTTTTGCCTTTGCTCTGACTTAGTAAAATGTTCACATATAGCAGACATGTCAACAGTTCCAAGAGATCATTTGAAAAACCATCAGAATGTAACCCGAATGGACTTTGTCTTAGAAGTAAGAAGAGATCTTCTCTGCTGGGATTTGAAGTGTTGGTTCCAGAAAGTCTAGATATTTCATCCCAGATGCTTACACAACCCATTTTTTTTTTCTGGCCTTATGACTGAATGTACTAACTCATTTACTATTTAAAGTATCTTTCTGTAATTTATGGCACACAGTGACATGTGTTTAACTCTCTAAAATGTACTGAATACAATTTGTTGGAAAGGCATTATGCAAAATAATCCATAATGTAACTTAAGAGGGATCTTAGAATAAAATGAAATATAAATTGAAGAAAATGCTTATTACTAAGTATTTATATAGCTCTTCATGTTTACAAATGATTCTATAGTCATGTTATATTAGTTTAATGTGGCAAATATCTCTGAGTCCAAAATGCTACTTATGCACATCTCTGGAATTTATACCCCCAGGAGTCTAGACTTATGGGGGTCACATATTGTAAAGACAGTATTTCTGGAAAACTGGTACTCTAAGCTATTAAGAAACTTTTAAAGTGATGGATGAGGATGCATTCAAGACTCAGTTTTTACTTAAATGTCTGTTTATGAAGAAACGGAAAAGAATATGGAATAATATTAGTGGCTTTACATGCACTGAGATATCATATGAATAGCCCACATGGCCTTTTGGCTATAATATAGGAAGAATCTCATAGAGTACTATGCTTGTGCTTACAGAAATTCAGTGGTTCTTGTGTAAAACACATTCTGGAAACTGTTCAGTTTGGGGGCTATTGTAAATTCTTAATGTCCCAGAGTCTTCCATACTTCATTGGGCTGGCCAAATTTTTCATTCACTTGCTCAGTCTAAAGTATTTTTAAAGATAGGGTAAAACAGTACATTCTACAGAAAGCCATTTATGCATTCAAGAGTTCATGTTAGGTGGTATCTGTGAGAAATGGAAGCACAATGATATTCTGTGACAATAATATAGGGCACAGGATATCATCCCACATTTTAATTAAATTGCTGACATTATCTTAAATGTGAATATAAAGAAGTTTAAATATATTTGGGGTGTGGTAACTTTCTAAAGTTTTTCCAAAGAAAGTTATTAGCATCCAGAAAATTACTCAATAAAAAATTATAGATAGTATATTTCCTAAATATCAAAATGTAAAAATATACACAAGAGGAATCATGTATGAATTTTACTATTAGTCAAAATAAATATACCATGTAAAAATAATTTAAGGAACAAGTCTCATGTTAATTTTTGTGGTGCTCATGTGAACATCGAATCATAGCTGCACACATTTCTGTAAACCTAATGACTGTATCAGAAGTTTCAAAGAATTAAAAATTACAATACCTGAATGCAAATAAGCAAATGAGATTTTAAAGATTTAGAAAAATGGAGTATGGACAGAGGTTTCAGTAGTTAAGAACAATTTCCAATTTTCTGAGGAATCACCAAGCTGATTTCCAGAGTGGTTATACCCACTTGCAATTCCACAAGCAATGGAGGAGTGTTCCTCTTTTTCCACATCCTCACCAGCATCTGCTGTCACCTGAATTTTTGATCTTAGCCATTCTGACTGGTGTTGAGGTGAAATCTCAATTTTGTTTTGATATGCATTTCCCTGATGACTAAGGATGTTGAACATTTTTAGGAGCTTCTCACCTACATAGGGTTTCATCATGCCCACTGCATGATGTCAACAACATTCAGAATATTTTCTAGGCTTGTAGAGTTTCCAGGTCCAATCACATCTCATTATTAACACTCTAATACTCTGTTACATATTTCTAAATGCAGATTATTTTTAACTAAATATCTCAATAATTTTGACATATATATAAACAAACCGTAATGCTGTATCTGTTCATATATTTTTTCATTAGAAAATTCTCTCAGGAATCACCCTGCACCTTCCCAGCCCGAGGAGGGGTGTCAGCCCGGGAGCAGTCTCAAGGCCTGACCCGGAAGGAGAGCCATCTTTGCTCCGGTGCACTGCTAGGGAGAGGGCAGCCTGCAGAAGTGACACAGCTTCTGGGAAAGATCCCATTTCTTGTTCCACTCACCCTGCACCTTTCCCACCCGAGGAGGGGTGTCTGCCCGGGAGGAGTCTCAAGGCCTGAGCCAGAAGGAGAGGCATCTTTGCTCTGATTCACTCAGACTCCAGTCTGTACTAGCCAGAGTGTGGACCTCAGAAGCTACACAGCTTCGGGACAGACAGAAGCAACCTAGCTTCTGGGACAGACCCTGTTTTGGGCTCAGAAATTTGGACACCTTCCTCGCCAGAGAAAAAGTGACCACCTGTGAGGGCTCTGTCTGCCAGAGCAGGTGAGAGAGTCATATTGTGTCCAGGGTCCCTCAGTTGCTAGACTGTACAGATCAGTGAATAAACTGCAAAGGCAACACATCTTCTGGGACAGGCCCTGTTTTGGGCCTACATCTTTAGCAATGAGGCAGATCTGAATGCCAAGCCATTGTGCACCTTCCCTATTATAGGAGAGCTGCCCTGCAGAGAGTAATCTGACCACTGAGACTCAGGAGAGAGCTGGACTCCCAGGACTGCTGACAGAGGCTAACAGAATCACAGGAGGAACAAGCTCCAAACAGAGACAACTATAACATCTAACTCCAGAGATCACCAGATGGTGAAAGGCAAACGTAGGAATGTTACTAACAGAAACCAAGACCACTCACCATCATCAGAACCTAGT
>NC_034593.1:549651-579091 GCF_900095145.1 Mus pahari | reverse complement strand
TCCTTCGATAGTACTATGTCCAATTTTCTGAGGAACTGCCAGACTGATTTCCAGAGTGATTGTACAAGCTTGCAATCCCACCAGCAATGGAGGAGTGTTCCTTTCTCCACAACCTCGCCAGCATCTGTTGTCCCCTGAATTTTTAATCTAAACCATTCTGACTGGAGTGAGATGGAATCCCAGGGTTGTTTTGATTTGCATTTCCCTGATGACTAAGGATGTTGAACATTTTTTCAGGTGTTTGGAGAATTCATCATGTTCTTAATTGGTTTTATTTCATGATATTCAGTTTGAGTTATATTTAAGTGTCATTTAGCTGTATTTAAGAGACTAAGAATAAATAGTTTTATAGGAAAAAATTCTATTTATAGAAAAGTATTTTGTATATTTCATGTGTTTTAAAGTAAGTTTGTAATTATTTTTATTTGGATAAATATAATACTTATGAAACATGATAATTACCTCATTAGGTAATATTTATTATCAAGAAAAGTTCAATTATGAATTTTTCACCATAAAATATGGATTAAATTACAAAGATATATCTGAATATATTTGTTTCAAGACAGAAATCATAGAAGGGAAGAAGAGAGGGAGAGTGGCAGAGCTAATCCAGGGTCTTCATTTTTTTAAAGGTGAAGTGAAATTTAGTAGCTTTATTAAAGGTGAGGGAAATGAATGGATGGTAGATTTTTAATAGTAGAAAAATGTAACCTAAGAAACCACTTTTTAAATTTTTGTTGAACATGTTTACATACTGCTTTGGTTAATAGATCAGTGGGAGGTTCAAGTGAAAAGCCTTATGGTTGTCAAGATAAAAATGCCAATATTCTTTTTTTTTAATTAATTTATTTTTTTATTATTTTCTTTATTTACATTTCAAATGCTATCCCCAAAGTTCCCTATACCCTACCCCCACCCCTCCTCCCCTACCCACCCACTCCCACTTCCTTACCCTGGCCTTCCTCTGTGCTGGGTCATATAAAGAATGTCAATATTCTGAAAGCCTTTTTGTAAATCTTAGTAGTGCACATGTACTCATATTCTCAATTGAATCTTGACATTCCAGTGGTAGCATAGCCTTTATGCCTTTGTAAGTTATGCAAATGGTCCTGTTCTCAATTCAAAGTGATAAGAACACATACCTTACCAAGCATCAGTAGAGTACTTGGATGATTGTTTAATTGAGAAATTTAGCAACACATTTACTATGGTGATGTGGGTAGAATTAAAGCAGTCAATTTGACTGTCTTGTCAATATGAGAAGCAAAAGCAGCAACCATTACTACATCACTCCTGAAAACTCAGGTGAAACCAAGAGGGTGAAGTCACTGGTATAGTAAAAGGAGCCAGGAGACATGATCTACAGGTAGAAAAAGTTAGAGAATAAGAAAAGAACTTGTCTCTCTTCCAAAACTTTCTCTTCTGCTCCTCTTCTGCTCCTGCATCCCCTTGACTGCACTCAATAATAATCTAGAGAATGACTGAGAAATTTGTAGACTCCTGCCTCTTAGACACAGAGAAAGGAGGAGAAAGATCTAGTGCCAATGATCCAGTCTCAACTTGGATGGGAGTCAACTCCAACACAGATTTTACACAGGGAAATTGTTTAATCAGCCTTTAATAACAACTCCCAGGACTTTTGTCCAAGTAATTAAATTGAGAAGGAAAGTTGACAGCCAATAAAACATAACTTTGTGTGGCCTGTAATCCATCTAACATTTCTTTTCTTCATAATTCCTCTGTCTGCAAACAACTAGAGGGCAGGTTTCTTACATGTTGCACAAATGCCAGGGCAATTTATTAACAGCTATATATGTCTCAAAAAAACTTATAAATAAACTGGTCACATTATTTCCATAGTATTGCAAAATATATTTCTTTTTCTTAATAACAAACTGCTTTACATAAGGCCATGAAAGTTGAAATTGTTTCTTGAAATTCTGACATAAGTAGTAGGGACCATCGAAAGCTAGAACTTTGTTTGCTATGTTCTTGTAATTATCTTTACCACTATCACTGACAGTTTAAAACTGGTTGTTCATTTCTGAAAGTCATATTTACTCTTGATAATTCCATTAAAAAACCTTCATACCTCTGAGATACGACAAAAAGATGTATGATAAAGTGGGAAGCTGAATGAATATGCTTATGCATTAGCTAAAAGTATAAATCCCTCCTTTTAATAGATACCCTCAATGGGACCACAGAAGTCAGAGAATAAGGTACAAAATTTTATTTTTTAATCAAATAATAAGACAGAAAACAAAAGTTTGAAAATCATTTGAATAACAGTATTTTAATTAATTTGGACAAAATAAAAAGAAAAAACATAATGATAAAAATAAATATCAAAACTTTATCTATATCTAATAGTGATTCAAAATAATAACTGAAATATTGCTTTTAAAATTAGTCTGACTCCATTAAAAAATAGCTCTGCAAAAGATGATGTGTATTGTCGGGTATTGTTCTACAGAAATAAGGGCTCTTCAGATCATTACAACACATAACACACATTTTATAGAGACAGACATAAAATATTACATACGTGAATGTAAAAAAACTAACTTAAAAATAAAATCAAACAGGGAAAAGAGTATTCATGAGGTGTTTACATTGTCGTAACAGTCAATAAAGTATAACAGTGTGTCCTTCAGCAGGATTGATGGTTTGGGTGGGGAGCAGACCCTGCATTGTCTATGAACAAGTCCCAAGAGGGCAACTACTCCAACTTCTAACACTTTACTACTCGTTAATCTGGGGAATTCTCCACTAAAATGGCATATTTAGAAGAATGTCAGTGCACAAATCAATACCTAGAGATTTTTATTGATGTATCTGAAACCTGAAAAAAACAGCTGTGTCTACACCCATCTCCTGAATAATCAGAATACTATGGTAAGTGGGATGTACTTGGAAGGTCATTCTCAGAGAAAATTTTGACTACTACCTACACCATTCAGACAGCTTGCTGTAAACTCAGAGATATTTCTGTTGTATTTTCCTGACAGCCTAGATTTTGTCCTTCTGTTGTCAGAAATATATAAAGATCTTTTTCAAAGTGAAGTTAAGACCCACATGCAAATCAGCTAAAGCAATAAAAAAAATGTTATATATATATATATATATATATATATATATATATAATGTATACATTACATTATAAATAAATAAAGGTAATACATATTACATTTTCATATACATATATATATATATATATATATATATATATATATATATATTACATTTATATATATATATGGTTATACCAGACAATGTGATCTCTCCTAATTCTAGTTTGTTTTAAAATTTTCTTCCAAGAGGTTCTGGAGTCTGCCCAATTAATGGCTTTTAAGATATTCTAAAAGACATGCTAAAATTTTCTTAAAAATTTCCTCTCAAGAAATCTTTAAAGAATAATTTATAAGAACTCAAATTGCAATCCGGTTCTAAGACTGCTCAAGCGATGCTTTTCATAGCAAAATAACCTAATTTTAACCTATGAAAATGTTGTGGGAATCAATATGCACCATTAAAAACGTACCTACAAAGTTGTACAAAAAGCATGTAGGTGGTGGAAAACATAGCAGATCACTGAAAATTAATTACATGATTTAGATAGTAAGCATAAGTTTTGTTTGTTTTTTTTTAAGTTTAAATATGAACCTGTTTTGTAACTAAAAGAACATATTTTCTTTGATTCCCATTTAGTCATTTTAGTAAGCTCCATTACTGTCTCTTTAATGATGGAGTTCAGTTCTGCAGAAGTAAACATTAATATGCATCTTTAAAATATATACATATGACTAAGAGTTTCCTTATTTTTGTCCTGCTTTACTTACTGATTCTTAAAATTCAATTAAATATATTACAGTATTGTACATAAAAATATACATTATAAAATATATTAAGTGTATAGATCTGAGTTATTTAAAGAGGTCCAGATAATTTCATATGTAATTTGGAACAGCATTCCAAAGAGAATAGAGCTCATTACCCTTTTCTTAGAAACTTCCTATGTTTTTTGACAATTTATTCAAATTTGGTAATCCACCTTCTGATTTCTAGCACTATTTTTTATTTATTTTTATTTATTTCAAAATTTAATAAAAGGTATTTATAGACATATGCCATTTCTGTCTCTTTAAATGTGTTTTTGAAGGACTAATATCTTATGTAATTTTTTTTTTTACTTTATTGTTGAAACAGTATCTTACTCTGTGACATTGACTGGTCTCATATTCAAGATCCTCCTCATGAGTTTATTAGGTACTGCAATCACAAATGTTTGTTTTCCAGGCTAGGATGTGCTCTCTTTTATTCCTTGATGGTGAATAACATTATATAAAGTAGCAACATTGTGTTTATAAAGTCAATCTACTTAATTTCCATATGCACATACTAGTAAATTCAATTACTGGTTCTTTAATGATGGAGTTCAGTATCCAAATTTAAATATTACTATCTGTTTTTAAAACATTTATGACTAAGAGCTTG
Source organism: Mus pahari (assembly GCF_900095145.1). Lineage (NCBI taxonomy): Eukaryota > Metazoa > Chordata > Mammalia > Rodentia > Muridae > Mus > Mus pahari. The sequence continues at coordinate 574,591 of NC_034593.1, read as the reverse complement.
CATATTTTTGTCCTCCTTCATTTACTGATTCATAAAATTCATGAATTTAAATATATTATAATGTTATACATAAAAGTATACAATGCATGAATATATTATTTATATAGATCTTAGTTATTTAGATAGATATGTTCAGATAATTTCCAAAACTTCACCAGATGAACATTTGGATGTATTCAGAAGTTTAGAAACTATGAATAATTAAACAAATAAACTATTGTATAAATTATTTGCTTATATCATATCAATCTAGGTGCAAAATTGCCATTTGTCTTATTTTCTACTGTATTCATCTTCATAAAATTTATCATTTATTATAAGAAATTAAAGTAACTCATTTATTATAAGAAATTAAAGTAACTTCTGTTAGTTTTTTTATTTTAATTTTTCAATTGTTTGTTAGTAATCCCATTCTAATATTTATTGTTTTCTGGTTATACAGTTATCTTGGTCTCAGTTTTTATTGGCTTGGTGTATAAATTATTTATCTAAATATTGTGATTAAAATATATGCAATTAGCATTTCACTGGAGAATGAGTTTATTTTGGCTCATAGTTTTCAGATGGCATCCATTCTGTCAAGGAAATCACAATGTCACAATGGTTAGTGCTTGAGACCGCTTGTCACGTTGCTTCTTCAAACAGCAAGTAGCAAATGCCAGTGTTAAATCCTTGTATGTACTTTTGCTATCTCATTTAGATGAGAATGTTAACAGTGAGCATTAGCCTAGGGAGAGCCTATATACTATACTTCCTTGAAATACTTTCTCCTCCAGAGAAATTAACCCATTATCTTCTAACCTGGTCTCATGGGAAGTCTCAGGTCATGGGAAGGATACATCTAGATATTCAAGAATAGAATAATAATGGATTGTATTCCAGCTTCTGAGAGAATGACCTTGGAATCAAATGGTCATATTATGACAACAGCAATCTCACTCCTGGTACAAATTGTTTTAGTTACTTACTTTTATTATTATTGTGGTAAAACATCTGACGAAAAAAACTTAAGGGGTATAAGATTTATTTTAGCCCACAATTTGAATATGTAGTTCAACACACTGGTCACATTGTGGAAGGAGGTTTGAGGAAGTAGTGATATTATCCACAGTCAAGAAGCAGATAGCAATGAATGATGTTGCCCTGTTCACTTTCTCATGTATTCAGTCTAGGACCCTATGCAATGGAATGGCACTATTCAAAATTTATGTCTTCCCATCTCTTTTGACCTAATCTCAGTAACCCATCATGGAAGTTTCCAGAGATTAATCTAACCTAGATCACAGGAATAGCCAAAGGCTTTTCACCCAGGAAATTATAGATGCCTTCAAGTTTAGTAAATTCATAACATGGATCTGCTTCACTGAGTATATTACACTTCTTCTGACAGCCTCATTTAAATCTATATGTTTTTCTAGCCACTGTTACATCTAATACTATGTGTGGGTGTTTGAATATGATTGGCCCAAGAAGTGCCACTATTTTGAGGTGTATCCTTGTTGAAGTAGGTGTTCCCTTGTTGGAGCAAGTATGTCACGGTAGAACTGGGCTTTGAGATCTTCTTCCTCACTTCTTGAAAGTCAGTCTTATTCTGTCTGCCTTTGGATGAAGATCTATGTAGGGGGAAATAATTAACCTGCTCTGAGCTCTTGGCATGTGTGCATGAGTCTAGGCACCCTACTAAGAGCTCTGGATTTGAGAATGAAACACACACACACACACACACACACACACACATACACACACATACACACATACACACACACACACCAGCTAATTTTGATATGTCTTGACTAGCTCTTTGACTGGGGACCTTCAAACCTCCTTGCAACTAGCACATATTTCCCTCTGGTATTCTTGAATTAATATTTGTTAAATCTATATTTTATCTTTGTTACCTCAGGCCCAATAAAGAAGGTGGCCCCTGGGGACAATTTGCAGGATTCTTGCATATTGGTGGCCTTTAAGTTTCGTCTTTATGCTTCCCCATCATTGTGATTCTGTCTCTCCTTCCTCTTCCTAATTCCCTTGCCCACTGTAATCTAAAAGTCTTATTTCCATCTCCCTGCCCACCCATTTGTTGTTTGACAATTCTTTTTTATCAATCAAAGCCATCTAGAGCCCTCAGCATTTGAAAGCACAGCTTTGGAAAGCCAAATTAAGACAAAAAAAAAAAAACCTAGAACCATTTTCTAACAGATGTAGAACTCTCAGCATTTCCAGAACCATGCCTGCCTAGATGCTTCCATGCTCCAACACTGACGATAATGGACTGAACCTCTGAACTGTAACACAGACCTTAATTGGGTCATAATGCCTGTACACAGGAGTAAACAAGACAATATTTTTAGTAATATCTGTAATAGTTAGTTGAAACTGTTTTCTAGTTTTCTCTATGGCTTTCTACTTTTGGTCTTATATGTAAGACCCACTTAATTTCTTAACAGACTCATTGAGAAAGAGAAAGAAAGGATATGGAGTTGATAATCAGGGGAGGTAGCGAGGATCTGGGGAACTTGGAGGATGGAAAACTAATCAGAATATATTGAATGAAAAAATATTTTCTATAAAGAGTATATTTATATGAAATGAATAATTATTTTAACACAAAGCATTCAATTTGTTTTAAAAATAATTTTCTACTGAATAATTGTTGTAATAGCTCTAAAAATTAGTTGACTCTGTAAAAGGTCAGTTTCTCAACATCTTATACATTCCACTGTTGGAAATGACAGTGTCAATGCCATTAATACTTGGTCTTCATTATTCTAGCTATATAGAAAACCTTAAAATTAGGAAATAGCATAAATTAATTCTTCTCTTTCAAAATATTTTGACTATTATTCTTTTGTACATTTGTATAAGCTTTGTAATCGGCTTGTCAAATACTACAGATATTATAGTTTATTATTTCATGAGAAAAAGGAACTCAATAACAGTTGTCCAAAGTCTTTTTTCTTTTCTTTTCTTTTCTTTTTTCTTAATCATTTTATTTGTTTACATTTAAAATGATATCCCTCTTCCTGGTTACCACTCCACCAACCTCTCCACCCCATTCTCCTCCTCACCCCTCTTCTTTGCCTCTATGGGGGTGTTCCTCTACACATTCACCTACTCCCACTTCACTGCTCCAGAATTCCCCTACACTGGGGCATCAAGACTCCACAGGATCAAGGGCCTCCTCTCCCACTGATGTCAGATAAGGCCATCCTAGGAAGCAGTTACCTGGTTTGCTTGCCATTATAAGGAAGCTTTCTCATATGTTTCTACTGTTACTAGAAAACTTTCTAAGGCTGAGATTGACTACACATGCTGTTATATTTTGTGCCCTTGGAAACCAATCACAATAAACATCAGTAGAACTACTTTGTATAGTTACCTACAATAAGATTGGGACAATCAACCATGCAACAGCGCTTGCTGTACCTATGTACAAGTTTTGTGGTATAAACTATCCTTGGGATTGATCCCAATATAAGAGAGACACTTGCACCAATATAAAAAAATATTTTGAATAAGACTTCCATTTTGAGTAGTGCTCTAGAAAATTTACATTAACAATACATCCCTGGGAACTGACATCTTTCTTGGCAGGGAGACATGGACATGGGAAACTGACATCCTGGTTGGCAAGTTAAGACATGAATTTTAGACAAGTCCCATTCTGGTAGACAGTAGAGGGCACAATATTAGGCAATTCCCCAGCCACATATAAATATCTCAACCAATGATAAAAGAGTAAGTGTACAACAGAGGCATGTTCCTAAGGAGAGCCACTAAACCTAAAACCTAACTGGTAAAATAACTTGGCACAGATATTTATGGATTTGGGGTTTAGAAAACCTCTAATATCTTTTTTTTCTTTTTACAAATATTGTTTATTTTAATGAAGCTGGAACAGACGATGTCCCTTGAAAACCTATGTCCCAGGCCAAAAAGTACAAACAGAATCAAAAGGAACAGTATCTGTTATGTACACTTCTGTAAAAGTAACTTTATTAATAATTGCTGATGAAAATTAGAACTTTCCTGGGAACTTCTGACAATAATGTCTTGCTCAAGACACTTTCTTTCTCGCCAGTGAAGCCACCTTTGGAGGTAGCTGTTACTCTCACTGTGTCTGTCATCTTGACTACAGACATGATGTCCTTCTTTTGGTCCAGATCTTCAGATTTTAATAGTAGCTTCAAGCTGAGGAAAGGTCATTTTCCACACTTCAGTTCTCTGAAAAATTTCCATTTCCCACTGAAAATCACAGTCCAGGAGGGAAGCAACCACATGCTGGAACTTGAGGGCCAATTGATATGTCATAGGAAAGCTCCCATTGGTCAATCTTCTTATCATCACAAACCTGAAAATGCACAGTCCTGAAAAGGGTGACCTCTCTCTGCACATATGAAATTTCTTAAAGGAAAAAGAGCAGTATTAAGGGAGCAGAGGTCTGATCACCAAAATTCAGCACAACAAAAACAACCAATAATGAATATTAAACACTAGAATTCAGATATTCTAAGAGATAGAGTCCCAGTATTCAATTTTCATTTTGAACACCACATTACAAAAGAACTATTTTTAAAAATAAAAAAGGACTGAGTGAAAAGGAAAAAATAGAAAGAATTATCTAAACCGTTGAGTGACCCCCCCATTTGTTCCTGATAAACTTCAATCACATCTTCTTCCCCCATTCCCAGTTCTTTCAGAGTATGATTATCAGCAATTCTCTGACCTTCAAAGAGAAACCTGAGTGAATTCATTGGAACTCCCTGTCTTTGACAGTACGACACTTTAAGTTTCTTGAGATGTGTTGTCATTTTCACTTTGAAATGTGTATCACTGCTATCCTGACCAATAATGAGGATACATTATTTAATTTAATTAATACATTGAGTTTGATGTATTCTCCTTCTTTCTTATCACCTAAATCCTCAGTTGAAGGTTTTGTCTCCTGGTCAGAGATTGTGACAGTGGATTCACCCAGGTGTCTCTGCATCACAGTGGCCTCCAACAGGCAGAACCCCACTCTGAGGTTTATAAATCTGTCCTTCCTCCACCCTCAAGTATCTTAATTCACTATCATGATTCAGTTCACAAATCTGGACCATATATCTGGTCAACTTGTCCTGGAGTGTCTGCTCAAAATATATTTTTCTGACTGAGATCATTGTTCATATTGTTTGTGAGGTGACTTTTGGCCCCAACAAAATGCTATCTCAATGAGGTTCTAATAATAATAATATATGTTTAAATTGTTAGTTTATTTTAGAGTCCAGTTCTGGTTAAAATTTGTGAGGCTACACCCAGTGATAGTGTTCTCAGTGGCATGGTACCAGCACAGCACAAAGATATCACTCAATAGAAGACAGAAAGATATTATATTCTGTTTTATCTTTTAAAACAACTACAGATATGATCACCAGGTCTTAGTCTTCACAATTAACATTGGTGATCTTATGAGATCCTGAATTGTAATTACCCATGCTTACTGACCATGCCAAGGTCACCAGATATAGCCATGAGTAATTAAATCAAGCCAGCTTCTGGCTATGATAAATAAGAATGTTATGACCATAGTGGGACATGTGTCTTCGTTATATATTGGAGCATCATTTGGGTATATGCCCAAGAGTGGTATAACTGGGTCCTCAGGTAGAACTATTTCCACTTTTCTCAGGAACCACCAGACTGATTTCTAGAGTGGTTGTAACAGCTTGCAATTTCACCAACAATGAAGGAGTGTTTCACTTTCTCCACATCCTCACCTGCATCTGCTTTCACCTAGGCTTTTGGTCTCAGCCATTCTGACTGGTGTGAGGTGGAATCTCAGGTGGTTTTGATTTGCATTTCCTTGATCACTAAGTGCTTCTCAGTCATTTGAGATTCCTCAGTTGAGAATTCTCTGTAGATATGTTCTCCATTTTTAATAGGGCTATTTGGTTCTCCGCAGTCTAACTTCTTGAGTCCTTTGTATATATTGAATATTAGCCCTCTAGCAAATGCAGGATTGGTAAAGATCTTTTTCCAATCTGTCAACTGACCTTTGTGTTTTTTGACAGTGTCCTTTGCCTTACAGAAGCTTTTTAAATTTATGAAGTCCCATTTGTCAATTCTTGATCTTAGAGCATAAGCCATTGGTGTTCTGTACTAAGTAACCCTTTGCTGACCAAATCATAATAACCCACCATGCGGGCAAGCAAAGTGAATCACTAGGCCAAAGGGTTACTTAGTCACTATACAAAACAACCAATGCCTGAAAGGGTTACTTGCTACATCAATGAGAATTCTGTTGCTCAAATCTGCCCATTACAAGGTATAAAAAGTGTGTTCTTTCTTTGTTCTGGGTCTCTCCTCTGGCCTGCGTGCTGAGAGAGAGTCCCCAACAAGTGGGATCAATAAAAATCCTCATGCGGTTTTCAGTGATGGCAGTCTCTGTGGTCTTTGTGAATGAGAGTCTTTTGACGAACTCCAATATGACCATAGGTGTGTCAGTTTATTTTCGGGACCTCAATTCTACTTCATTGATCTGTCTGTCTCTGTAACAATACCATTTCATTTTTATCACTATTGCTCTCTATAGTACAGATTAAGGAGAGGGATGGTGATTCCCCCAGTTCTTTTGTTGTTGAGAATGGTTTTTGATATCCTGGACTTTTCTTATTCCAGATAAAATTGAGCATTGCTCTTTCAACCTCTGTGAATAATTAAGTTGGAATTTTGATTGAGATTGCATTGAATCTGTAGCTTGCTTTTGGTAGGATGGCCATTTTGACTATGTTAGTCCTGCCAATCCATGAGCATGGACGATCTTTCCATCTTCTGAGGCCTTCTTCAATTTTTTTCTTCAGAGACTTGAAGTTCCTATCGTATAGATATTTCACTTCTTGGTTATTGTCACATAAAGGTATTTCAAATTATTTGTAACAATTATAAAGGCTGTCATTTCATTAATTTCTTTCTCAACCCATTTATCCATTGAATAGAAGAAAGCTACTCATTTCTTTGAGTTAATTTAGTATCCAGCCACTTTGCTGAAGTTGTTTAAGAGCAGAAGTTCTCTTGCAGATTTTTTTTTAATCACTTATGTATAATATCATATCATCTGCAACTTGTGATATCTTGACTTCCTGTTTTCCAATTTGCATCCCTTTGATCTCCTTTTGTTGCCTAGTTGCTCTGACTAGAATTTCAAGTATGATATTGAATTGATAGAGAGAAAGTGGGAAGCCTTGTCTTGTCACCAATTTTAGTGGGATTGCTTCAATTTTCTCTCCATTTAATTTGATGTTGGCTATTAGTTTGCTGTTTATTGCTTTTACTATATTTAGATATGGACCTTGACTTCCTTTTTCTCTAAAACTTTTAGTATGAAGGAGTGTTATCTTTTGTCAAAGGCTTATTCAGCATCTAATGAGATGATCATGTGGTTGTTTTCTTTAAGTTTGTTTATATAGTGGATTACAGTGTTGGATTTCAGTATATTGAACCATCCCTACATGCCTGGGATGAAGCCTACTTGATCATAGTGAATGATCATTCTAATGTGTTCTTGGATTTGGTTTGCAAAAAATGTTATTGATTATTTTTGCACAAATATTCATGAAGGAAATTACTATGAAGTTCTCTTTCATTGTTGGTTCTTTGTGTAATTTAGGTATTAGTGTAACTGTGGCTTCATAGAATATATTGATAATGTTTCTTCTGTTTCTATTTTATGAAATATTTGAGAAGCATTTGTATTATGTCTTCTTTGAAGGTCTGATAGAATGCTGCACTAAACCTATCTGGTCCTGGGGAGCATTTGGTTGGGAGACTTTTAGTGACTTCATCTATTTCTTAGGGGTTATAGAACTGTTTACATGTTTTATCTGATCATGATTTAATTTTGGCACTTGTTATCTGTCTAGAAAAATCATCTATTTCATCTAGTTTTTTCAGTCATGTTCAGTATACGCTTTTGTAGTAGGGTCTGATGATTTCTCTTGTTTCTGTTGTTATGTCTCCCTTTTCATTTCTAATATTGTTAATTTGGATACTGTCTCTGTGTCCTCTGGTTAGTGTGTCTCAGGGTGTATCTATCTTGTTGATTTTCTCAATGAAGCATCTCCCATTGATTCTTTGTATAGTTCTCCTTATTTCTACTTGGTTGATTTCAGCCCTTAGTTTGATTATTTCCTCTTGTCTACATCTCTTGAGTATATTTGCTTCTTTTTGTTCTAGAGCTTACATATGTTAAGCTGTTCATGTATGGTCTCTCCAATTTCTATATGGAAGGGCATATAACTATGAATTTTCCTCTTAGGACTGCTTTCATTGTGTCCCATAAATTTGGATATATTTTGACTTCATCTTCATTAAATTCTAAAAAGTCTTTAATTCCTTTATTTAGTCCTTGACCAAGTTATCATTGAGTAGACAGTTGTTCAGTTTCAATAGATATGTTGGCTTCCTGTTGTTTTATTGTTGTTGTTGTTGTTGAAAACCAGCTTTAGTCTATGATGATCTGATAGGATGCATGGGATAATTTCAATCTTCTTGTATTGTTTCAGTCTTGCTTGTGTCTGATTATATGGTCAGTTTTGGAGAAAGTACCATGAGGTGCCGAGACAAAGGTATATTCTTTTGTTTTAGGATAAAATGTTCTATAGATATCTGCTAAGTCCATTTGGTTCATGACTTTTGTTAGTTTCACTGTGTCTCTGTTTAGTTTCCATGATCTGTCCATTGGTGAGATTGGAGTGTGAAAGTCTGCTACTATTATTGTGTGAAGTTCAATATATGCTTTGAGCTTTGGTGATATTTATTTATATATGTGGGTGCCCTTTCTTTTGGGGCATGAATCATCAGAATTGAGAGTTCCTTTTGGTGGATCTTTCTTTGATGTGTATTTAGTGTCCTTCCCATATTTTTTTTATAATTTTCACTGAAGGTCTATTTTATTTGATACTATAATTACTATTTCAGCTTGTTTCTTGGGACTATATACCTGGAAATTCTTTTTCAGCCTTTTACTTTGAACTAATGTCTGTCTTTGTCACTGAGGTATGTTTTCTGTATGCAGCAGTCCTTTTTTAGTATCCAGCCTGCTAGTCTAAGTCTTTTCATTGGAGAATTGAGTCCATTGATGTTGAAAGATATTAAGGACCAATGATTGTTACTTCCTGTTATTTTTGTTGTTTGAGGTAGAATTATGATTGTGTTGTTCGCTTCTTGATTTGTTGTGCAAAGATTAGTTTCTTGCTTTTTCTTGGGTGTAGTTTCTCTCCTTGTGTTGGAATTTTCCCTTTATTATTCTCTGTAAGGCTGGATTTGTGGAAAGAGAAAGTTTAAATTTGGTTTTCTCATAGAATATCTTGGTTTCTCCCTCAATGGTAATTAAAAGTTTTGCTGGATATAGTAGTCTGGCCTGACATTTTTGTTCTCTTAGGGTCTGTATGACACCTGCCCAACATATTCTGACTTTGAGAGTCTCTGTTGAGAAGCCTGGTATAATTCTGATGGTTATCATTGTATATGTTACTTGACCTTTTTCCCTTACTGCTTTCAATATTTTTTCTTTATTCTGTGCACTTGGTGTTTTAACTATTATGTTATTTGGGGGTTGGTGAATGGATTTCTTTTCTGGTCCCATCTGTTTGGTGTTCTGTATGTTTCTTGTATGTTTATGGGCATCTTTTTCTACAGGTTATAGAAGTTTTCCTCTAAAATTTTGTTGAAAATGTTAGTTGGAAATCTTCACTCTCTTCTATTCCTCTTATTCTTAGGTTCGGTCTTTTCATTGTGTCCTGAAATTCTTAAATATTTTGACTTAGGAGCTTTTTGCTCCTAGGGTATCATCTATGACTGAGAATCTCTTATGTTTCTTTGATTTTGTTGGTGATACTTGTATTTGTGACTCCTGGTCTTTATCCTATGTTTGTCATCTCCAGGGTTGTCTCCCTTTGTGTTTTCTTTAACGGTTCTATGTTCATTTTTAGATCCTTTATGGTTTTGTTCAGTTTCTTTACTTGTTGGATTGTGTTTTCCTCTATTTCTTTATGAGATTTATTGTTTTCTTCATAAGGACTTCTAATTGTTTACCTGTGTACTCCTGTATTCCTAAGTGAGTTATTTACGTCCTTCTTAATTTCCTCTTTCATATTCATGAGACAGGATTTTAGATCCAAATCTTGCAGGTGTTTTAGGGTATCCAGGGCTTATTGTGGTGAGAGAACTGGTTTCTGATGTTGTCAAGTAGCATTTGTTTATGGCCTTGTGCTTGCCTCTCAACATCTGGTTAGCTCTAGTGCTACCTGCCCTTGCTGTCTCTGACTGGAGCCTGTCCCTTCTGTGATCCTGGTTGTGTGAGAACTCCTTGGAGTTCAGCTGTCTCTGTGATGCTATGATTCTGTGATGCTATGATATTGAGGTTGTGTGTCAAAGTTCCTGGGATTCCAGCTGCTTCTGGAATCTTGAAATCCTGGTGTGAATAAGCTCCCAAGATCCTGTTGTGTCAGTTCTCCTGGGAGTTGAGCTTTTTCTGGGTGTTGCAGGCAAGGGTGGGGAGCCAGAGCCCTGGGTCTGCTCTGGATACAGGTGCAAACAGGAAAGAACCCATGGCACTTGCTGGGCAGGATTGGTGATTCTGTGGTTCCTGTGGGTGTCCCAGTTATTCCTGGTGTTGAGAAAGATGTTGCGGCCCCAACTCTGATCTTGAGTGTGTCACAGCTCCAATGATCCTGGGTGTGTCTGGTCTCTTGGGAGTCAAGCTTGCTCTGTGATCATGAGATCTGTGCCAGCGCTTCCTCTGAATGTTTAGAAGTTGGTACAAAGCTAGAACTTCAGGTTTGTTCCAGTTGCTGGTTCAAATCAGAAGGAATCAGTACTACTGGCTGGGTGGGGGGTTCCTTCATCCCTGGATGCTGTGAGTCCCAATTACTCTGGTTGTTGGGGAAGATATTGTGGCCTCACCTGTGATCCTGGGCATATTAGAGCACCTGGGAGTTGATCTTCTAGATGTTGTGGGACTGGGTGGGGTGTCAGAGTCCGATGTCTGCTCCATGTTGAATGCCACTTTTTACACTCTTCAATTATGTCAATGTCAAATCTATGAAGATTTTATTTTAGATAGGCACAAACCATATTAAATGGAAAGAAAATAAAGGAGGAAACTTGAATTAAGAAGGTCCTTGGCTCTTAATTTAAGCTCAATTCCTGGATCACTGTTTGATTTGGAGTAGGATTCTCAAGTACTTTTCAATCTCAGCTCCTTTGTAAGTAAAATCTGGAAATAACCACCTTCCTTTATGGGTTTGGTAATGAGTTAAAATTTCCTAGCAGTAAAAGTTGTTAAATAAGATCATTAGTAAAGTGTAGAGTGAGTGGCCTTGGCATACAAATAATAGATATAAGGGGAAGTAAGCTACTTTTAAGTTTTGACTTTTGAAAAATTGGTAGCTTTAGATGTCAGGTACCTTTAATATTTCCAATGGAGGAGATAAACAAGTCCACTGAAGTTGGATACTTGAAAAAAGTGAGTATTTGGAAGAATCACCAAAAATTTGGGCAAAAAGCTAGTAAATAATTGTTTAAAGTTGTTGAATGAACATAAAGTGAAAATTGTATTGAAGTATTTTTGAGTTTCTCAGGCACTTTCATTAAATTTGTAGACCAGATTTATGTGACTGTAGAACTAGGGATTCCAAAGTGGGAGCCCATCAAAAAACAGAAACACGTTTTCAGTTGTAAATGTCTTCTTCATTGGCTGAAAATTACCTTTACGTGGAGGAAATATTTTATAATTACATATAGAGAAGATGATTTCTTCATAAGCGATCATGTTTAGAAGCAGGCATGATAGTACATGCCTGTACTTTGAAGGGTGTAGAGGTATAGTAATGAGAACAAGGCAAACTTAGGAAAAAGAGAGATGGAGAAAGAGAGGAAAGGGACCAGTTATGGTCTTAAAGTATCTACTTGAACTTTATAAACACTGAGCTTGTGGGAACTAAATGGGGGCAGGGGAAGGAGGGGGAGGCAGGATAGCCCTCACCAGGTCAGAGTTCTTCCTATGCTCTGGGCAGGCAGATGAGGGAGGACTGCCAGACGCTATCAACTTGGCCCTGGGTGGGCATCTAAACCACAGACCCCACTTGACAGGGGTTAGACAAGGGACATCCCCAAACAGAGGGCCCTGGGGTGATACCCTGTAGGTCTGAGGTTATGGGAGAGAGGGCTGAGGGAGAGAGGTTCCTACACAGGCAAGACTAAGCACAGTGGGCCTTGATGAACAGAGACAGTCTGTGGTTTTAGAGCTTTATTTTAGAAAGGCAGGGGAAAGAGAGAAAGTGAAAAGAGAGAGAGAAACCAGCCATGGCCAAGAGGAGAGAAGGGGGAAAAGAAGAGAGAGAAGAAAGGCTAGAGTAAGAGGGAGACAGAGAGAAAAGAAGAGAAGAGAGAGGAGAGTAAGGGGAGTAAGAGAGTGAGGTGGGGCCAAGCAGCCCTTCTTATGGTGTGTGTTATCTTTACTGTTGCTATGTAACTGGTGAGGTGTCTAGCCTGAATGTCAGAAGCTTAGAACATTGTCCAAGTGACTACAAGCCATGCTTCTCCTGTGGGGGCTGTAGAGCCAGGGTCCAGGAGACATGAGAGAATTCCTTCCGTCCCATGCAGGTGAATTATCACCACTGGGTCCTGGGGTTCAGACCTCAACTCAACTGGAAACCAGACTGTCTGTGTATAGCCCAATGCCCCACATTATCTAAAATACACACACACACACACACACACACACACACACACACACACACACAAACACACACGTATATGTATGTATATGTATATGTGTATGTGTATATGTATGTATGTGTATGTGTATGTGTATGTGTATGTGTATGTGTATGTGTATGTGTATGTGTATGTGTATGTATATGTATATGTATATGTATATATACACATACTTTGGTTTTATCTTAATTCTAATTCTATATACACTTAGTTGTATATTTATATACTATGAGTTCTAATTCATTATTTTACAACATAATACTCAAATGGAAATATATACTTATCAATTTGAATTTTCTCATTGGATACTTGTATGTTGTTGCAGGTGAGCCCCAGCAGAGGTGGTACATACCCACCCAATATTTTGAGCTTCCAAGGAAAAGACTCACTCACACACAGCCTAATATTTAATATGGCTTAATTAGCTCAATGTTTGGGCCAACTCATAGTATCCAAGTGGCTAACACACTCTCCCCTCTGATATGCCTGAATTATTATTTACTAAAACCTATATTATATCCTGGGTGCCCTAGACCCAGTAGGGGAGTACCGGAAGGACTGGGGCTACTCTTTACCAGTTCTTACATGTTTGGTATGCTTGCTCTTCTGGATCTTATTCCTTTCCCGGCATGGTCATCCTCCTGTTTCCTCCCTATTCCTTGGTCTCTTTGCCTGTGAATACTAAAGTCCTGAGTCTGTCGCTCTGCCCAGCCATTGGCTGCCAGAAACTTTATTTATCAATCAGAATGAACAGGTGACAGGGACCCTCAGTATCTATTTTTTATCAACATTCTTTAATCTTCTTTTACATTCCACTCATTATCCCCTCCCAGTCTGCACTATGACAGTTCCTCATCCCATTCTTCTTTCCCTGTCTCCAAGAGGATGTCCCTACCACCCCACCCCACCAGTCATCCCTACTCATCTGGGGCCTCAAGTTTCTCAAAGATTAGGTGTTCAACCTTTTCCCTAATTCAAACACAGGGGTCAACAGATTCTGTCTATTAGTTGGATGTAAGTATCTGCATCTAACTCTTTCAGCTACTTATTGGGAGTCTCAGAAAGCAGACATGCTGGACTCCCATCTGTAAGCACACCATAGCATCAATAATAGTTTCAGGTCTTGGATCCTTCCTTTGAGCTAGATCCCAATTTTGAACCTCCTTTCCCTTGGGATCTTCTCCATTTTTGTCCCTGCAATTGTTTTAGACAGGACAATTCTAGGTCAGAGATTTTGACTGTTTGATGGCAACCTCAATGCTCCACTTGATGCCCTGTCTTTCTACTGGAGATGGACTCTACAAGTTCCCTCTCCCCACTGTTGAACATTTCCACTAAGGTCCCTTCCCCTGAGTCCTGAGAGTCTCTTTCCTCCCAGGTCTCTGGTACAACTATAAGGCCCCTCCACCTCCTACCTCCTAAGGTTGCCTATATCCATTCTTTGTTGTTTATGATTGTGATTACTTAAAGTCATAACTCTATGATAATATCATCTTAAAGATCTATGATATATCACCAAAGTTTATTTTATTATTACAAATAATTCTTTAACAATTTTAAGAATAGAAAATAATGTGCATTTTCAAAACTGTGAACTTAGCCATTTGTTTCCTCTTTTCAGAAGTACAAATGGTTTAATTATGAGCCTATGCTAATTAAGATGGTATGCTGCAAAACTGAAAATAGAACAACTATCACATTACACCAAGACTGACTGCTGATAGTACCACCTTCTCAACAGCAAACTTAAGAACTTACATACTGATTTAAAAGGTGGTCTTTTATTACTTTTGCCAAAGCAACTACAGAATTCTTAGAGCAGAATTTATGTTAATACATAAATAGTTTTAAGTTTAGGAAGAAGAAGTTTAGGATTATCATGTGTTCTTATGTTACTATACCCAATAACTGGCATAGCCAATTAAACTAAATTGGAGGGAGAAAGAGAATTAATAAACAGACTCAGTACCCCTGGCCTCAGGACCACTGGCTTTCCAACTTTTATTTTCTTAACTGCTATAGTGCCTGAACACAAAGAATAATATCTGTAATTACTTAACACATATGAAATATAAGTATATAAGACTGGGAGGAAAATGTTCTGAAATTCCAAATTCAATTCAGTTTAAAATAATAGCAGCTCAGGCCTGTAGGCTGTCACTTCATATAGGTAGCAATATTTACAGCTGTATTTTGGGTTGACATAATTTATTAAAACCCTTCAATATATACAAAATAAAATTATGATAAGCCCCAATATCCAACACAGGAGGCACAACATGAGACATTTATATCATAATTTACCATAGAGAGTCAGGAAAGTTCAAAAAAGTCATTTTGATATCACACTGGAGTTAAAGATCATTTTCAAGCATTCCCATTCAGATATTTTTATAATTGTTAGGATCCTGCAGAGCTGTGCATTTCCCCAGTTCTCCAGTGGTTGTCCCTAGAAGGTAGTGACTGCCTCTGCATGACTATTTGCTTGCTTTTATTTTTATTTCTTGTATGAGAATGAGATTGTTGTTTGGGGACAGTAAAATATACTCCAACCATAAGGATCATTTGTCCCATGTGGAGGGAATTTCAAGGAATAGATTTTCATTCTTCTCTCATCTGCTCTGGTTTTACAATTGCAATGCTTATCATGATGGCCTTCCTTTGGTTCCTCCTCTGTGCCATGTTGTTTCTTTCAGAAAACTCAAGCCAAAATTTAAAGCATTGTGGTTTCAATTTCCTGCCCTCTGTAGAGTGGGTTTACTTTTTAATGGTATGTTCCTTCACTATGAATTTGTTTTTAAATATGTACTGTAGACTACAGGATGAAGAATGGAGTCAGGAAAGGCCTCAGCTAACACAACCATTTTGCTTACATTTCCTTAGCAAAATAAGTTTAAAAGTTAGAAAAAGAGATATCTTTCTTTTTTGCCCTAATTTTCTTCTTTATTTCTCTATTTAGTGTATGGGATAATGGGTTTCATTATGGCATTTTTCACGCAAGTGCATCATTATGCTCTGCTCTTGTTCATTCCCCTTGGAATCAATTTTTTGATAGCAGTGTCATAGTTTTCTCACCAGTGAAGAAATAAATGGATCAGTATTAGATACAAATTAGCTCTGAGCAATGTTTTATGAAACAAAATATGCATTACAGGCAAAGCTGTGAGTTTTGATTTAGTATTATCAGTGAAACAAAAGAAAATTCTCTCTCTCTCTCTCTCTCTCTCTCTCTCTCTCTCTCNCNCACACACACACACACACACACACACACACACACACACAAACTAGTGAATATAGATATTAACATTTACTACCAGAGAAAGCATAGAGAAAAAGAGTCACTACAGGTAATTTTTACTTATTACAACTGTAATTGAAATTGTTGCCAAAAATACAAATGTGTAACTACAAGAAGCTTGCAAATGTAAACTTGAGGTTTTCCTATTTGGAAAGTTGGGTTTAACTTTAAATCAGAAAAACAGGTTCTATCAAAGGTACCACTTAAAACACTTTTTCAAAGATGAACCGGTATTTTCCAGGGTGAAATGACTAGTGCACAGTGTTTAAAATTCAGATAATAATATATATTCTTGACTTTGGGTACAAACTTGGTGGACAGCCACACAGTCCCCAGAGGACTCTCCAAACAATCTTAGGATCACTGACTGGTGAGTGGAACACAACGTGGGTTCCAATCCAACCCCACCAAGCCTGAGCCAGCAGCAGGGAAGCAGAAAACCTGCCTGACCTGGGGCACAAGTCCCTTCCTGTCAGCGCCAGCTCTGTATCACCTTGGGCACGAACACTGCATATACCCCCACAGTCCCCAGAGGACTCTCCACGTGATCGTGGGACAGCCCCAGGGTCAAAATAACCTCTCAACTCTTTCTTCAGTTCAGTATTGGTAATTTCTTCAACACAGACATCTATTCTTATGTGGTTTTCACCTAAGTAATCATTACTCATATTTCAGTTCCAAGCTTCAATATAAATTCACCTGGAAACTTCTTCATTGCTTAAGTAAAAAGAAGTTTTCCTTTTGCTTCATCACACATGTCTTAAGAAAGTCTAATTTGTCATCAAATGAAGCACTATATATGTTACTCTTTGTTGCTATTACCCTTCTTTAATAATTCTCGTTAAGAATTTAATCATGAGCCTGGCATGGTGACGCACGCCTTTAATCCCAGCACTCAGGAGGCAGAGGCAGGCGGATTTCTGAGTTTGAGGCCAGCCTGGTCTACAGAGTGAGTTCCATGACAACCAAGGCTATACAGAGAAATCCTGTCTCAGGAAAAAAAAAGAATTTAGTCATGGTTCAAGAAGAAATATAAGACACATCTGAAATCCAGATAGGTATTCCTGGATAAGTGGATGAGAATTGTTAACAAGGAAGAGAATGTTTTTGATGCCCAAGTTATTGGCCTCTGTGTGTAGGAATCAGTCCCACTTTGCTTTAGGTCTTTGTTGAGGCTAAGGTAAAAAGAGAAAATGCTCAGGTTGGAAAATTCTTTCTGATTCCTTATTATAATCCCCTGATCTTAATGTTTAACCAATAAATCGCTTACCCTTCCTCTTACCTGTCTACTGATGTTGGGATTCTTTTGCCCTCAGTTCATCCATATTAACTGGCCCACATCTGGTAAGCCACATAGAATTCTCTTAGAATAAAAACATCCATATTTATCTAGAAAATGTCATTTGTTAATTAAAAGTGTCTTGGTGATCCTAGTACTTGCTTAAAACTAAAATTCTCAAAGATTTTAATTCAGACACAATTTCTAAACATAAATGAAATAATGTTTACATGAAAGAGAAATCTAAGATTTTCATATTTTGGCACTCAAATGATCAGTTTTGTCTCATATGCATTTAAATGATTCATAAGATTTTAATGAGTGAAAAATTTCAGTTATTAATTAACTAAAATATTCCATGGATTGTGAGTGTGAACAATCATGCTCCTCATTTAATTATCAAAGTACAATACTAAGTTATCGGTCAAGACTAGCTTTTCTGCAATCATAAAGCCAGTACTTAGAAGTACATCAGTCTTTGCATCTATGATACTGTTAAAAGAAAGAAAAACTGACAGTTCTTAAAAATAGTAAAATGAGCTGGGTGGTGGTGATACATGCCTTTAATCCCAGCACTTGGGAGACAGAGGCAAGTGGATTTCTGAGTTTGAGGCCAGCGTGGTTTACAGAGTAAGTTCTTTGTTTTGAGACAGAGAAACCCTGTCTCAAAAAATTAAACAAATAAAAATAAAAATAAAAAAAAATAATAAAATGTGGTGGTGGTAGTGGGGGGGGGGAGATGTGTAAGTATGCAAGGAAAGGCTCAGGGCTCAGATAAGCAACTCAGACAGAGATATATCAGAAATATTCATGCTAATCTGGAGGGCAATTGAAATAGCTTAGTCAAAGCCCCAGCATGCCCTAAATTCAGAGAGGCAATATAAATTACTTGATCCAGAAAAATGCAGCAATTCAGAAATCTGTGTTTTCATCTTATCAACAGAAAAATAAAAATAAAAAAGTTTCACAAACATCCAGATTACACAAGTCCTCTGTCCTCCAGTTTTCTGCTAATGCCTACCAATAGTCAGTTTTACTTGCAAACTATTGTCTATGGAATAAGGGAAATATAATTCTTTGTATCTATATCTAAAAGAAGATAAAAGAGATGATATCGGAGCACACACACACACACACACACACACACACACACACAAAACAAAGTCAGTAGACTTTATTGTGTTACATAGAACAAAAGAAAGTCCATGTATGTGCCATGAATAATCAACAGGTTCACTGTTTGTCACATATATATGAACACCAGGCTAGAGAGCAAAAATAATGCAACAATGGGGAAAATGTGAGCTGGGCTACATTGTTAACATCGCCTTTAATAGAAGGACAATTTAGAGGCATAGCAGGGTGCAAGTAGCCATATCAGAAACAATCTAGAACCACATAGACTATAGAAAATAGGGCAGACTTTTATCTATCAAATAGTCACTACAATGATTTTAGGTAAACCTGACAATGACAGAAAGAAGTGAATAACTATTATCCATCTACTATGCTCCATAAAGTATTCTCTGTAATTTATCTCTGTCCATTAACCCACTGATTCTTTTTTAAAACAATTTTTATTAGATATTTTCTTCATTTACATTTCAAATGCTATCCCAAAAGTCTCATATACCCTCCGCCCTCCCTGCTCCCCCACCCACCAACTCCTGCTTCCTGGCCCTGGCATTCCCCTGTACTGGGGCATATAATCTTCGCATGACCAACAGCCTCTCCTCCCATTGATGGGCTACTAGGCCATCCTTTGCTACATATGCAACATGAAACACAAGCTTTGGGGGGTAATGTTTAGTTCATATTGTTGTTCCTCCTATAAGAATGAAGACACCTTTAGCTCCTTGGGTACATTCAGGCTCCTACATTGGGGGCCCTGTGTTCCATCTAATAGATAACTATGAGCATCCACTTCTGTATTTGTCTGCTACTGGTATAGCCTCACAAGAGACAGCTATATAAGGGTATTGTCAGCAAAATTTTGCTGGCATATGCAATAGTGTCTGGGATTGGTGGTGGTTTATGGGATGAAATCCCTGGTGGGGCAGACCCTGGATGGTTCTTCCTTCCATGTCAGCTTCGAACTTTCTCTTTGTAACTCCTCCCATGGATATTTTATTCTCTATTCTAAGAAGGAATGAAGTATCCACACTTTGGTCTTCCTTCTTCTTGAGTTCCATGTGTTATGCAAATTTTATCTTGGGTATTCTAAATTTCTGGGCTGATATCCACTTACCAGTGAGTGCATATCATGGGCATTCTTTTGTGATTGGGTTACCTCAATAAGCATGACATTCTCCAGATCCATCCATTTGCATAATAATTTCATAAATTTCACTGTTTTTAATAGCTGAGTAGTAATCAATTGTGTAGATGTACCACATTTTCTGTATCCATTCCTCTGTTGAGGGACATCTGGGTTATTTCCTGCTTCGGGCTGTTATAAACAAGTCTGCATTTATAAATTTATAAATTATTTATGTTATAAATAATTTGCATTCCCTTGATGATTAAGGATGTTGAACATTTTTTTCAGGTGTTTCTCAGCCAGAGAATTCTCCTCAGTTGAGAATTCTTTGTTCAGCTCTGTACTTCTTTTTTTAAATGGGGTTATTTGATTTTCTAGAGTACAGCTTCCTGAATTCTTTGTATATACTGGATATTAATCCCCTATCAAATTTAGGATTGTTAAAGATCCTTTCCCAATCTGTTGGTGGCCTTTTGGACTTATTAACGATGTCAAGTGACCACAGGTGTGTGGGTTCATTTCTGGGTCTTCAATTCTATTCCATTGATCTGCCTGTCTGTCGCTGTACCAATATCATGCAGTTTTTATCACAATTGCTCTGTAGTACAGCTTCAGGTCAGGCATAGTGATTCTACTGGAAGTTCTTTAATTGTTGAAAATAGTGTTTGCTATCCTAGGTTTTTCTATTACTCCAGATGAATTTGCAAATTGCCCTTTCTTACTCGGTGAAGAATTGAGTTAGAATTTTGATGGGGATTGCATTGAATCTGTAGATTGCTTTCAGCAAGATAACCATTTTCACAATGTTGATCCTGCCAATCCCTGAGCATGGGAGATCTTTCCATCTTCTGAGATGTTCTTCAATTTCTTTCTTCAGAGACTTGAAAATCTTATCATACAGAACTTTCACTTACTTAGAGTCACACTAAGGTATTTTATACTATTTGTGACTATTGTGAAGGGTGTTGTCTCCCTAATATCTTTCTCAGCCTGTTTATCCTTTGTGTAGAGAAAGGAGACACATTTGTTTGAGTTAATTTTATATCTAGCTACTGCACTGAAGCTGTTTATCAGGTTCAAGATTCTGTGGTAGAATTTTTATTGTCACTTATATAAACTATCATATTATCTGCAAATCGTGATATTTTGACTTCTTCCTTTCCAATTTTTATCCCCTTGATCCCTTTTTGTTGTCTAGTTGCTATGGCTAGGACTTTAAGTACTATATTCAATAGTTGGGAGAAACTGGGCAGCAATGTCTAGTTACTGATCTTAGTGGAATTGCTTCAAGTTTCTCTCCATTTACCTTGATGTTGGCTACTGGTTTTCTGCAGATTGCTTTTATTATGTTTAGGTATGGGCCTTGAGTTCCTGATTATTACAAGACTTTTAATCATGAATGGGTGTTGGATTTTGTCAAATGTTTTCTCAGCATCTATGGAGATGATCATGCGGCTTTTGTCTTTGTGTTCATTTATACAGTGGATTATATTGATGAATTTCCTTATATTAAACCATCCGTGCATCCCCGGTATGAAGCCTACTTGATCATGATGGATGATCATTTAGATATGTTCTTGGATTCTGTTTTGCAAGAATTTTGTTGATTATTTTTGCATTGATATTCATAAGGGAAACTGGTCTGAAGTTCTCTTTCTTTGTTGGATCTTTGTGTGGTTTAGGTATCAGAGTAATTGTGGTTTCATAGAATGAACTTGGTAGAATACCTTCTGTTTCTATTTTGTGGAATAGTTTGAGGAAAATTGGAATTAGGTCATCTTTGAAGGTCTGATAGAACTCTGCACTAAACCCATCTCGTCCTGGGCTTTTTTGTTTCGGAGACTATTAATGACTGCTTCTATTTCTTTAGGGGGTATGGAATGGTTTAGATCATTAATTTGATCTGGATTTAACTTTGGTAACTGGTTTCTGTATTGAAAATTGTCTGTTTCATCCAGGTTTTCCAGTTTTGTTGAGTATAGCCTTTTGTTTTAGGATCTGATGAAGGTTTGGATTTCCTCAGGTTCTGTTGTTATGTCTCCTTTTTCAGTTCTGATTTTGTTAATTAGGATACTGTCCCTGTGCCCTCTACTTAGTCTGCTAAGGGTTTATCTATCTTGTTGATTTTCTCAAAGAACCTGCTCCTGGTTTGGTTAATTCTCTGTATACTTCATTTTGTTTCTACTTAGTAGATTTCAGCCCTAACTTTGATTATTTCCTCCCATCTTCTCCTCTTGGGTTAATTAGCTTCCTTTTGTTCTTCAGCTTTTAGGTGTTCTGTCAGGTTCTACTGTATTCTCTCTCTAGTTTCCTTTTTGGCAGCACTCAGTGCTATGAGTTTTCCTCTTAGGACTGCTTTCATTGGGTCCCATAAATTGGAGTATGTTGTGGCTTATTTTTTATTAAACTCTAAAAAGTCTTTTATTTCTTTCTTTATTTCTCCCTTGACCAAGGTATCATTGAGNAGAGTGTTGTTCAGCTTCCATGTGAATGTTGGCTTTCTATTATTTATGTTGTTATTGAAGACCAACCTTAGTCCATGGTGATCTGATAGAATACATCACATAATTTCAATATTTTGTATCTGTTGAGGCCTGTTTTATGACCACTTATATGGTCAATTTTGGAGAAGGTATCATGAGGTGGTATGAAGAATGTATATCCTTTTGTTTTAGGATAAAATGTTCTGTATATCTGTTAAATCCATTTGTTTCATAACTTCTTTTAGTTTCAATGTGTCTCTGTTAAGTTTCTGTTTCCAGGATCTGTCCATTAATGAGAGTGGGGTACTGAAATCTCCCACTATTATTGTGTGAGGTGCAATGTGTGCTTTTAGCTTTACTATAGTTACCTTAATGTATGAGGATGCCCTTCCATTTGGAGCATAGATATTTTGAATTGACAGTTCATCTTGGCAGATTTTACCTTTGATGTGTATTAAGTGCCCCTCCTTGTCTTTTTTGATAACTTTGTGTTGGAAGTCGATTTTAGTCAATATTAGTATGGCTACCCCAGCTTGTTTCTTAGGACTGTTTGCTTAGAAAATTGTTTTCCAACCTTTTATTCTCAGGTAGTGTCTGTCTTTGTCCCTGTGGTGGGATTCCTACATGCAGCAAAATGTTGGGTCCTGTTTATGTAGCCAGTCTGTTATTCTATGTCTTCTTACTGGGGAATTGAATCCACTGATATTAAGGGATATTAAGGAAAAGTACTTGTTGCTTCCTGGTACTTTTGTTGTTAGAATCGGGATTCTGTTCTTGCGGCTATTTTCCTTTAGGTTGGTTGAAGGATTACCTTCTTGCTTTTTCTAGAACATAATTTCCCTCCTAGTGCTGGAGTATTCCTTTTATTATCCTTTGAAGTGCTGTGCTATGGATATATGTTATGACATGGTAAGCATCATTATCTTGGTATCTAGACAAACTTGGAAGCAAGAGATTTAAATAATACTTCCATAGGTACCTATTGAGTAACATCAGAGTCTAACTAAAGTGATTTTTTTCAATATATTTATGAGCACAATATTTGAGTCAATTTCTGACTTGTTCACCTAGCTGTATTTAAATTATTTGCACTGATAAATTAATTAGTTTCCATGAATGTTACAGGTGGGAACCAATTCATTTTGAGTTTTTTGATGATTTTGTTATTTACTAGATCATTGAGCTAATCTAAATTACCATGGCCATTCCTCCTATTTTCTCTCTAACTTGGATTATTCTTTTCATTTAAAATTCCTTATAGTAAATGAAAAATTTTGGTACTAACATGTTAGTCTTATAAGGCCCTTTTGATTGAGACAAAAATGCCAATCCAGAAAGGATTGGCTAACTTTAGACTTTTTTCCTCCTCCAAATCAAATTCCCCATCTAATTCCAACTCTGCAACAGAGAAATTTCTCGACCACCCTTTTTCCCTGCCCCCATTTCAACTTATCTGAAGATCTCCTCCCAAGCTCTCCTCCCTCATGCATGCTTTACCCCAGCCCTCAACTCCAGCAGGCACTCACTAGGAAGCCACATACCATTCTTTGCAGGTCCAAGCCTGCCAGATTTTTTTAAAATGCTTATAATTTTTTATTATATATTATATTTATTTACATTTCAAATGTTATCCCCTTTCCTGGTTTTTCCTCCAGAAACCCTCTGTCTCAGCCCCCTCCCATCCTGCTTCCCAAACTCACCCACCCACCCCTACCTCCCTGCCCTGGCATTCCCCTACACTGGGATATTGAGCCTTCACAGGACCAATGGCCTCTTCTCCCATTTTTGTCCAACAATGCCATCCTTTGCTACATATGTTTCTGGAGCCATGGATTGCTCCATGCATACTCTTCGGTTTGTGGTTTAGACCCTGGGACCTCTGGGGGTCTGGTAGGTCTCTCTGATCATTCCTCCAAGTCCTATTCTTCAGTCTTATGCCCAACTCTTTAGAAAAACATCTGCATCTGGTCCTTAGGGTTTCAGTCCTTTTCCCTCACCCAATATCAGATCAGGTTTCCCTGCAACAGGCAACCTCAGGAAATAGGAGGTTGGGGGGGACCCACGAGAATACAACAGAGACCTGGGAGGTAAGAAACTCTCAGGAATCAAAGGGAGGGACCAATAGTAGTGAGAGTAAACTTATAGAGCCCACCTTCAGTAAGAAGACAGGACATCAAGTGAGGGATGAGACTGCCATACCAAAGTCACATCTCTGATCCATAATTGTTCCTGTCTGAAAGAATTACAAGGATGGAAATGGAGAGATGCCTGAGGAAAAGAAGGTCCAGCAACAGTCCCAAAGTGGAATCCAGCTCAAGGGGCGGTCCCAAGGACAGACACTATTACTGAGACTATGGAGTGCTCACAAAAAGGGACCTACCCTGACCACACTCTGAAGAGTGAAGAGCTGAAAAATTCAGATGCAGATATTTGCACCACCCAATGGACAGAAGCAGCTGACCCCTGTTGTTGAATTAGGGAGGGCTGAAAGAAGCTGAGGAGAAGGGCAATTCTGTAGGAGGACCAGCAGTCTCAATTAATCTGCAACTCTGATACCTTTCAAACACCAGACCACCAAACTGAAAGCATACACCAGCTGATATGAGGCCTCCAACATATATACAGTAGAGGACTTCCAAGTCTGTTCATTCAGAGATGATGCACATAACTAACAAGAAACTTGAAGCCCAAGAAAGTTTAGAGTTCAGGTAGAGTGGGGTTGGTGGCATCCACATGGAGACAGGGGTGGTGGGGAGGAGGTATGTGGGGGGTGAAGCAGTCAGAGGATGAATAGTAGGTAGGGAATGTTATATGGAGTGTAAAATATTGAAAGAAAGAAAGGAAGAAAGAAAGAAAGAAAG